>NC_134357.1:144126283-144438783 GCF_048569485.1 Anomaloglossus baeobatrachus | reverse complement strand
ATAAATGTTTACAAAGAGAAGACGTTTTTCGCTCACATATTTAAACAAGTTTTCTTTAGGGGTGTGCGATTTCAACATTCCCCTCCCAGAAGCTGTCAATCAACACTCTGCAGCTGACCAAGCTGCCTATCAGTTTCAGAGGACACTGAACTTTCATTGTCAGCGTCATGGAGGAAGCGTTCATAACATACATCCCTAAAAGACGACTAAAGAGAAAACGCCCAGCTGGACTGCAAGCATAAATTTCACATATTGTGCTCCAAAGAAAACACGTGAAGATCTCTGCAACAAGTCAAAGGAGCGCAGAATAAAAAAGCAGTCCTGCTTCTGGGACCTGCCAATTTTCAGCTGTAATCTGTGGGGCAAACAGGCAGCATAGGCTTCGTTACTACACAGTATATATGCAAAGCAGGAATGTGCTGGTTGCCCCAGAGTGGACTCTGCTGGGTGCTCTGGCTAAATTATGAGGAAGAAACAAAAAAGTGGTTTGCTTGGGGGTGTTGCAAATCAAGGAGGCTTTTGTTGAATCAGTAAAAAAAACCAACAAAAAACAAAAACAAATTGCTTCAAATTTAAAAATGAAACTAGGCACAATGCGTTTCTGGGATGGTCTGTCCCTTTAATCAGGTGCACCGAATTGGTCTGCATATCTGTAGTCCCAGAAGGAAGCCTCTTCTAAAGATGATGCGCAAGCAACAAAAACCAGTTTGCTGAAGACAAGCCAACTAAGGACATGGACTACTAAAAAAATGCTCTATGGAGTGATGAGACCAAGATAAACTTATTTGGTTCAAATGGTGTCAAGCGTGTGTGACAGCAACCAGGTGGGGAATACAAATACAACTGTCTTGTCTAGAGTTAAGGTACCGTCAACACTAAGCAACATCGCTAGCAACATCGCTGCTGAGGCACAACTTGCTAGCGATGTTGCTGTGTGTGACATCCAGCAACAACCTGGCCCCTGCTGTGAGGTCATTGGTTGTTGCTGAATGTCCTGGACCATTTTTTAGTTGTGTGCTTCACAGCGGGAGAGCAACATCGCTGTGTGTGACAACGAGACAGCAACAACTAAATGTGCAGTGAGCAGGGAGCCGGCTTCTGCGGACGCTGGTAACCACAGTAAAAATCGGGTAACCAAGAAGGGCTTCCCTTGGTTACCCGATATTTACCTTCGTTACCAGCGTCCGCCGCTCTCAGCTGTCAGTGCCGGCTCCTGCTCCCCGCACACGTAGTTGGAGTACACATCGGGTAATTAACCCGATGTGTACTGTGGCTAGGAATGCAGGGAACAGGAGCCGGCACTGACAGCTGAGAGCGGCGGACGCTGGAAACGAAGGTAAATATCGGGTAACCAAGGGAAGGGCTTCTTGGTTACCCGATGTTTACCGTGGTTACCAGCGTCCGCAGAAGCCGGCTCCCTGGTGCCTTCACAAGTAGCAGAGTACACATCGGGTAATTATCCAAATGTGTACTGTGGCTAGGTGTGCAGGGAGCCAGCGCTAAGCGGTGTGCGCTGGTAACCAAGGTAAATATCAGGTTGGTTACCCAATATTTACCTTAGTTACCAAGCGCAGCATGCTTCCACGTGTAGCGACGCTCCAGCGATCCCTGCCAGGTCAGGTTGCTGGTGGGATCGCAAAGTGTGACATCTCACCAGCGACCTCCTAGCAACTTACCAGCGATCCCTATCAGGTTGTATCGTTGTTGGAATCGCTGGTAAGTTGTTTAGTGTGACTGTGCCTTTAAGCATGGTGGTGAGTGTCATGGTTTGGAGTTGCTCGAGAGCTGCCAGCTGTGCGGAGCTACAGTTCAGTGAGGGAACCATGAATGCCAACATCTCCTGTGACATACTAAAGCAGAGCATGATTCTCTCCCTTCGAAAACTGTGCCACAAGGCAGTATTCAACATGATAACCCCAAACACACATCCAAGATTACCTTCAGCTTATTTAGTATAGCAGTGGTTAAGGTGCTAGATATAGAACCTATCGAGCATCTATGGGGCATCCTTAAAACGAAAGGTGGAGGAGTGCATGGTCTCTTGCTCCTTGATGTTCCCACAGAGAAGTGGAAGAGGACTACAGTGAGTGGCTCCTGTGAAGCTCTAATGAACTCCATGCCCAAGAGAGTTAAGGCAGAGCTTGAAAATAATGGTGGCCACACAATATATTCAAAGTTTGTGCATAATGGGCCATTTTCACTTGCAGGTGTACTAACTTTGTTGCTATCGATTTAGACTAATGGCTGTGTGTTGAGAGGGTACATCAAATTTACACCGTTATACAAGCTTTACACGGACTAAATTGTGTCAAGGTGTCATATCTTCAGTGCATGAGCAGATAAAAGTCAAATCTTTACAAAAATATGAGGGATGTACTCACTTTTGTAATAAAAAAAACAAACAAAAAAAAAAACTACACCAGAAATTCTCTGTTATTTTCTAAGGATATGCAGTCTTCAATCCCTTAAAGGGAATCGGTCAGCAAACAATGACTGTTTAAACAAAGCACATCCCCTTGTAGAGTACAGTGCACCTTCCCACTAACATGTTTTCCACCAATCTCAGCCCTCCTTTTCCTTGACCGATGGTCAGCACTTTACAAGAGCCAGAATGATTTCTGTCAAACGCCAGATTTGGACTATACTATTTATATAAAGTCCATTCCTATAAGGAGCCATACTCGATTTGAACTGTCATTTTGTGCTGACAGAGCCCCTTCTCACCTATTTGCCTACCTTTACAACACAAGAGTTGTGCAGAACTTGTCATAAAGCTCAGATACCCTCCGTCAGATTTTATTTCCTATCTTGGGATAGCATCCATTTTCATGTAATGAGAGATTATTTGCACATAAAATATGTCACAGAACATTTATCTATGATTTTAAATAGGACTGCACATAAATCACACTGCCAGGGGCTGGCTGGCAAATTTCAACCTGGGAGGCAATCTCAAAACGGAGGCCCTTGAGTTACGGCAACCAACCCATAAGGCTGCTTTACACACAACGATATCGCTAGCGATCTTGTTAGCGATGTGACACGCCCAGATCGTTGTTACGATTTGCCGGATCGCTCATAGGTCGTTTTGTAGCGGTCACACGTACACATCTCACAAACGATGCTACATCATTCAGCGATATATTGTTTGACCAAGGCGGTCGTGTGGATGTTGTTCGTCGTTGGCAGGGTGTCAAACGTAGCAATATGTCTTCTGCGTTCGAAACGACGAACAATATTTTGAAACTGAACGACGTGTCAACGATCAACGATTTTCACCCTATTTGTGATCGTTCGGAGTCGCACGTAGGTGTCACACGCAACAACGTCGCTAACGATGACGGAAGTGCGTCATGAAAACCGTGACCCCGACGACATATCGTCAGACAATCGTAGCGTGTAAAGTGGAGTTGTAATGTGATGAGCAAAAAAAAAAAAAAACACAGCTGAATCCTAGTAGTACATTACACAATGTTAGAAGTGAGAGTGAAATCCTACAGGTGTACTGGCCACCTCTTTAAAGGGAACTTGCCACCTCGAGAATTGCTATTTGTCTGCAGATATAAGGTGAATCTGCAAGTAACTAGCGATTAAAGCTTGGTTAGACAGTGTACTGGAAAATTGTTCGCTACAGGGAGAAAATTAATTTTATTCCCCCTACTGCCACTTTAATCCTGTTATAGGTATGGTGCAAGGAGTTATTATAGTCACCCCTCATTACGCAGACATGTACAGACACAATACATAGACATGCACACATACTGTAAGCAGACCTGTATACAAGGCATGCAGACATACACAAGAAGACACGTGCATACACAAAGACATGTACACATACAGGCATATACATACTTGAAGATATTTCCAAAAATACATATAAACAGACAAATATATACACTGACATATATACTGTAGATATACACATACCGTAATCCATACACACACAATATTTTTAGTGTGGGTAAGCAGGTAACAAGCCTCACTCACCACCCCTGCTTGTCTCCCATCCAGCTC
Organism: Anomaloglossus baeobatrachus; assembly: GCF_048569485.1. NCBI lineage: Eukaryota > Metazoa > Chordata > Amphibia > Anura > Aromobatidae > Anomaloglossus > Anomaloglossus baeobatrachus. The sequence goes on along the minus strand of NC_134357.1, from coordinate 144,434,769 downwards.
CTCTCCAGTAGGCATGTGGCTGTCTAGGGCACCCAACATACCAGCCATCACTTTAGTAGACATGGCCATGCACAGTGCGTATGTCTGCTAGGAGCGATGTGGCCCGGCAGGCAATATGCCTTTAATTCTGCCTGTGTGCCGGCCTGGTCACATCACTACTAGCAGACACGGCAGCACAGTGCACTGTAAACGGCTAGATATACTACGGCCCTCACACAGAGATAGAAGTACAGGCCCCTGTCAGGTTTGGAACCCGATTAATCTGAAGATTAACCCTATATCTTCAGGTTAGTTTTTTCTCTTAAAGCAAAGAGTTTAGCGTCATGAGATATTTATACATAGATATACAAGAGATGACACACAAAGTAATACACCCTTATTGACAAAGGTAGGTTTTAATAGGTATTGCACTGTACACAAGAACAATTTCCAAAATTTCTATAAGATGGAGTTTCATGTAACATTTTTTATCCCATAACATGAAAAGTTTAATAACATAACTTTCATTACAAAATCTTCAGTTTTACACAAATTAGTTGACGCAAATATGAATACACCCCACATGAAATACTACCACATCTAGTATTTTCTATGACCTCCAAGATTTGTTTATTTTAAAAGGACGGTACCAAGTCTTCTAGGCATAGAATTAACAAGTTGGCGACAGATTGTACCAGCTATCTCATTCCATTCTCCAAGAACGACCTCTTACAGCCTGAATGCTGGATGAAGAGTGATGACACCTTGTCTCTTTAGCATTTCTCATAGGTATTTGATTGGGTTCAGATCAGGAGACATACTTGGCAAATGAATCAGTTTCACCATGTTTCTTCTGCAGAAATAGATGTGTGTTTTGGATCATAGTGTTGGAAATGTGCACATCTACCAAGGGCCCAAAGTGATCAATGCATATTTTCTTTCAATTAAAAGCAGCACATCTGTGAATTCATGATATCATCAATGAAATCTGGTTCCCCGGCACCAGCATCATCATTCAGCCTTGCATAAGAACATAGCCACCACCAGGTTTCACTGTTGGCACCATGGATTATTCTAAATTCATTTTTTTAAATGCATAGTGCTTACAGTGAAACATGCTGGTGGCAGTGTCCTTCTATGGGGCTACATGAGAGCTTATGGTGCTGGGAAGCTACATTTCACTGATGACATCATGATAAACTGCTCTATATTGAAAGACAAGATGTTCCCATCACTCTGTGCCTTTGACCCAATACATACATCTGTTGCATGTCTGATGAACAAGGTGAAAAGTGATTCAGTGGTCAAGTATGTCTCCTGAGCTGAACACCTATGGGGATGTCTCAAGTAGTCATCACTCTCCATCCAGCATCCGGACTCTAAAAGAGGTCCTTCTTAAAGAAAGCAAAAAGATGGATGTTGCAAAATGTCCATAAAACTCAGTGTTGTCAAAAATGTTGGAAGATGTTCTTGTATTCTGTGCGATATCTATTAAAATCTTACTTTTCAAAAGGAGTGTACTTCTTTATATTCTAAAAAAATTCTATCTTGCTGATACTTAAGAAAAAAACCAGGGACTAGGACTAAGGTTAGATATCATATTTTGCTACTAATGAAGCTGTCTGTACCAAAAATCCTCCTGTCAAAAGTTGTAATTTTTTTCCTTTTATTTTTTTGATCTCTGTTCTCAATCTTCGCTCGCTACGTGGCCGTCATTGTCGAAAGCTGTAGGCTTCCATGTTAAATAGTATCATTTGTAGTGATGAAATAGCTTTCCATTTCAAGTGTCAAAGGCCAACTGAAAGGGAAATTAAACTGTGCTTTGTACAGAGTGAGAGCTTTTCTAGTTATCTCATCAATTGCTCCACTTCAACTCAAAAGGATTCTGATAGAAAAATAACAACTATACAACTGCATTCCGACTTTAACTAGTAAACCGGGAAGTCTGCTTTATAGTACTAGGAAACAATGCAAAATACCGGAGTCTACGCAAAGCCATACGTCATGAAAAAATTCTTTAAAAGCCCCCCAAGAATTGCCTTACATAATAACCCCTGAAATTCTATAAATATACAGCAGGGGGATTCCAAATGTACCAACAAATCAGGGGGTGTACAGTCTAAATTTAATTCTCTGCAATATATAATACACATACACACACACACACACACACACACACACACACACCATATATAAAATCCGAGAAAACCAATCCAAGGAGTAATATAATGCAACCAACTCTTTCTACTAACATCTACAAGGGAAGACCTGGGTAAATTGAAGACAAACCACCATTGAGAATGATGATAGACAAATAGAGCGCCGAATGAAGCCGTACTCCAAACGGCTTCAGTGATAATTCTGAAGATTTATCACTCAAACGTCCGTGAGGTTCCTAGAAAAAGAACCACAGGCATCCAAGACTCCTGGAAAAGCAGGAAAACGTTGTGGGTGCTCTTGAAATCTCCCCGAGACCTGTGGTTCCAGTAGGTTACTCAGACACAACTCCAAGATGCCCCATCATCAGAGGGCGTGCTGGCATCCAATCACAGATTTGGGGAGGTAATGGCACAAGCAGGAATATGCATGTGGCAGCATGGTGGCTCAGTGGTTAGCACTGCAATCTTGAAGCGCTGGGGTTGAAATTCCACCAAGCACAACAACATCTTCAAGGAGTTTGTATGTTCTCCCCGTGTTTGTGTGGGATTCCTCAGTTCTCCAGTTTCCTCCCATATGCTTTCATACTGATAGGGAATTTAGATTGTGAGCCCCAATGGGGACAGTGATGATCACATCTGTAAAGCGCTGTGGCATTAATAGCACTATATAAGTGAGTAAAATAAATAAATGGAGTTGGTAACTTTAGGTATTGTGATCCCTGTGGCAAATGGCTACTTCATTCTCCCCCTCCTTTGGCCGTAATTGACAACAGGAGGGAGTTAGAGCTGTGGCTTCACTCTCACTTTCCCCGAATGTCGGATTTGTCCGGAGGGAGCGAAGAGCGAAATGGCTGCTGATTGGCCACATTATGTCATGTCACAGGAGCCCCAGGAGAGACCGAGCTGACACCGCTGGAATGGAGGGGAGTTATAAATGTTATTTTACAAGGGGGAAAAATACTGATTAAGAAGGGGATAGTCTGATTAGTGGATAACCCCTTTAAGTATAGCAGCTGAAAGAATAAATATTGGATTATAAAAAGGATTACAGTTTTTATTTTAAGTTTTATATCTTACGAAACCCCCACATGGGCAAGTCCTGAGGCTTGAACCCTTTATTTTCTTGTGTCTTCTTACACAGTGAATAGACTTTTGGAAGGCCTGATGAACAGACAAACCAGGGATATACCTATACAGCTTCACCAGATCCAAGAGGTGAGGGGCCAACTTGCACCTCCAATGCAGGTGGACAAGTGCATTAGGATGAGCTATTGAACTCCAAAGGGCCCATATATTATTCTTACACAGGGGCCCTCTTCTGTCTGAGTGCGCTCCTGAGACAGACAGATGATCTGTATTTTGAAATAACAGAATATTGACAGCACAATCTACAAGAAAAGGTCTATACGATTACTGGTACAGGCAGTGAAGGAAGCAGTGTTTCCCATTTGTATGAGATAATAGAAAAGAAACAGGATTTACAGGTCACACGCTGGCATGAGAGCTTGTATCTCAGTATACACATTTTTATTAATATTTCTTCTACAATAGCAGATAAAAATCACAAGCTGTTCTGAAATCTTGACAGTTCTATAAGTTATTTCCCACTACAAGGAGGCTATATTGTCAAAAGCTGAATTACAGTTATTTTCAGGTTTAGTTTAAACTGTAGAATTCAGAAAAGAAGTGTATTCAGAAACCCAACACTGACTTGCAATTGACAATGATAAAACGGTTCTGTAATGTAAAGCTTTAGAAGGGGTGGTCCAAGGCCAACTACTGATGGCCACTCCATAGCTCTGATCCCCGGTGCACCAACCGATCAGCTAAAATCTGCCCCCGCAGTGGCCAAGGGTGAGGAATTCTACGGAGCATAGCTTTATATAGTCCTTTCTCCCTAAGTGAAGAGAATGGAGAATCTGTCATACTTGTCAATGGCCACTATACAATATATGGAGCTATGTATATGTGGCGCCCTGGACAAGCCAGGTCGTCACAGGTACTGCAACAACACACCCCACACCCCGAGATAGGCACACCAGTCACACACAAATCCTTGTTGCCTCCCTCCATGGGCTGATGTCCACACCAGGTGGGGTGGAGCCAGGCGGTTGGCCCCACCCACTGAGGAGTTCACAGTCCTGGAGGCGGGAAAAGGAAGTCAGTTGAGTTCAGTAGGGAGAGTGAAGGAGAAGGAGGGAAGTAGCAGTTGAGGAGCAATCTGACTGTGTCTGGGTACGTGACCCGGGCACCAAGAGCAAGGTTGGCAGACGGTGGTGGCAGTCTGCAGGAGAGGCCGATTGACGCAGAACCGTAGGACCGGGGACGGGCAGTGGCCCGCCGGTACCGAACCGGGGAGCGAAGAGAAGCCAGCACAAACCGGCAGGGCCTACGGACCCCGACCAGGCTTGGAGTCGCCGTTAAACCGGTCAAATCCGTTAGCGACCGGAACCTCCGGGGTTTCCTAGCAGCAAAGACCCAACTGAAGGCAACCATCCAAACCGAGAAAGGGAAATACAGCTACCGCCACAGCTAGAATTCCCAGGGCCAGAGCCTGCGGGCCAAAGGGGCTCCTCCGGCACCTATCCAAGCTGGGGAGCGGGTTACCGGTGGGAAGCCATCGGGACCGAAGATACACAACAGGTGCAGGGAAAGGCAGCCACCACCAACCTTCCGGGGGTAACCACAGCAGCCGGCTGCGGGACCCGTCCATCCAGCCGTTTGTTTTACCGGAGACTCCGTATCAATTCTTGGCTGAGTGAGTACCACCGTGCCATCTGGCACCGCGCTGCCCTCGCGACCCTGCACCTCGCCAACCCAGCCCTCCCCATCACCTCACCGGGCCCCGGGACCACCAACCCCCCTACCCACGGAGGGGAGAGAACCATCTCGGCTGCTCCCTGTCATCGATCCCGGGATCCCAGTCCAGAGCAGCGGTGGTGTCCCAACCTCACCACAAACCGTGGGTGGCGTCACGGACCAACTCCCCAAACCCAAACTACCCCCTTTCACTCACGGGCGAGGAGCGCCGCTCGGGTCCCCGGATCCGGCCCACCGCTCGAGCCACCGAGCAGCAGCAGCACCAGACCAGAGCGTGGTGAGCGCAGCGCCCTCCCCGCCCGCGACATATACACTGAAGACATACAGCAGGAGCAGAATAAGGTGATCAATAGGGGTGATATTGTCAGACTCCCACCAATCAGATCACATAGAGATGACCTCTCCTATGGAGTGGTCAGCAACAGGTCCCTTTAATATAAGTGTGATAAAAGATATATAATATTATATATATATATATATATATATATATATATATATAAAAAACAGAAGGAAGATCTCCGGTTTGTACAGTCCCTACTTGCTGGAAGAGTTCTCTGACAGTTGAGCATGAAGTGATCCTGTTTGGGCGCCCCAAATTCATATGAAATCCAGTATATATTTAAGAGGTATATATAACCTATAATATTTTTATCTCTACAGAAGCATTATGATACAGATAGATTTTTTTTGCAACCTGTAGGGGGATCTGTGATAGTTTTTTGTTTTTTTTAAAGAAATAATCCCTAACGTAAATGTTCTGAACGATTTGACTCCTAAAAGATTAAGGAATTTTTCATTTTAGTGCTTTCACTTTTTTTTTTTAGTCTTCTAAAAGCCATCATTTTTTTATTTTTCCATTGACTGACATGAGGGCTAGCTTTTAGCAGAACAAGCTGTAGTTATGAACATCATTCATTTTGCAACACAATATATTGAAAAATGGAAAAAAAATCCTATGTAGAATGAAATGAAAAAATGCAATTTCACCATTGTATTATATTTTTCTGTTGATGGAGCTGAGTGAGGGCTTGTTTTTTGCATCCTGAGCTGGCGTTTTTATTCATATCAATTTGGGCTACTACATATGACAATTTTATGGGCGAGATGAAATAAATGAAAAAAAATAATAATTTGATAACAGGGAAGGGGGAATTTAAGCTAAGTAGATTTTTATAAAAAAAACAATTCGTGTCTGAACTCCCCCATCTCCAGAGCCCCATATGTACATCCATTCCCAGGCTATTACATTTATATCCTAATCAGCAAGGGGGTTAAACAATAAATTTAATCTGGTGGAAAACGATCAACATAAACATTTTCTGAAGATACATTCCCTTTATATTTCCCTGCAGCACAGCCACATGGAAACTTATGGAACAATACATAGTGCCCATTCAGATGAATGGGCTGACTGTGTAGTGGAGGGCTGGACAGGTTCTTCAGAATGGGAGATTCAGGATCGGAAATTTCAATCCTGTACACAGGACCCCTTCTTCATTAGCTCAGAATCTCCCAATAAGATATACTGAAGACGACAATGAGCTACTTGTTCAGGATGCTGGTGGGGTTCCAGCTACTAGTGTCCGTCAAATGAACCAGTTAGAAAGGCGAGATTAGAGGATGGGATTACTTTAATTTCCATGAGATGCAATATCTATGTCCCTGGGTGTTACATGGGAGCTGCAATGGTCCCATGATCTGCAGGGTCCATGTGGTTATACATTCATCACCAAATCGGTGTTTTTCCTGGGACGCCCCCGGTAGGAAAACCAGGGCTATATATACACCTCTCAGTCAGGAACTTTCCTGTAATGACAGCACATATTCCCTAACAAACTAGGAGGGAAACTAGAAGTGTTTTCCTGTTATGAGGTAAGACCGTACCCGGGCTGAGCAATGCCTGCCTTTCTGTTATTGCAGGGAAATTACACCACATCTCTAGAACACTTCCTTCTCAAGTGCACAGTTCTGCAGAAATGGGAAATGTAAAATACACGATCATCTGTAATTACTGAAAACCGTTTGATAAATTTGCAATTCACACAGAAATTCCTGCTGAGTGCTATGGTCCAGTGTTCAGGACAATATCGGATGGTCCCATGTCTGCTATAGCACTATATGGCTAAAGCATCAGGCATTACGGGATATTTTACACGTGTGGGCTCAAAAAAGACTCAATGAGTTTTAGTGGTCTTAAGTAGCGGTCTAAGAATCCCTAATAAGAAAGTAAAATATATCTTTGTACAGTGTTAGCCACAAGAACTGAGAGTCCTCAGTGGTTGATACCGTTTAATGGCTAAATGAAAAGGTAATTAATAGCAAGCTTTTGAGACTACGCATGTGTCTTCATCAGGCATGGTATGCCTATGGTACCATGCCTGATGGAGACCCGAGTAGTCTCGAAAGCTTGCTATTATCTTTATTTAGCCATTCAAAAGGTCAACCACTGAGGAGTCTTGGTTCTTTTAAACAATTTTTTTTAATAAGAACGTAAAACACATAAAAGGAAGCACATCTGGTAATATATTACCAGGGAGACACATAGGTTTGTCTAAGAGCTGTAGGCACAAAAATGATTTTTTACTTTATAAATTGGAACAAAAAAAAATTTGGTTCTTTTTAAATACCATTTCTATAAATGAAATGCACAATCACACCATATGTCCTTGTATAAATCAACTCTATACAGACGCCAGTTAGAAAGAAAGTCATAATAATTTTCCCGTCTGGCCAGCAGAACGCCAGAGACACAGTTAGGCTATGTGCGCACGTTGCGTAATTACATGCAGTTACGCTGCGCTTTGTAGTGCAGCGTACCTGCATGCGTCCTGCATCCCCTGCATAATCTATGAAGATTATGCAGGAGCCGTGCGCACGTGGCGTCTTAGAGCGCAGCGCTTCGGCTGCTGCCCGAAGCGCGCGTTCTAAGAAGTGACATGTCACTTCTTATGTGCGCTTTGCCTGCAGCCCCCGCTCTGTCTATGGCAGGAGCTGCAGTCAGAGCGCATGGAATCGGCTTTTTTTTTTCACTACGGACATTTTCTGCAGCGATTTGAAGCGCACGTGTGCTCTTCAGATCGCTGCAGAAATTTCTGCAGTGACTGTACGCAACGTGCGCACATAGCCTTAGACTTTAACAATGTGACAGTATGGTGTAGTGTGTGCAATTTCCCCTAACGGCCTAGAGGACCAGAATGTCTTATCCTGGTTTGTCATCACATCACCACCTTAGATCATAGGCCTTAAGAGAGCTAGGTGACGAGAGCAAAGAACGATGACAAGAAGACAGCACTTTCCGCCACAAAGTTTAGCCATCGTTGAATGTGGCTAAAGATAGAAAATGCAGCTTAGAATAAATCAGACTGAGTCCATGTGACCATCAGGAGCTGCAGAAGTCAGATATTTTGAGATATATTCTGTATTACAGCAAATTTCAGATTTCAACTTAAAAGAAAAAGAGAACAAGAACTATTCAAATGCAAAGTTGCATTTTCTATAAGGAGGAAATTAAATATCACGGATAGCAATGCGCAACCTCTCCCCAATTTATTTTGCTTTTGAATAGAAATATATAACTGGAGCAAGCATTTTAAGTAAATCTAGAATTTTCCTAATAAAGATCTTTCCACTAAAAGGAACATTCACTCTCCAAAACCTGAACTTAAATTCCCAGTGGCTGGGCTAAAACAGGTGAAGTCACTGAACGCACTGATCCCTTCACCTTCCTTAAGCCATGTCCACTTTCAACATCAATTGTTTTATTGTTCTACTGCATTAAAAAAACAAAAAAAAAACAGTCATGTTAAAATAAAAGCTATTTACCTGCCAATATGGGGTTAATGGCGTTCTAACGCTCCACAGTTGCCGCACTGAGATCTGCCAGGATGAATTTAAATTTATTCCTCCAGGCAGCCTTGGGCTTTCAGTCATGGGAGCACGGCCGGCGCCATGTCAGTCCCCGCTATGTACATAGTGAACAGCGGCTGTAACCATGCCACTGGCACTGACATCTGGCTCAACAATAGGTCAGAACAGAGCCAGATGTCAGTCACTGCCAATGGCACCATCCACACCTCTATAACTGAAAGCCTGAGGCAGGTAGAAAAAGTTGATTTCCTTCCAGAAGCTGGTCTGTCGCACCACGTCAAAACGTTATTAACCTGCAGTTTACATTACAAAGTCGCTTTACATTTTTTTTTTGGTTTTCAGCTTAAAAAAGGGAACCAGACACCTCATAGGTTATACTGTCAGAGCTACAGGCAGCATGCATAAGACATTGGATGTATAATTTTACCTATATACAGTTAGGTCCAGAAATATTTGGACAGTAACAAGTTTTGGCATTTTAACAGTTTACAAAAACATATTCGAGATACAGTGATATGATCAATATGGGCTTAAAATGCACTCTGCTTTAATTTGAGTATTCACATCCAAACTGGAGTAAGAGTTTAGGAATCACAACTCTTTAATGTGTAGCTGCCTCTTTTTCAAAGGATCAAAAGGAATTGGACAATTATAGCAAAAGCACATTATTTGGGTGCATGTGCTATTCCATCATCAATTAGGCAAGTAAAAGGTCTGGAGCCAATTCCAGGTGTGACATTTGCAGACAGACAGAGGTAGCAGAAGTATTAGCAGTGGAAAAATAAACATTTTGGTACATTCTGCAAGAAAAAAAAAAAAAAAAGCACTAGTGAGCTTTTCAATAGGAATAAGATCAGGGTCTCGTGATGGCCACTCCGTAAAAAACATTGACTTTGTTATCCTTAAGTTGTAACCAGTTTGGCAGTATGCTTCCGGTCACTGTCCATTTGGAAGACCTCTGTCCGCTCAAGCTTTAAGTTCTGACTGAGGTCTTGAAATGTTACTTCTGTATTGCCACATAAAATAGATTGAATCATGAGGAAAGATGATTGTTAAGTGCACCAGTCCCTCCTGCGGCAAAACAACTCCACAACATGACGCTGCCACCCAGTGTTTCACAGTTGGGATGGTGTTCTTAGACTTCAAAGCTTCTCCCTTTTTCCTCCAAAACATAAAAAAATTATATTTATGGCTAAACATATCAATTTGAGTTTCGTCAGACCACAGGATATGTCTCCAAAAACTAAGGGCTTTGTTCCCGTGTGCATATGCAAACATTAATCTGCATTTTTGTGTTTTTTTGGAGTAATGGCTTCTTCCTGACAAAGTGTCCTTTAAGCACATGTTGATACAGAACTCATTTCACTGTGGATAATGACACAATCTTACCAGCTTCCACCAGCATTTTCACAAGATCATTTACTTTTGTTGTTGGATTGATATGCATATGTCTGCCAAAGCACGTTCCTCTGATACACAGAACCAGTCTCATTCCTGAGCGGTATGAAGGCTGGACATTCTCATTTTCTTTGTACTTGCATATAATTGTTTGTACAGATGAATTAGGCACCGTCATGTATCTGGAAGTTGCACCCAAGGATGAACCAGATTTGTGCACGTCCACAATTCTCTTCGTGAGATCTTGGCTGAATTATTTTGACTTTCCCATGATGCTACACAAAGAAGCAGTGTTTCAGGTGTGCCTTAAAATACAGCCACAGGTGTGTTTCAACTGTAGGCGTTTAATCATCGAAGTCTATCTAAGTCAACCATCAATAGATGAGAGCAAATACAAAGGGTTCACCACATAGGGTCAAACAATCTTAAAAATAGAAAGGCCAGATTAGGCTTTGCACATAAAAAATCTGAAGAAGCTGGCCAGTTCTGGATAATCATTCTTTGGGCAGAAGAATGTGAGATCAACTTGCACCAGAATGATGGGAAGAAAGCATGGAGAATGCTTGGAACTGCTCATGATGCAAAGTACACCACATTCTCTGTAAAATAAGGTGGAAGCAGTATGATGGCCGGGCATGCATGGCTTCCAATGACACTGGGTCACTAGTGTTTATTGATGAAGTGATTGAAGATAGAGTGCCTTGCGAAAGTATTCGGCCCCTTTGAATTTTTCAACCTTTTCCCACATTTCAGGCTTCAAACATAAAAGATAAAAAATGTTAACGTTATGGTAAAGAATCAACAACAAGTGGGACACAATTGTGAAGTTAAGCGAAATGTATTGCTTATTTTAAGCTTTTATAAAAATTAATAAACTGAACATTGGGGCATGCAATATTATTCGTCCCCTTTAAGTTAATACTTTGTGGTGCGATTACAGCTGCAAGTCGCTTGGGGTATGTCTCTATCAGTTTTGCACATCGAGAGACTGAAATTCTTGCCCATTCTTCCTTTGCAAACAGCTCAAGCTAAGTGAGGTTGAATGGAGAGCGTTTGTGAAAAGCAGTTTTCAGCTCTTTCCACAGATTTTCAATTGGATTCAGGTCTGGACTTTGATTTGGCCATTCTTATACCTGGATACGTTTATTTGTGAACCATTCCATTGTAGATTTTGCTCTATGTTTTGGATCACTGTCTTTGGTGTGTCTCCCAGGTAGCTTGTGGCGAACTTTAAACAACACTTTTTTTGGATATCTTTGAGAAATGGCTTTCTCATTGCCACTGTTCCATAAAAGGCCAGATTTGTGCAGTGTACGACTGATTGTTGACCTATGAACAGACTCTCCCACCTCAGCTGTAGATCTCTGCAGTTCATCCAGAGTGATCATGGGCCTCTTGGCTGCATCTCTGATCAATCTTCTCCTTGTTTGAGATGAACTTTTGAGGGACGGTCGGGTCTTGGTAGATTTGTAGTGGTATGATACTCTTTCCATTTCAATACGATCACTTGCACAATACTTCTTGGGATGTTTAAAGTTGTGGAAATCTTTTTGTAACCAAATCCGGCTTTAGGCCATGTGCGCACGTTGCGTTTTTTTGCGTTTTGGCTGCGTTTACAACTGCACTGTGTCACTTACTAAATGCATGCATTGTGCTTCCCCAGCAAAGTCTATGAGAATCAAGCAAAATCCGTGTGCACAATGCTTTTTGAAACGCAGCGTTTTGATTGTCAAAAATTTGACAAAATCTCTGCGTTTAGAAATGCAGCATGTCAATTCTTTTGTCCGTTTTGGCAGCGTTCTACACCCATTGAAATCAATGAGTTGTAGAAAAATACTGGCAAAATGTTAAGCAGTGCGTTTGCACTGCAATATTGTTGCGATCCGCATGTTTTTTTGACATAAAGGCACGTCTTTCGGTCTCTCTCTCTCTATGTCTCTATCTCTCTCTGTCCATGTTTGTCTCTCCGTCCCACCCCCTCTCTCATACTCACCGATCCACGATTACCGGCGTGGCGCTGCACAGCGTTCTCACTGTGGCGGCTTCTCCTCTTTTGAAAATGCCGGCTGCTCATTAATCCATCTCGTATTCCCTGCTTCCCCCGCCCACCGGCGCCTATGATTGTTTGCAGTCAGACACGCCATCACGTTGAGTGACAGCTGTCTCACTGCAACCAATCACAGCCACCGGTGGGCGTGTCTATATAGAGTAGTAAAAAAAAAAAAGTGCGGTCCCCCCAATTTGGATACCAGGCAGGGTGAAGCCACACGGCTGAAGGCTGGTATTCTCAGGATGGGGATCTCCACGTTATGGGGAGCCCCCCAGCCTAACAATATCAGCCAGCAGCCGCCCGGAATTCCGCATCCGTTAGATGAGACAGTCCCGGGACTTTACCCGGCTCATCCCGAATTGCCCTGGTGCGGTGGCAATCGAGGTAATAAGGAGTTAATGACAGCAGCCCATAGCTGCTACTAAGTCCTAGGTTAATCATGGCAGGCGTCTCCCCAAGATACCTTCCATGATTAACCTCTAAGTTAAAGAAAATAAACACACACATCCAAAAAATCCTTTATTTGTAATGAAAGACAAAAAAAACACCCTCTTTCACCACTTTATTAACCCTTCAAAAACACCTCCAGGTCCGCCGTACTCCATGCAAGGTCCCACGATGCTTTCAGCTCTGCTACATCGTAAGCTGATAGGAGCGGCAGTAGAACACCGCCGCTTTTGTGAGCTCCATGCAGCAACTGAAGTGAGTCGCGCGATCAGCTGTGCTGTCACTGAGGTTACTTGCATCACCGCTCTCTGGTGGAGGACTCTAGCTGTGGCCACAAGTAACCTGAGTGAAAGCACAGCTGATTGCGCGGCTCACTGCAGTCACTCAGGGAATTTACCATCACAGGTGAGTCCTTCACGTGCGACCACAAATCAGGCCACGGCACACACACAGAGCCGCGCGATCACAATGAAGTCGGGTGAAGTTCATCCGATTTCACTCTGATCACGCGGCTCTGTCTCGCAGCCAGCCATGCTCTTTTTGACAGTGCGGTCCCACTCTGCTCTGCTGCAAGTCTATGGGGATGCTGCAGAGCCGAGTGGGACTGCACTGTGAAAAATGTGCGTTCTGGATGCTTTTCCCAATCTGTCTATGGCAGAGAAAGCATCCAGAACGCAATGCATTCAGCAGGAATGTGCGCACGTTGCATTCTGCCGAATGAGTTTCAGAACGCAGCTTTTTCGGCTGCGTTCTGAGACGCACATGCAGTGACTTACACGCTGCGGAATAGAATGCAACGTGCGCACAAAGCCTTATACTTCTAGAGAACAGTATCACGGACCTGCCTGTTGTGTTCTTTGGTCTTCATGATGCTCTCTTGCTTTAAAAAGAACACAAACTATCACAGAGCAGGTGCATCTATACGGAGACTTCATTAAACACAGGTGGCTTATATTTATCATCAGTCATTTAGGACAACATTGGATCATTCAGAGATCCTCAATGAACTTCTGGAGTGAGTTTGCTGCACTGAAAGTAAAGGGGATGAATAATATTGCACGCCCCTATTTTCAGTTTATTCTTTTTTACAAAAGTTTAAAATAAGCAATAAATTTCATTCTTCACAATTGCGTCCCACTTGTTCTTGATTCTTCACCATAACATTAAAACAATTATTTCTACATATATTAGTGGCTACTCTTACTTATTAAAATTACTTCACTTGTGATGTCTTCACAGCTCACACATCTACACAGATTGTATCCTGCAATTCCTCTTCATGCGCTTTAGCACCATGTGAGCAGTAGCAGTGGGGTACAAGTTATGGTCATTTTATTTTTTGGACATAATGGTTAAAAGTAATTCAGGTCAAGTATTTTTTATGTCAAAGTTTCAGAAAAAAGAATGAGGAAGAAACATGTTCATTTCACTTTTTTGCCTGCTAGACTATGACAAGCCTATACTTGTAAACCTAGAAAAGATTTTTAAGGGGGCTGGTCATGGATTAACCCCATATATGCAAGTTAATACCTTTTTTTTTTTTTAATACATGTGAGGTTCCTTTTAAAGCAGTAAGACATGTCATATTTTAGGTAATCCCCTAGCCTTTGGCTTCAATAAACACATTGGCATTGACAGATTGAGATCAGTCTTATACAAAGATAAAAGACTGGACTTATCAGAATAGTGTGCAGCACCTAGAAATTAAAAGGGGTACTCTGAGGAGATAAAAACAAATAAAAAAAATTAGCTATTGTACTGTCCCCGCCCTCATACACTGAAGCTGAGCTGGCCATTGCAGTGCTAGTATCTTTAGATCACTTTAGGTAAATAAAATAGTAGCTGCTCCTCACCCTCCCGTATGAGACGTCACATCACAGATCAGTGTAAAGGTCCATGCTGCAGAAGAGAAAACGGGAGCGTGGTGGGGGCGTGGCAGGTAGGAGGAGCATAGAGTCAGCGGACACACCCCCTGTTCTCTGCTGCAGCATGGAGCTTTACACTGATCTGTGATGCAACGTCCCCTATGGGATCGGTGAGGAACAGCTAATATTTTATTGATTTACAAGTGATCTAAAGAAAGATATTAGAACTGCAGTGACCAGCTCAGCTTCATAATGTATGAAGATAGGGACAGTACACGTTTTTTTATTCCACCGGAGTACCCCTTTAAAGCAAGCACCTTACTAACACCACTGGGGGTTTCTAAATACAGTACTAATCAGTGAGCTCGCTCAGAGCGTATGACTTCAATGTGCCTAAATGAATAACTGTAGTTGGCATTAACTAGAATTGTGCTAGAAAGGGAATCAAACTGACTGAGGAGGGCTTCACTGTAATAAATCTCTAACATCAATCACATCAAATGTTTGCAGCACAATAACCAGTAGAACCCCATATCATATGCATAAAATAGCTTATGCCCAAGATCACATTACAAGGCTCCAAGTTTTGTATTAGCTACAATATTGTATGACCACATTTACTGTACAGTGAAAGTTGTTTTGAAACACGATTCTATAGAAGAGCACAAGAGTTGTACACCGTTCAGGATCGCGAAACAAAGTAGACAGACGTACACCATCCCCCCAGATGCAACCATTGGGTACATGGAGCCCTATAGATACATTACATACATAAATGCTATACGCGGTGTTTACAATTAGTAAAAAAATCTTATCACATTTAATTCTTTTCTATAAAAAGGCCATTTAATTGCTTCAAATACAGTCGATTATCCAGTTTTGCGTATTCATTTTTTTCCACGATGTCATTACAGATAAAAGTGTGATGCCGGGGGCAGCGCTAGCACCAGCATCCCCCAAACCGAAACTCACAAACCCCATAGCGGTTTTGTGGTCTACTGCTATTAGATGTACGCCACTGGGACGGGGAGAAAACCCTGGAGACCAGCCTTGGACTAGTCAGCCAACGCAAATAGTCCCAGCCCTGCTTTTCAAAGTATGTTTACTCTGAAACACCGCAGCAGTTCAGAGTAAGCCATACCTGTCTGTGTCCACTCTGCCACTGATTTTTGCTGAATGAAACCTTACAAACAGGTCCCCTTTAAAGTTCTCTTCAAATTTTCATCTGTCTGGAGCCTCCATTTCAAGATCAGAGCCATTCTCTTCTTACAATACAATTAAGTTAAGCCTGCTTTACACGTTGCAATTTCGCATACGATATCTGCAACACCCCCATCGTATGTGTGGTACGTTCAATTTGTTGAACGTGCCGCACAAATGATTAACCCCCGTCACACGTACTTACCTTCCATACGACCTCGATGTGGGCGGCGAACGTCCACTTCCTGGAGTGGGAGGGACGTTCGGCGTCACAGCGACGTCATGCGGCAGCCGGCCAAGAGAAGCGGAGGGGCGGAGATGAGCGGGACGTAAACATCCCGCCCACCTCCTTCCTTCCGCATTGTGTGCCGGCCGGGAGCCGCAGGACGTAGGCAAGATCTGTTCATCGTTCCCGGGGTGTCACACACTGCAATGTGTGCTACCCCGGGTACGATGAACAATCTGACGTGCAATTCTAGAGAAAGGTACGATGTATATGCGATGAACGTTTTAACGTTCAATTGCAATCGCACGTACCTGTCACACACTGCAATGTACCTTACAATGCCGGATGTGCGTCACTTACGACGTGACCCCGCCAACACATTGTAAGATACATTGCAGCGTGTAAAGCGGACTTTAGGATCAATAGTAATCTTTGGGAAAATGTATACAGTGCCCATTCAAATCAATGAGTAGCTCATGTAATGCAGGACAGGTGCTCCACAGCAATAAGCTCTTTGTAGTCTCTACTCAAAAAATGAGGATCCTGAACAAGGGATTCCCACTCACCACTCCAGCTTTTTATTTTCACCATTGGAGTGATGCTTTTAGGCCTAAGCCACACGGCGTGAAAATCGGAGCGAGTGGGATGCGATAAAACATCGCATTCGACTCAGACCAATATTAGCCTATGTGTCAGCACCCATGAGCAATTATTTTCTCAGCCCTAATCGGACCGAGAAAACAATCGCAGCATGCTGCGGGTCTAATGCGATCTAGGTTTCTCTCGCACCCATTGAAGTCTATGGGGCGAGAGAAAAATCACACTGCACTCGCAGTGCACTGGTGTAATGCGAGTGCAGAGCGAGAATGGCAATAGCTGGCAACAGAAGAGAGAGGGAGATAAATCCCTCCCTCTCCTCCGCAGCGCTGGCCCTCCCCTCCTCAGCACCGGCCCGCCCCCCGCAGCTGAGGTCTGCTTGCATGATCGGACCTCAGTCGCAGTGACACTCGCATGACACTCGGCTCCTGCTGTGCTGCCAGCGAGAGCCGAGTGTCATGCGAGGATCGCAGTAGATACCTGTGTGGCCCCGGCCTTAATCTAAGTCCCAATGACCCCGGCATGATACTCACCCTCCAACGTTTTCATCCTTTTTTATCGCCGTTCAGGTCCCGCGGCGCCATCTTATTCTCATTACTTCTGACTGGATGGAAGTCAGAAAATACGTCACAAGCGCTAAATGCAAGTCTATGAGATCCATAATGAGGCTCTCATAGAGTTGTATTGAGTTGCGATCTCCGATGTGCTCCAAGAAACACTGGCAGGTCACAAATCATCGGAGACCGGTTGGAGCGATGCTGGAAATGGTAGAAGACGGCAGCAGGTGAGTACAAGACCGGGGGCATGGGACTTACATTTAAAGCAGCACTCCAACTGTGAAATAAAAAAAAAAAAACAAAAAAAAAAACAAAAAACCAAAAACACTGATTTGGAGCTTTTAACTCAATTTATAGGGTAAATGAAAATGGATTTATAAAAGGGGACAACCCAATTGAAGTGCATCAATGTATTGAGGTATTGAGATTGTTGGTATTTTTTTTGTTTGTTTCCAACAACTCTAGGAAGCATTTCTGAAATGATTTTCAATACGCGCCCCTAGTAGTTAATTTGCAGCCCATATTCGGAGATGTAGAACGGACATGTACATAAGCTTTAAGCCTAATCGTCTAGTGTGGTGGTATAACTATACAGCTATGTAATCAGACTAATTCTGAGCATACCTTTTACAAACACACTGCTCTGTATTCAGCTGTATGATGTGTGGTTAATACCGAGTAAATGATAGAGATTGTAAAAAGGCCAACCCGTCTTCCTGCTATAATAAAAATGTGCCTGTTCTCTGCAGATAGGGAAGAGAGCCAACGGAAAGCACTGTCTGACGCTTATCTCTTGTATTTCTTAGGTGTTTAACACATTTTTGGCAGAAACATTGGAACAAGAATTCTTATTACGCCTTCCTACAAATCTATGAAAACCAATGCAACCCATAAAGTACAGAATTTATTTTTTACAGATAAAACACTGGCGGCAAATCATCATTTCTCTCACTTGAAACTACTTTTTAACAATATGATATGCAACCTTAAACAAAAAAAAACAAAGCAAAAAAGCCTTTAAAACATTTAAAGGGAACATATCACATTTAAATAGGAACTTGTCAGGTGCAATATGCACACAGAGCCACGAGCAGTTCTGGGTGCATATTACTAATCCCTGCCTAACCGTCCCTGTATACACTAGCATAGATAAAGAGATCTTTAGAAAAAGTATTTTGAAAGATCTTTTATCGTATGCTAATGAGCTCTGGGACTAGTCCCCTGGGCGTTAGTTCATCTGGCCAGTCGGCTCCATTAGTATGTTAGTACACCCCTGTGGGCCCGCTAACATGCTAATGAATATGCAGCGTCACAGAATCACAGGATGATCTCACTCACCTCTCCGGCTGCCATCGCATCAGACGCTGGATTTTGGCTCAGTGCGCATAACCCCGGAGTTTGGGTAATGCCCACTACTTCAGGTTGAAGCCAGGACGCGTACACCCAGCTTCATAGTGCGCATGACCCAAACTCTGGGGTCATGCGCACTAAGCCGAAATCCAGCGTCGGACGCAATGGCGGCCAGAGAGGTGAGTGAGATCATCCTGTGATGCTGCGTATTCATTAGCATGTTAGCATGATACTGGAGTCGACTGGCCAGTGGAACTAACGCCCAGGGGATTAGTCCCCTCGCTCATTATAATACAGTAAAAGACCTTTAGAAATACTTTTTCTAAAGATCTCTTTATCTATGCTAGAATTAATACAAAGGACCGGCACTCCAAATCTTCTGAAATATTTTTGTAGTTTATTCCATCATAATATACAGGCGTATATTATGATGGAATAAACTACAAAAATATTTCAGAAGATTTGGAGTGCCGGTCCTTTGTATTAATTATACTGTGGATGCCTTCCTTGGACACGTGCACCTTGAAGGATTGTGTGCCGCCTGGAACTTCTGTTTCTGTTTATCTATGCTAGTGTATACAGGGACAGTTAGGCAGGGATTAGCAATATGCACCCAGAACAGCTTGTGGTTCTGGGTGCATACTGCACCTGACAGGTTCCCTTTAACACAGTTCGGATTTGCAGTCTTTATGTTAAAAGCAAGAGAAGCTGAGCAGATCGATATATGGACTATGTCCACTGTGGATTTAGGAGTCCAGTGGGTGGAGTGAATGTGATTGACAGCATTCCTTATAAGAGCAAACACATGATCTCTATCCATTATCCTTTAGGATCTACTGCAAAAAAAGGATTAATCATACCTGTATTTGAACCTTTAAATCACAAGGTAATATGTTCTCTTTGGGTTGAAAGATTTTGTTATTGGTAAATTCTACAAGTAACTAAAAGCTAAAGCAAAGCTCCTGCCAATGACGGACCGCAGGTTCAATTTTAGCACATCGAAGGAACTATGAAAAAATCCCATCTAAATAATTAAAACCTCCTTAAACAAGATGAATAGATACAATGGTGTTCCGAACACTTATTTGCTTTGTGGATTGTTTCATTCTGTATTATACGTAATTTCAAGTATGATCTGCGTTGTGTTTCTATAGCAACTTGTGAAATTTGTGATCCCTTGATCCTATTCATCTGGTGGAAATGATTTGTTTTATAAGAATACGCTTCACAGTGTCCTTATAACGAAAGGTTTTGAAACATTTTAAAGACCTTTAACACGAAGTGTTAGGCTGAGAAAGGCAATTAATTGCCAATGAATTCACCTGATTGAACCATACAAATAAATTTAAAACTCACCCACTCAAAAAAAGTTGTAGTTTTTGGATGCTTATTATGAGTAAGAAGTTCTCTTTTTACCCCGGCCTTGCTAACTACGATAGTAGTGATGAGCGAGCGTACTTGGCATTGCTCGTTACTCGATCGAGCATCAGGGTTGCTCAGGTTCTCTCGGAGCTTTGCCAAGTATCACGGGTGCTCTGATATTTTGTCCATGACACAACCACAACACAGGCTTCCTTCACTGCATAATGTATACAGGAACCCCGTGGAGAGCCACTTGAAGTCTCTGAATGGCTCTCACGATATGCCCCAGCATACTTCTAGATCTTTACTTCTCTGCTGCTCTGGATTCCTCTATATTGCTACGAGTTTCATCTCATCTACTCAAATCTGCTATAGAGCATAAGTGAGTCACTGAAGCAGTCACTTCTTTTCTACCTCTCCTTTGGTTATCCAGTCTCTACTGTCTCCAGTTTTAAACAGTGCCATCTTGTTGCACCTGCATCTTCGGTCTATGTACCATGATCAGAGGGCTTTGAGGATCCACCTCACCAGATGAGACTTTAACCTATATTTTCAGGCTGAAATACCCCTTTAATAATACAACAATAATAAAAGTAGTTGGAGGGTTACATTATTTTCCATAAAGCACAGTAAATACATACTTCATGTTACTCTACAGATTCAGACTAAGTAAGTTTCTTTTTTTGTACTGTTGTGTCTTTTTCATCTGTATCTGAACCTCTGTGCATCTAATTCTTACATTTCCCAGCAGCACTTGCTTCTTCTCAGTGCCATAGCCCCCTAATTCTGACCCCTCTTGTAGGCCTCTGACAAGCCTATAAGATTTAATTAGCTTCATGATAACTTTGAGAACATCTCTCAAAGTTATCATGAAGTTAATTAAATTGTAGCATTCACCTTATACATCTGTGAACACTCTGCTCCTGTCTAGGGCCAATAATAATATTAATACTAATGCAGTCTTCCAGAATGGAGCTTGTAATAACTAGGCAAAAATAGAAGAATTCAGTGTTTATTGTCTGCTACCGACAGATACTTCTGTCATATGGATAAACACAGTATCATCTGATGTTTCACATCACTGATCACTTAGCTGCAGGCAACAATAACGGGCCAACTTCTCAGTCACTCTATACACAGCCCCATCCTGCAGCATCTCTCTCCTTTCAGCCCCTTTATACACAGCTCCATCCTGCAGCATCTCTCTCCTTTCAGCCCCTTTATACACAGCTCCATCCTGCATCTCTCTCCTTTCAGCCCCTTTATACACAGCTCCATCCTGCAGCATCTCTCTCCTTTAAGCCCCTTTATACACAGCTCCATCCTGCAGCATCTCTCTCCTTTCAGCCCCTTTATACACAGCTCCATCCTGCAGCATCTCTCTCCTTTCAGCCCTTTTATACACAGCTCCATCCTGCAGCATCTCTCTCCTTTCAGCCCCTTTATACACAGCTCCATCCAGCAGGATCTTTTGTCCTTCAACCCTCTATACATTGCTCCATCCTCAAGCATAACTCTCATTTCAGACCCTTTATAGGCAGTACTATCCTGAAATATTACTCTCATCTCAGCTACTATACACAGCCCCATCCTACAATACATTGCCTGCTGTGTAAACATAAGTGAACTACAAAAATTAGTAAATTGAGAGCGGTTTTCCATTACACCAAGGTTACAGTGCTACTACACCACCATGCCACATGAATACTAAACAAAAACCCCTTTAAAAAAAAAAAAAAGTTATCTGGGCATAAAAAGCTATTCGTGATCTATCCGTAGGATAGGTCAGTAACATCAAATCAGTTGGGAGCAGTTCGAAATTCTGCACCCCCAAACATTTAGTCATCAGTGCCAGAAAAGGCCAGAAGCTGGATTGCATTTGCGTGGTTAATCTTACTGACAGATCCTCTTTAACAGAACCAAACCGCAGAGCTCCATTCAGTTCATTGGTTGCGGTTGCCACCAAGAACTGTCGGCAGATCAGACCCTATTCTCTTAAATAGGAGCGGAGTATATGCATGGTCTTCAAGACTGAGAGATTCTTTTATACCACTCCCCTTTCTGGCTAATTATTGAGGATCCTAAATAGAGAATCCCCTGAAAATCCCCCCCCCCACACCCCCCCCAAAGAAAAAGGATACAATGGATATTTTCCAAAACCACACAACCCCTTTTAGCAATCACAGGTACTTTCTTAACAATTCACAGATTCATTCTCAAATAAGTCAGTAAAGCATCTTGGAAAATGAACAAGTGCAGCGGAACAAATTATTAATGAAATAGATATGAAATGTGAGGATATTATTAATGTAGATAATGAAGAATGACAGGTGGGAATCAAAATATACCCTGAAGTGATACAGGCAGACCTTGCAAAGAAAGTAATTAAAAGATGCACAAAAATTAAATTAAAATTTTGTCTAAAAGCACAATGAAATAAAAATGAAAACTAAAATAAGGCAGCAGTAGAAACCAACCAGTGAATTCTGATCTAATGGTGCTTTACATTGGAGAACTATAAATGTATTTGCATATGTTTACCACATTGATATACAAAATATAGTTTGATGCATGCACTTTGTAGCACTTAAAGGGAACCTGTCGGGTGCAATATGCACCCAGATTCACGAGCAGTTCTGGGTGCATACTGCTAATCCCTGCCTAACCGTCCTTGTATACACTAACATAGATAAAGAGATCTTATGAAAAAGTATTTCTAAAGATCCTTTATGATATGCTAATGAGCGCAGGGACTAGTCGCAAGGGCGTTAGTTCCTGCACTCATTCCACCCTCTTAGCATTTTAGCACGCCCACAGGGGTGTGCTAATATGCAATTCAAATTAGCATCACCAGCGGTGACGCGTGTACCTGTGTCCACTGTCACCGCTGATTGCAACTCCCAGGACTTCCGATCAGTGGTGAAAGTGGACACCGGTACGCACGTCACCGCTGATGATGCTGCATTGAATAGCATGCTAGCACGCCCCTGTGGGCATGCTACCATAGCAAGAGGGCGGAATGAGCGCAGGAACTAACGCCCTGTACTCATTAGCATTTCATAAAAGATATTTAGAAATACTTTTTCTAAAGATCTCTTTATCTATCTTACTACATACAGGGACAGTTAGGCAGGGATTAGCAATATGCACCCAGAACTGACGGGTTCCCTTTAATTGTGTTGCTGAAAGTTATACCAATTCCTGCCATATACATGCAAAAAAATACACTTTGGGCCTAGGTTTGGTATATAGAATATATGTATATACTAGGCAAGAATTTCAGATTTTCAAAAGGGTGTCCACAATAATGGTCGGCTAAGGCTGCTTTCACACATCCTGTTTTTCCTGTGCGGCACAATCCGGCGCTTTGCAGAAAAACCGCAACCGTTTTTTTTTTTGCCGCCGGTTGCGTTTTTTTTTACATAGACTTTCATTAGTGCCGGATTGTGCCGCATGGGCTTGTGTTCGGTCCGGTTTTTGCCGCATGCGGCAGATTTAGCCGATGCGGCGGCCGGATGGAACGTTGCCTGGCACGATTTTTTGTCCGGCAAAAAAAAAAAAAACGCATCGCGCCGCATCCTGCCGATGCAGCGTGATTTCCAATGCATGCCTATGGACACCGCATGCGGCGTCCTGCAGCAAACACCGCATCCGGCCGCCGCATGCATTTTTTTTCCACTGTGCATGCTCCGTTGCATGCCGCAAGCGGCAAAAACCGGACGGGCCGCATGTCAAAAACTTATGCAAAGGATGCGGTTTTGTCGCCGCATCCGTTGCATAAGTTTTAGAGCCGGATTGGCCGGCTCTGCTAAAACCGGAGGTGTGAAAGCAGCCTAAGCCTGCCAAAAAGGTGTATTGCAACTTAAAATGAAAGAGCGCAGCAAATGGCAGTGGAGGAGATACAGGTTGTGTATATCAGAGTTTAGCATCGTGCCCTTCTATGATTTGAGAACTCCAGCTCCTGTCATTAATGCCAGCCTTGGAAAATCTTGGCCCTAGCCTCCTTTTAAATACCAGTGGATGCGCTGCTGTTTTTGAGGACCTTAAAAACGTACCAATACACTGTGCAGAATTATTAGGCAAATGAGTATTTTGATCACATGATAATTTTTATACATGTTGTCCTACTCCAAGCTGTATAGGCTTGAGAGCCAACTACCAATTAAGTAAATCAGGTGATGTGCATCTCTGTAATGAGGAGGGGTGTGGTGTAATGACATCCACACCCTATATAAGGTGTGCTTAATTATTAGGCAACTTCCTTTCCTTTTGCAAAATGGGTAAGGAGAAAGATTTGACGGGCTCTGAAAAGTCCAAAAATTGTGAGATGTCTTGCAGAGGGATGCAGTAGTCTTGAAATTGCCAAACTTTTGAAGCGTGATCACCGATAAATCAAGCATTTCATGGCAAATAGCCAACAGGGTCACAAGAAGCGTGTTGGGCAAAAAAGGTGCAAAATAACTGCCCATGAATTGAGGAGAATCAAGTGTGAAGCTGCCAAGATGCCATTTGCCACCAGTTTGGCCATATTTCAGAGCTGCAACGTTACTGGAGAATCAAAAAGCCCAAGGTGTGCCATACTCGGGGACATGGCCAAGGTAAGGAAGGCTGAAAAACGACCACCTTTGAACAAGAAACCTAAGATAAAACATCAAGACTGGGCCAAGAAATATCTTAAGACTGATTTTCCAAAGGTTTTATGGGCTGATGAAATGAGAGTGACTCTTGATGGGTCAGATGGATGGGCCAGAGGCTGGATCAGTAAAGGGCAGAGTGCTCCACTCCGACTCAGACGCCAGCAAGGTGGAGGTGGGGTACTGGTATGGGCTGGTATCATTAAAGAGGAACTTGTGGGACCTTTTCGGGTTGAGGATGGAGTGAAGCTCAACTCCCAGACCTGCTGCCAGTTTCTGGAAGACAACTTCTTCAAGCAGTGGTACAAGAAGAAGTCAGTATCGTTCAAGAAAAACATGGATTTTCATGCAGGACAATGCTCCATCACATGCATCCAACTATTCCACAGCGTAGCTGGCCAGTAAAGGTCTAAAAGATGAAAAAATAATGACATGGTCCCCTTGTTAACCTGATCTGAACCCCATAGAGATTAGAGGAACCTGTGGTCCCTCATAAAATGTGAGATCTACAGGGAGGGAAAACAGTACACCTCTCGGAACAGTGTCTGGGAGGCTGTGGTGGCTGCTGCACGCATTGTTGATCGTAAACAGATCAAGCAACTGACAGAATGTATGGATGGTAGGCTGTTGAGTGTCATCATAAAGAAAGGTGGCTATATTGGTCACTAATTTTTTGGGGTTTTGTTTTTGCATGTCAGAAATGTTTATTTCTAAATTTTGTGCAGTTATATTGGTTAACCTTGTGAAAATAAACAAGTGAGATGGGAATATATTTGTTTTTTTATTAAGTTGCCTAATAATTCTGCACAGTAATAGTTACCTGCACAAACAGATATCCTCCTAAGATAGCCAAATCTAAAAAAAAAACCCACTCCAACTTCCAAAAATATTAAGCTTTGATATTTATGAGTCTTTTGGGTTGATTGAGAACATAGTTGTTGATCAATCATAAAAAAAATCCTCTAAAATACAACTTGCCTAATAATTCTGCACACGGTGTAGACTTTGCTGGGGAAGCAAAGTCATGCAGTTTTGAGTCCAAAAAAAAAGCACAAAAACGCAGCGAAAAATGTTCAGTGCACATGTGGAGCCCCGCATTACATACTGAAGCAGGACGCCGCAGGGTCTTCACGGGCTTGGAAGTCTTCTGGTCACAGGTAGGTTAACTTCAATGGGATTCGTGATGCCACTCTCGGTATTTGAGGTCAGGGGGTGACCACCACTGCAGTTTGGGGAGCGCCTGGGGCTTGTGGTAAATGCAGTCAGTTGTTGTGGCCTCTCGGAAGTGAGGCTAGCCCCAGGGCTCAGTGTAAGTGTGTAGTACCACAGGTCGCAGAAGAACTCACACACAAAACAGCAATGTCTTTCAGGATTTTTACTCACTTCAGGTGGCAGGGGTGAGTTAACCCGGGCGATGCTAGGTGGACCAGGTGGAACCAGGTATCCCTTCGGCTGATGTAGGGGTGACTGCTGACTCGCCTTCCTAGCCCTTCTTGTTTTGAGGTGACCACGACTTGAAGTCTTGCTGGGATCACCCAGGGAAGTCGCATACGCCGTTCTCCCATTTCTGGCCCGTTTGCGGGCAGCGTGGACCAAGTAATTCTGGCTGCTTGCCTTCTGTCACTTATGGGCCCCCTAGTTGCTGCTGTAGCTGCGGACTCTGTGTAGGTCGGTGAGGCGCATAAAGTGCCCTCACCAGCAGGTTTGGCAGGCCAACTGAATGGGTCCCTGCTCTGGGGACCTGTAACCCCGTGCGGGCTCGGTCTACCGGCATTCCCATTACTCAGCCACCTCTCTGCACCAGGTGGATTTCCGGCAGCACTACACGTTCTCCCCCGCCAGCAGCCACTACAGGTGTAGTGTCGGCCTAGCTTCTCTGCACTCCACTTCCTTGCTCTCTCAGCTCCACTAGCCGACTGGCTCACCACTACGTCCCCTCTGTGCCTGCCTCTGCACACTCCTCGTCTTCAGTCTCACTACCCACCACTAGCTAGGAGGCGAGGGCCATGCCCCCTCCCTGAGTCTGCTCAGGGGTCCACTCTAGCTGTGTGTGTGTTCCTGGTGTCTGTGTGTCCACACCCTAGTCAGCCTCTGGGATTACCTTTGTTGTACTGCACCCAGCATGGGTGCAGTACTCAGTGGTGCCTCACCAGGTCAGGGGCGCCACACACACATAGCCTTAGAAGAAACAAAGTAACAACTATTCAGACTCTGCAGATACACAACTTACATTGGCTCACGCAGGGCATCCAAATTGCTACTGAGTGATAGATAAAAAAAAATGTTTCTAGTCGTGGTCTTATTTGGAACTGTATAGCCCGTTTTAT
This sequence comes from Anomaloglossus baeobatrachus, assembly GCF_048569485.1. Lineage (NCBI taxonomy): Eukaryota > Metazoa > Chordata > Amphibia > Anura > Aromobatidae > Anomaloglossus > Anomaloglossus baeobatrachus. Next base: position 144,407,931 of record NC_134357.1, on the reverse strand, counting down.
GACCTTTATTAATTATACCTGGTTAAAGAGCATGACAATATTACAAATCTATTTTTCCTGTGAAACTGCACTGAAAAGACTTCAGAATAAATGATCCGTTGTGACAGCAGCCACCAGGGATACTGCCTACACCGTGATACTTGGTGTTACCTCCAACATGTTTAACTTTTCAGCACCCCACCAGGGAAAATGGCTCTGACAGGTTTGTCAGGCACCCAGGAAAAAAATTCTACATGGTATATATGTGAAAAGTATTTTGTGCAGCTCCATTAACCATGTTTTATTCATAAGGATCTTCTGCTGGTTCACTTTCAGAGTGGGCCACTTAAAAGTAACCCGTGTAGTATTGAAGGAGTTATAAATCCTGCTCTTATTTCTGGAACTGGGTCAAGCATAAAGAATAGAGATGCTGAAAAGACAGTCACCCGCACATTAGACTCCTGGTGCAGCTGTGAAGAGGCCGGGTATTATCTAGAATATTTCCTTCTCATCATGTCATGAATAAAAATAAATACGGTACATCAGTTCCATTCAACTGTGTCCTGAACCAGTTTCTGTAAACTATGGGCAAGCTCATCATAACGGATTCCAAATATTCACATAAACCGTTGTGTAACATTGCAAGTATGCATTTATAATGAGTTACAGCTTTTGTTATAGCCAAAAACTGCACTCACAATTCTGTTGTCTCATTGTAAACTGTTGTCAATTTTTTTACCAGACACACCCTGAAAAAGGAATCTGTCAGCTGGCTTTTGCTAGGTAATCTGAATACAACATTATGCAAGGGTTAAAACATAGAATTCAGGGATGCCTGTCTTGTTAAGGTTCGATCTTTTGTTTCTCTGGAATGTTTGTTTAAGCAGCAGGACTTACTATTGCTAGGACTACATTGTCTCTTTAACAGCAGTTTTGGCATGCCCCCTCCTCTGATTAGCAGCTCACTGTCAATGTTCATTGTCTATAGAGAGCCTGGTGTGGGCGAAGGCAGCTCTCAGCTCTACTAGATAGCTAAATATAAAAAAACAAAATCTGATTGTGTCAGAACTGCTGCATTGTTGGATTCATCAGGCCTACACCATGCTGCTCTCAGGTGAGGTAGCAAAAACCTGCTGACAGATTCTCTTTAAAAGAGGTTGTCTTGGCTTATAAAAGTTGTCCGGCATTAGAAGAAAAGTCTGCCGTCACTTTACATGAGTGCAGACTGCCAAATAGTGCATACTGTCACTTTTCCACTGGAAAAAAAGATTGTTTTATTCAGCTCACCCAGTAGTAATATTGGTGTTTCAGTGGACAAAAAGTCTTTCCTCCCCAGGGCAGTGCACGGAAGAAGCTTAAAGTCAGTGTTCAGGATTCACCAAGAGAAGGAAGGAGAAATCCAGCATCACTTCCAGAGACTAAAAAAATCAAAAGGTTCATTAAATCTTTTTAAAATCCATGACAAATGTTAAAATAAGGAGATATTCTTTGGGCTTACTCGTTTCGAACTTTAGTATATATACGCAACTTATCCCCATCCCGCCTGGCCGAGGTTATTTTAACAATTGTATTTACTCTTAATGAGCTGATGTCTAACTTATGGAATTTCAGAAAATGTTGAGAAGCTTCTCACAAACTGCGTGTAGTTTTATTCTGTATGTCATATCCATGTTCTGAAATGCATCTTCCTAAAGGATGTGTGGTGCATCCACCATATTGCATCTTACAAAAGGTCAAAACTAATAACATGTATAGTAAAAGTGCTACTGCAATTTATAAACAATTTTATGATATATTCTTCACCAGTAAGGGAAGGAATAGTTTTCTTAGTAACCTTGGTAAGATGCAATATGTTGAAAGCACCACACGTCCCCCTTAAAGGGAACCTGTCACTAGATTTTTCCCTACTAAGCTAAAAGAATCCCCTTCTGCAGCTCCTGGGCTGCATTCTATGAAGGTGCACCTTGGCCCTGACTCCCCTTCTAGACCCCAAAAATAACTTTATAAAACTTGGCCGTTAGGTATGCTACTTACCTGTGTTGTTCAGATGGGCGGGCTCATTTTCTGCTCCTGTCCCCCCTCCTGCCGCTGAGATTGGACAATACCTTTAAAGAAAACACCCACACCCCCCTGGGGACTGAAAAGTGACTAAACATTTCTCATCTATAGTCAAGAGCATAAATATATTAGGTGCAGGAGGTAATAATTGCACACAGGCCCTTAAATCTAATTGCACTTGGACCCTTAAGTCTAAAGGGGTCCAAAATGTCCCTTTGGACATTGGAGATTGGCGTTTCATTTCTCCTGCTTCCAAGATCGTGGCACGGGGAGTGCAAAAGTCTTTAAAACCCGTCTTCCTTATGCTGTGAGTTAGGAAAAGCACAGGAGGCATGGTTTAGATTTACCTCTGCACTTCTCATAGTGGCCATTTTGGAAGCAGGAGGAATAGAATGCGGATTTAAGCAGAAGGGGCAGCAGAAGTCAAATGAGGGCACCCAATGCCCATGAGCTTCCACTGTCTCATTTTAACAGGCCCCTTTAGAGTCCAATTGTTAGAAAAAGTGGGGGTACCAATGGCGAGACAAGTGGTAGCGATCAACAAGTTATTACGTATCCTAAAAAATATAAAAAAGCTTTAAAAGGGAATGTCAGCAGATTTTTGCTATGTAAGGTGAAGACCACATGCTGCAAGGGTTAAAAGATAGAATTCAGGGATGCCTGTCTTGTCAAGGTCAGATCTATTGTTTATTTGTTATATTTGTTTAAGTAACAAGACACAGAAGGATTTATCTTTGCTTGTAGCCAAGTGCTGGCCCCTTCCTGTGATTGCACATTGAGAGTGAGTTGTCAATCTCTATTGAGTCTGGTGTGGGCGGGACAGCGCTCTCAGCTCTGCTACATGGCTAAATCTAAAAATTCTGATTGTGTCAGAATAGCTGCACCCAGTAATCTAAGTGATACAGCGTTTGATTCAGGGTCTCTTTGTCTACGTCATGCTGTTCTCATATCAGTTAGCAATAACCTGCTGACAGATTCCCTTTAAAATTTGCAGAATTGTAAATATCGTTCTGAAATAAAATACAAACTGTTACCCATGATAATTAACGCATGTAGTGTGTTATTTTCGATATTTAATTAAAATATTTAGACTGCTAGTTTGGATTAATAGGTTTTTGTTTTGTTTGTCAGGAAATTAAGATACTTATCTGAAGCTTTCCTGGGAAAGGACACTGTATCTTCATGGAGGCTATTGTCAAAAGACTTATTCCTTAGCCCAATAAGCAGCAGAGTAGAGGGGCCAGGGCAAAGTAATATTTCGTTTCTAGCAAAGCAAATTTACATAAGAATTATGCGGGCATCACAGGAGACGATCTATCGTGCGATATGTCGTTGGGGTCACGGTTTTCGTGATGCACATCCGGCATCGCTTGCGACGTCGTCCCGTGTGACACCTATGAGCGTCTGTAAACGATTGCAAAACTGTTGCGAATCGCAAATCGTGTACAGGACGCTCATTTTTAAAAAATAGTTTATTCTTTTTTGCGCTGGTTGTTCATCGTACCCGGGGCAGCACACATCGCTCCGTGTGACACCCCAGGAACGATGAACACAGCTTACCTGCATCCCGCGGCTCCCGCCGGCTATGAGGAGGAAAAAGGTGGGTGGGATGTTTACGTCCCGCTCATCTCCGCCCCTCCGCTTCTATTGGCTGGCGGCTGTGTGACGTCGCTGTGACGCCGAACGTCTCTCCCCCTTCAGGAAGTTGAAGTTCGACGCCCACAACGAGGTCGTTCAGCAGGTAAGTCCGTGTGACGGCAACTAATAGCCCGTGACGCACAAACGACGGGGGGCGGGTACACGATAGATCAAACCATGTGAAGCCCGCATTAAAGTTGTATGGAAAACTTAAAGAACATCGTTTTTGCAAATCAGTAGCAATCAACTGATGGGTCCGCATGCAGCAATCCCTGGTCTAGGCTAGTGTGAAGAGAAAGGTACAAGTGTAAACAAATTACCCCTATGTACATGACATCCATTGTGTGCCACTGGCAAAGAGTTAGCTGTGTATGAGGGTCTCTCTCCATTCACTTCTATAGACGTCCCAAAAACTGCTGAGAAAGCACGTGCAGGAATTTTCAGAGCCAAATGATCTATTCCATGTCCTGTGAGCATGCCAAACATCATGAAAGAGACAATTCCTTTCGTACACAGTTTATGAACAGTATATTTGGCCAAGCGATTTGTCTACAGTATATTTTTAACTATTTTCACTCTTGGCTATGTTGAAACGACGGCTAGCAATAGGGTCGTATGAAGCATCTTTGCTGACGCATACCCAATGGACAGCGTCAGGGATGGGCTCTGTTCATTTTGCACCAATGTTTGAGGTATGGGATTGATGGACGACTGTGCAATACAAAAAGAAGTCATGTGTACACAGATTGTGAAAAGTCTGGCAGAAAAGGCTCAAGGTTTGGATTCTCTGAAGACTGATAAATTAGATTAACTAGGGCTTTAAGAAAGTCGAATGCGGCTCACAGATGGGATGAAGTTCATATTTATAGGAAAAGCTTTCCTTATTTCTGTGGAGCCACTTCAATGCTGCACACTCCAGATTTCCTGACTGATCTCAAGCCAAGTAGACAACTAGATACTGACTGAATAAAAGTAACCCCAAATCACAGTATATACTGTATTCCTATCATGTAGAATGGCAAGTAAACGGACCAAGAGAGGGTGCAGTGCCTGCAGAATCAACCGTAAATTCGCAGTGATGCCAGGAGTCAGATTGCCCCACCCCACCGATCATCCATCCTAAGGATAGGTCATCAATATTCTGAACCGCTCTCACCCTAGAAAGCACAACTGGCACAGAATGTATTACCATATACCCTACTAAAAAAAAACAAAACAAAACAAAACAAAAAAACACACATCACGGGACATGAAAACCTTGTCAAAGCCAGAACTTTTTTTTATACAATGATCGTACTACACAACTGATATCTATTTTAACTTGTCTTGTTCCAGGGCTCAAAAACTGGCAATGCAAATGAAGCCTATGGGCTTTAGGACTGAACATAAGTCTTCGTTGCACAGTTATCTTTACTTTAATAGCTGGCATTTTATCTTTACACTACATAAACATGTTCTCTCTCCTCTGTATTATTTATACGAATTCATATTTAATGATGTAATGTAGGAAAAACTATTTTCCGAAACCTCTAGATCTCGTCCTCCTCTGGAATACTTCTAAAACAAGCATATCTATAATTCACTCGTGCATCCAACTACCCGAGTGTATATCATACACAGGTCTACCTGACCACACATAGATGTGCTTGATACTGCCTAGGGGGGCCGGCATCTGCCCCAAATGTGATCCTCATAAAAAGGTTTCAGCAATCAAATTCATAATCAGATCATGAGTGTCCCGACCCCTAATCTGTGTCTGCGGGGGGTTACTGAATACCACAAAGATTTTCACAATCCCAATGCTTATGTACCGCCCCGCGGGCTCGGCTGCGACCGCCGAGCCGCTCGGATCTGTGCTCGTACGGTGGGTGGTGGCTCGAGCTCCTCACGGACCCGGGGGTCACGTCGCTCTGCAAGGGGGTTGGTGCTACACGCAGGAACTTCAGTAGGGGAAGTTCCACGGCCGGAGCCTCGGCGGTTTGGTAGGGGTGTAAGTTCGTGATGCCACCCACGGGTTGTGGTGAATAGATGGACACCACCGCTGCCATTAACTAGGCTTCCCGGGGACGGTGTTGCGCAGCTTGGTGTTGACCCCTCCGTGGGTAGGGGAGTGATGGTCCCGGGGGCCCGAGGGAGGTGCGGAGGTGTGGGAGCGGGTGCGGGCGTATGCTGGCGCGATGCGCGGCCCGAAGGCACTGGTGTACTCACTATGACACAATACACTGGAGTCTCTGGTAAACCAAATGGGATGATGAATGGGGCCGCAGCCGGCTGCAGCTTCTCCCAGAATAGGTTGGTGGTTTCCGCCTTTCTCCTGCACCTTTTTTATGTGAATGTTTGACTCCTATGCCTAAGCAACGGTAGTCCGCTCCCCGGCTTTCTGGTTGTCGGAAGAGCCCCGTTTGCCCGCAGACGCTGGCCCTTTGGGTCTCTATGCCTTGGCGGTGGCTTTACCCTGTATGGTTGGGCTGTTGTCTTCTAACTGGTCTTGTGTGGGATAGGTCCTTAAGTCCAGTCCGCAATCAGTTGATTTGACTCGGCCCTGTCGGTTCGGGGCTTTGTACTGGGACTGAGTACCCCTCCTGATGCTTCGGTTTCCAATTGGTTCCCCGGTTCAGTACCGGCGGGCCACTGCCCGACCCCGGTCCCTACGGTTCCACCGGCTGTAATTCCAGCTCCTGCAGGCGGCCCCCACCGTCTGCCTCCTTGCCAGAGGTGACTGGGCTCAGACCCAGCCACCTAAGTAGGCTATTGGCAGGCCTGGTCACAGGTCTGCCCTTGAACTCAAACCTCTCTCCTTGTCAAGACTCATCTACCTGTGCACTCGAACTAGAACTTGTGTCTTTCCCGCCTCCAGGCCTGTGAACTCCTTGGTGGGTGGAGCCAACCGCATGGCTCCGCCCCCTGGTGTGGACATCAAACCTGGAGGGTGGTGACAAGGGTTTCTTGGTTGGCTGCTGTCACCTTTCTAGGGAAGGGGGTGTGTGCATGGGACTACCTGACTAGTCCTGGGCGTCACATTTACTATCACATAAAACGCTCTTCCGAGGAAACAAGTTGATAGTACATAGCTGGATGAACAATAATGTCCTTACCCTCAAACAGAGGAGCTGATTTAAAGGAAACTTGACAGCTAATGCATGCAGTCTAAACCGTGAGCAGCATGCATCAGCTGTCAGGGTCCCTTTAAGTCAGCATGCATCGGCCACTGGCTGTATTATCCCAGTCAGGGATGTTTGACTCCGAAACGCTGTGGAGTTTCAGAGAAGAACATACTTTAACAGCCGCCCGGGGACCAAGCCGCATACTAGTTGGACAGCCAGATCCCAGGCAGAGTATCCGCTCACTGACAGGTCTTTGCCTACATCTGTATATAGAGAGAGACTTGTTAGTCCAGAGCAGGAAGAAGCTGCCAGGGACCTGCCTGTCTGACTAGTCTACAGTGCAGGTCAGTCCCCAGCAGCTATTAAAAGCATGCTTTTCTTTGACACGCTTCAGTGTTTCAGACTCAAACACACCTGCCTAGGATCATACTGCCAGCGGTTTGGGCAGCATGTATCAGCTGTCAGCTTCCCTTTAAGAGAAGCATCACTATAAAAACGCATTTGTGTACAGACATTGAGAAAACTATGATAAGTTCTACACCCTGTGAACATCAAGCATTAAAGGGTTTCACCGACCATACGCTATCCTTAGGACAGGTCAGGCAAATCCACTGATCAGTTGTTTTCAGCTCTGGCGGTGGCTGAAGCTCAGCTCCCCTTGACTTGAATAGGATCGGGGTATGTAGACTTTTAATATCTACTGTGTAGGCAAATAATAAAGGACAAATAGTAGAATTTTGCATTACAATCATTTAAAAAAAAATAAAAAAATTGATTTACAATATGATACGGTCAACCTCTTAATGGCATGCAGCTCTTTCAAAGATAAGTCCAGCAATATCTTTACCTGGCCTGTTAAGGCCCCTTTACACACTGCAACATCGCTAGCGATATCGCTGTAACGTCACCAGTTTTGTGACGTAATAGCGACCTCCCCAGCGACATTGCAGTGTGTGACATGCATCAGCGACCTGGCCCCCGCTGAGAGGTCGCTACAAGTCGTTCAGGACCATTCTTTGGTCCTTTGTTTCTGGCTGCACAGCATGCATCGGTGTGTTTGACACCTTTACAACGACATTGTTAGCGATCCAGCCCATAGGCGTGCTAGCGTTCCCTTTCCAGAGAGGTCGTTCTGCAGGTCCGTATCGCTGCTGTGTCGTTGGCCAGATCTGCCTGTTTGACAGCTCACCAGCGACTGTTAGAGACTTTCCAGCGATCCCAGCAAGGTCGAGATCGCTAGAAAGTCTCAGTGTGTAAAGGGGCCTTTACTCTGTTACTGAGAAATCAGTGTTTGAATTGATATGCAAGTGAGGCTGAAGAAATATTTGTAGATATTTGTCACTCCAGCTCTATTCCTCGCCCAGTGCTGACTGACGGCTACTGTGCCTTAAGTCACACAGCATAAAAGCAAAAAGTCAGCCAGGAGGAGGCAGCACTGGTTGGAAAATGGAGCTGGAGTGACAGAGGCTTCAGATCTATACTAGCTCTTCAATCTCAATTACATAGCAATTGAAACGCTGATATCTTAGTAATGGAGGACAGACTGTTGATGTAAAAGTGTTGCTGGACTGGTCTTTCAAGGAGCTATATGCACATATAACTGGTGGTCTGCGAAATTCTGCTGATAGATTCCCTTTAAAATTTGTATTGTTAAACGGTGTCCATGTAAAAGAGAATTAAATGTCTAGTAATGTTCTGCAGAATATTTCAGATGTCCCACTTGCAGACTATTAACAGAATACAAGCTGCTGTAAACCCCATTCTGCAGATAATTCATGCAGACAAGTGCTTATTAGCTAAAATAGAGCTAGATAAATATTACCACTGGATCAGGGAATCAGATCAGTTACAATTTTGTAATATTTTTAAACGGACTCCACAATAATCCATAGACAAGGCGGCTCTATACTCAATACGTGCTTCTGAACTTAAACCTAGTATGAATCTGGCATCACAACCTCAGATCTGGATGACTTCCATACGGTGACCCTGACAGTAGGTGGGCGCCATCCTCTGGAACGAGCCATCAAAACAGGGAAACCAGAGAACGTCTTTATCCGCCTTAGACGTGTAAAGCACAGAACTGTGCTTATCTAAAAAGCCACAAAAAAGTATTAAGACAATAAGGCCCTGGGCAAATTGCCAAAAGGAAAGTTGAAATTGCAAATCAGAATGACAAAAAAAAAAAAATAAATTTGTATAACTTCTGACTCATACTCAACAAAGCCGAGATTTCGAAAGATAAATATACTGTAAGTGCTCAGTACAGATTACAAAAGAGCATCGCCAACCAGGAGACTGATCCGTTGACATAAAAATGAGATATTATGAACAAACTAAAAGGCAAGGTGGCACCACTGTGAAGGTACTGTTCAGAGGCATGAGGATGGCAATTATAATCAGGTCGTGAAAAAGACAATTGGGGGGGGGGGGGACTAGAGCTGACCAAACTAGGGGGTCCAGAAGCCACATCAGTGCTCCTTACTAATAGGCCTGGTATGACATCAATGTAGCAGCACAATGTAGGCAGGGGCATATCTAGGGGGGGCTGGCAGGACATCAGTCAAGGGGGCGCTGTCGGGCTGCCTGATGCAGCACTCAGAGTCTCCCCGGCGGCTGTGTTTAACTGCCCTCTGTAGTGGGAGCTATTCTCGGAGTCCAGCAGTCAAGCTGACAGTCTGACTCAAAGTGTGGCGCACAGCTCCCTGTGATCAATTGCATGGCACAGTGCTCCGGCCGGCAGACTGCCTCTGGCTCCTGCACGATCTGCTGTCAGATTACAGGAGAGTGATTGGGGAGAGGACTGCACGGCACTGAGGAGGCTGCATAGGGCTATGTGCTCAGCCTCTCACCCTCCTGTCCTGTGCACTCAGCCCTCTGTGCTCGGCTGTTCAGGTCTAGCACCGCAGAGGAGTCAAGAGACGAGAATGAAGCCAGCGCACACATTAACAAGTCAGTGCCCGGCTGCTGCATCCATCTTACATGAGGAACTTGTGCTCCACCTGATCTTACTAGGGCAACTAAGCATTAGGTACTGATAGCTGAGCTAAGTGTGTTTATATGTAATATATACATTATATCTAATGTATTAGTGACTTCAATGTTCAGTGTATGTATGCTGTATATATACAGGGTGTGAGTGCTGTATACAGCTTATGACTACTGTGTACGGCATGTGTGAGTGATGTGTACAGTATATAGTATAGCCAGTGTGTCGAGTCTGTGTGCCGTATACTGCCAGTGTGTCAGAGCTGTGTGCGGTACACGGCCAGTATATCAGAGCTCTGTGCGGTATACGGCCAGTGTGTCAGGTCTGCGTGCGGTATACTGCCAGTGTGTCAGAGCTGTGTACTGTATACAGCCAGTGAGTTGGGGCTGTCTGCTGTATACTGCCAGTGTGCGAGTACAATGTGTGGTATATGGCCAGTGTGTCAGAGCTGTGTGCGGTATACGGCCAGTGTGTCTAATCGGAACCCTCGCCAATCAGCTGTTTTTGGTGCAGATTGCAGCTGTAGACGGCCAGAGTGCTCCATTCCAGACCCCCCGCCAATCTGAGGATTATGATGCGATTCTTGTGCAAATAATTCAGCAGTCTAACTGCACCCAATCACTGACGCCGACACAGAGGGGTGGGTAGGGAAGGAGTAATATTCATTTTGCATTAACATACGTTTAACTAGCCAGCGCGCTACTAAAGTTTCCGGGGCTTACAGCAACACAATGGGGCAACATACAGCAATAAGATATCCTGAAATGGCTGCCCAAGACCTATTTCAGGATACTAGTCGTATAATGATCCTTAATTAGGGCTTATTTTTGGAGTTAGGCTTGTATGTTAAGCATACTCAAAAAAAGGCCAAAAAATCCTGCTAGGGCTTCTTTTCAGGGTAGGGTTTTTGGGGGAAACATGATAATCACTTAGTCACCAAGCATATATAGTGGTGTGCACTGACTCTTGAGGTGCCCTTTCCTGTAAAAATCCCTTCTATCTTATCCCCAAATAAAAATGGTTATTAGGTTTTAGCAAACAATTTACATGCATTAAATCACAAGTCTGGAGCATCTTTTATTGTGTATTTAAAATAGAAATGAACAGGAACAGTCTCAAGGACGTTTTGACAAATATATTTTAAAACTAAAAAGATGGTTTCTGCATTTCTACATACTTTAACTTCCCATGAAACACCAAAGTTGAAATTGTGTTTCTTGGAACTCCGTATTGGGCCATTTCTCCTTATTCCTCTTAATTCATGAATTAATTGAGAACAGGGTGTTACTATTTCCCTTGTCAAGGGGATGTGTCCTTGCACAGGCAACCTTGATTAGATGGAGTCAGACTTTGTAAGCAAACACCTACAACCAGTAACGTATGATTTTGTGCGTTTTTAGGAAAAATAACAGCATAATAAAAAGAGCTCTACGAAAAAAGGCTCCACAATTGTTAATGTTATTTCATAGGGAATGCAAGCAGTTATTTAGAGGCAATCTCTCAACAAGTTTTTGCTACCTCATCTGAGAACAACAAAGAGATCATGAACCTAATGATGTATTACTTAAGCTGGTGTCACACATAACGACGACGACAACGACGTCGCTGCTACGTCACCATTTTCTGTGACGTTGCAGCGACGTCCCGTCGCTGTCGCTGTGTGTGACATCCAGCAACGACCTGGCCCCTGCTGTGAGGTCGCCGGTCGTTGCTGAATGTCCAGCTTCATTTTTTCGTCGTCACTCTCCCGCTGTGACACACACATCGCTGTGTGTGACAGCGAGAGAGCGACGAAATGAAGCGATCAGGAGCCGGCACTGGCAGCTGCGGTAAGCTGTAACCAGCGTAAACATCGGGTAACCAAGGGAAGACCTTTCCCTGGTTACCCGATGTTTACGCTGGTTACCGGCCTCCGCTCTTGCTGCCAGTGCCGGCTCCTGCACTGTGACATGTGGCTGCAGTATGCATCGGGTAATTAACCCGATGCATACTGTAGCAAGGAGAGCAAGGAGCCAGCGCTAAGCGCGGCTCCCTGCTCTCTGAACTGTGACATGTAGCTGCAGCACACATCGGGTTAATTAACCCGATGTGTGCTGCAGGAGAGCAAGGAGCCAGCGCTAAGCGCGGCTCCCTGCTCTCTGAACTGTGACATGTAGCTGCAGCACACATCGGGTTAATTAACCCGATGTGTGCTGCAGGAGAGCAAGGAGCCAGCGCTAAGCGCGGCTCCCTGCTCTCTGCACATGTAGCACAGCGACCTTATGATCGCTGCTTCTGCTGTGTTTGACAGCTAAGCAGCGATCATAACAGCGACTTACAAGGTCGCTGTTACGTCACCGAAAATGGTGACGTAACAGCGACGTCGTTGTCGCTGTCGTTTAGTGTGACACCAGCTTTAGTTTACTCAATGCAGTGGTTGTGGCATGATGAGTTTTTAGATTTAGCAATGCAGCAGAGCTGAGAAAGCTTCCCCTGCCCACATCAGATTCTGTATGTAGAATGTCTACATACAGTGAGGTGCTAAATCACAGCTGCGGGCCTGCCGCACTAGCCAACCTCTAACTGACCTAGTCTGCAATAATCTCCTGAACGTAATCAGAAAACACACCTAATATTTTATAGCAAACAAAGTGCACAGGATATCAGATTTACAGTGATGAATGGTGACATTCTAGGTCATGATAAAATATATATAAGTCACGGGCGGCACGGTGGCTCAGTGGTTAGCACTGCAGTCTTGCAGCGCTGGGGTCCTGGGTTCAAATCCCACCAAGGACACCATCTGCAAAGAGTTTGTATGTTCTCCCCGTGTTTGCGTGGGTTTCCTCCGGGTTCTCCGGTTTCCTCCCACACTCCAAAAACATACAGATAGGGACTCTAGATTGTGAGCCCCAATGGGGACAGTATTGCCAATGTATGTAAAGCGCTGTGGAATTAATAGCGCTATATAAATGAATAAAATTATTACTTATTATTATTACTTATAGTTTCTGTGGCTCGTGCTAAATTTAGAATCAGAAAGCAAGGAGGAGGAGGGGGGCTGCCCCGCTTAAATTTAAACAATCATATGATACAATTAGGAAATATATATATATATATATATCTTAAAAATAGGCTGAACTAGATGGACATAAGGTCTTCCCTCAGCCTTAGAAACTATGTTACTATGAGGAGAAAAAGACACTGCACATAAAGGGCACACAGCAAATGACTAAAGTAATACAAAATTTTATTTGGAACGACTCAAAAACATTAACAATACACAATACAATAGTGGTTAGGGGGCAATCTTGTAAGTGAACACATAATGCAAGGAGACTATAGATCATCCATTCAGCGTAATGTATCTCAGAAAAAGTATAACGGCCAGGGCTCTGTGGGAGTAAAAAAAATTATATATTTTTATTATAATTATAATATATATATATATATATATATATATATATATATATATATATATATATATATATATATATATATATATATATATACATACATATATATATACATACATATATATACACATATATATATATATATATATATATACACATATATATACACATACATACATACATATATATACATATATATATATACATACATATATACATACACACACACACACAGATGCATATACGGTATATATATATCTATGTATATATATAAAAATATATATACACACACACACACGGTATATAATATATATATATATATATATATATATATATATATATATTACATACATATACTGTATGCAAGGGCTCACTGGTGGTGGTCGCAGCACATTGGGGAATAATCTGGCGACCGGTTCCCTTTCAAGGAATCCTGTCAGCAGATTTAAAATGCCTGAACCATGTGTTAATCAGAGCCTGGATGTGTTATTATTGCCAGGTACGTTTTACTCAGAAAGTGCGATTAAAACAACAACAACACAACTGAACAAAAACCACTGAACAACTTTTTCACATTCTATTGTTTAAAAAATATAACTAAATAAATAAATAAATAAGACTTGCATTGTGATTGGGTGCTGCGGGCAACCAACAGTTTTGTTTGTTTGTTTTTTTAAAGAAATTAATTCTGCTTCAATACCTTGTCAAGTTGCTTTTACTATCCAGTGCTGAGATGAATATAATGTAAAATTCCGTAAAATATTGTCAAATACAAGAATGCTCAGCAGATCTGTTGTCGTCATCTGCTCATTTTTTTTCCCTACAAAATCAGGGCCAGACCCCGGCACAGGGAGCAGCAAAAACATTCCTCAAAGAACAGTTAGGACTCAGCTCCACAGCAATTCAGAAAATGTTGTTCAGTTCTACACAATGGCATCACCGTCAGGGTCACACATTGCATCTTAGGCTATGTGCGCACTAGAGCTTTTTACCTGCGGATTTACCCGCGGATTTGCCCCGGAAATTTCTTGAGAAATGTCTGCAATCTTTGTGCAGACATTTCCCATGAAATTCAATGAGAAAAAAAAAATAGTTGTGCGCACTGTGCGGATTTTTCTCAAGAAAATTTCTTGAGAAAATTTTCTCGAGAAACTTTCTTGAGAAAATGTGCATGTCCATTAATTTCCGCAGGTACCTGCGGTATTCCGGGGGTATTCCGCAGGTAGCAATGATGTGCGGTATACCACCGGAATAGCCGCGAATTACCTGTGGGAATGCTCATCGCTGCCTGCGGTTTTGCAGGAAGCGATGTCATTATGCCAGGAAGAGGAGGCGGAGCAGAGTAAACACAGACGTCGCACTCCCTGGACGCCGCACAGAAGCACTTCCGTGCGACCTCCAGGTGCCCGTGCAGTCTGTGTCCTGCTCCGGCCTCGCGGCTGCCTGCACTGCAGGGTGTCAGTGTCTGCCCGCAGTGTCAGCAGCCTGTCACGCGGCAGCGCAGGCAGACACTGACATCCTGCAGTGCTGGGAGCCGCGGGGATGATGATCGCTGCTGTCAGGAGGTGAGATCATTACCTGCTGTGACGATCTCCTGCCTCCTGACGTCACCGCGGTCACTGCTGTCTATGCCCGTCTCGCGAGCGGCCCGAGACTGTCACTAGCGGTGCTGTCACGGGCTCTCGCGATACTTCTGACAACGCGGCGGGCATAGAAGTCAGTGACAGCGCTGACGTCAGCAGTACAGGAGATGATCACAGAAGGTAATGATCTCATCTATGCTCCTGATGGCAGCGCTCGTCATCCCCTGCAGTGACCTGAGCTGACCTATTGATGTTAGCTCAGGTCACTGCATTGCTCTCCCAGCCAATGGAGAACATTCTGTTCTTCATTGACTGGGACAGCGACTATGGTATGGATCGCCGTGCCCCCCCCCCCTTATTGGATTACGCCGGACGTGGAATTGATTGTGCTCTTTTCAATAAATTGGTTAAAGAGGGAATGTTTTGGGGAGTGTTTTTTCAAATAAAACTTTTTTTGTTGTCTATTTTTTAATTATTACTGACTGGGTTGGTGATGTCGGGTATCTGATAGACGCCTGACCTCACCAACCCCAGGGCTTGATGCCAGGTGACATTACACATCTGGCATCAACCCCATATATTACCCCATTTGCCAACGCACCAGGGCGCGGGATGAGCTGGGGCAAAGCGCCAGGATTGGCACGTCTAATGGATGCGCCACTTCTGGGGCGGCTGCGGCCTGCTATTTTTAGGCTGGGGAGTGTCCAATAACAGTGGACCTCCCTAGTCTGAGAATATCAGACCCCAGCTGTCCGCTTTACCTTGGCTGGTGATCCAATATGGGGGGGACCGCACGTTTTTTGTTTTAAATTATTTATATAATTTAAAATAACAGCGTGGGGTGCCCACTGTTTTGGATTATCAGCCAAGGTGAAGCTGCCAGCGGTGGTCTGCAGGCTGCAGCCGTCTGCTTTACCCTAGCTGGCTACAAAAAATGGGGGGACCTCACGTCGTTTTTTTTTAATTATTTATTTATTTTATGGCTAAATACAAGGCTAAGCACCCTTTAGTGCCACATGAAAGTCACTAAAGGGTGCCAGCTTAGAAAATGCAGGGAGGTGGAACATTATATAGGTTTTTCTCATCTATCTATCCCTCTATCTATCTATCCCTCTATCTATCTATCTATCTATCCATCTATCCCTCTATCTATCTATCTATTCATCTATTCATCTATCCCTCTATCTATCTATTCATCTATCCATCTTTCCCTCTATCCATTATCTGTCTATCGATTATCTTTATTATTTATTGCAGGGACAAACCTGCGGTAAATCCGCGGTAAATCCGCGGTAAATCCGCGGCAAAACCGCATGCGGATTTGGTGCGGATTTTTTTCCGCAGGTCCGGAAATCTTTCACTGGCAGAAGTTTCTCAAGAAATTTTCTTGAGAAACTTCACATTTCTAGTGCGCACATAGCCTTAGGTAGTTTTTCACGTGGATCCAAGATTCAACAGAGGAAATGAATAAGGAAATGCGTGATCTGGTGTCAGCATCACTCTTCACAACAGATTGGGCATTTTATTTATGTGCTGTAGATTGCGATTTTTAAAGGGAAGCTGCAAAATGGAAAAAACAAAATGGTATCAAGAGGTCTACAAAAAGAATAACAACATTTGCAGCAGTGTTCAACTTACACTGCAGAAGTTCTCAGCGGCTTAACGCAAATAGAGGCAGACCACGTGGCCGCTATAGGGACTGTGAGTCGGGGGGGATTGGTGCCAGCACCACCACCAGGAATCACACTATCTGCGATGCCTATACAGTTGAAAGCAATGAGCTCCCTCCTCCATCATTCTCTGACGTCTCAGCACAGCGGCCACAATGACGTCACTACTGCACGATCGCTGTGCCGAGATTTACAGAGCTGCAGAACACACGCCACTGCAGAGTCCGGAGAAGCGGGAGAAAAAGGAGAGCGAATATGTATATATTTAAAACAGTGAGTGCAATGGGGGGACTAGAGGGTGCATTACAATATATGCAGGACTATGGGGGGTGAATTATACCATTTGGAGGACCATGGAGGTGCAAAATAATTTATGGAGGGCTATAGGGATGCAGAATAAATTATGAAGGACAAAGAGTGTGTATTATAATATATGGAGGACTATGGAGTACATTATAATATATGGAGGATTATGGGGAATGCAGAATACTATATAGAGGACTATGTGGAGCCAATTATACTACTTGGAAGACTATGTGGAGGCTATTATAACTATTTGGAGGGCTATCCATGGGCTACTATAATATTTGGAGGGCCATAAGGGAGCCTCTATACTTCATGGATGGCTATTTGAGGGCTGTGTTGGAAGCCATTATACAGTGTCAGGAGGTGTGGGGGCCATTATACTGTATGTAGGCCCATTAAAATGTATGGAGGACTGTGTAGGGGGTCACAGTTGGAGAACATACTGTCAGGGTCACTATACTGTGTGTGGAGGGTAGTGAGGAGGAACTCATTGTTGGTGTATCACAGTGTTTGGTGGGCACTTATGTTGACATCATAATTTACGGGTGCAATGAAAGGGGAATCTAGGGACTTCAATAAGAAAAATTACTTTGTAAAGGCTGTAAAGTTGTGAGATGTGTTCTTTTGTGACCCAGATTTTTAATTTTTTTTTTTTTTTAGGGTGGAACCCCAATTAGAACTTGTGCCATGAGACCCAATACTTTTCATGTACAACCCTGCTCAGCAGATTATAGACCACTCATAATAAAGCATCTTCATGATGGCATTCTCTCCTATGTGTTCATTCTAGCCAAAAATGTGGTGCTGCAAGAAATTACAAAAATGGTGGCACAGCAACTATGGCTTCTTAAAGCCCCACTTCAGCATTTTGTTTTTTTCCACTACTAGCTTTTTCGCCTGTTATATCGGCGAAGCACCGGTCCCGTGGCGCCATCTTGTGATTGCAACTTCTGACTTTCTGGAAGTCAGAAGTTAGGTAATATAATCAATCAATGCAAGTCTATGAGAGCCAGAACAAGGCTCCCATAGACTTAAATTGAAGCACTGGAGCAGCTGGCAGGTCACAAAGTGCCAGAGACCAACAGGAGCGGTGTCGATAACAGATGAAGACACCGAAGGGAGAGTATAAGACAGGGGGCAGGGGACATAGATTAGAAGCACCACTCCAGCTGTGAAATAAGTTAATACTGGAGTGGTGCTTTCAAGGGACTGTCTTCTCAGGACAACCCTTGTGTTTATGTTCTGTTACAGGATGTGGGTGTCCCAGGAGGGCTTCTGCTTTCAGACAAACCCTTTAAAACACAGAAAAATATCGACTGCCTAGTCTGCCTTAAATAATCATGTATTTGCCATGGGAATGAGGCCTACTCTCTATCTAAGGTAAAACCAAAGAAATGAGCTGGAGCAGTTGGTATACAATATATGCAATGCAACGAGTAGCAGTATGTTCACACAGTAAATGTAAGTACAGAATAATAACAGAGTTTGCCATGGATTTACCTTTTTTAGAATGAAAGTAGTACAGATCTCTTGCCTGGTACAGTAATCTGCTGCTGACTTTCTGCAAAGCTGCAGAAAACTCCTTCTGTCAGGACTAAAGATAACTTTATGCAAAACCAATGTTTGCCTGACAGCAATCTCTCCATCGTACACAATAGCGCTCAGTTAGCGCTACATTCTAAATCTAAAAGCTCTGTCAGAATGGCTGCGTCCAGTAAACTAAACTCAATTTGCAAATTGGGATTCTGATCTGGCTTATATATCCTGAGTCATATTGCAAAGGATTGTTAAAAATCCACTTGTGACTTTTAGGATCGCTACTTCCAATAGGTGGCGCTGTGCTAGAGTTTGTCTCCTTTACTGGAGAGACAATTCCAGTAAACTAAGTGATACATCCTTGAATTAAGGGTCTTGTTGCCTACAACATACTGCTCTCAGATGAGATCGCAAAAGGCCCATGCCACTTAATGAATTTGGCACCTCTGTACACTGCTTGAGAAATGCATTTCTGGAGTAAAACACTGGCAGACTTGATGACTTTGATGGAGCTGGTACAGTCACGCCTCTTATCCTCCCTAGCTGTGCCCATTTTGGCAGAGATGATGTTAAGTTTTCAAAGTAATTTTGTGGAGTAAAAACTTTGACTTGTTTTTTAATGGAGAGAGACAAAAAAGATGCTTCAACACATCAATAAGCAGTGACTTATCTTCCCAGAAAACAAAACTGCTTCCAAAGACGGTGGGTTAAGCAGACATGTATACTTTCTATATGGTCTTAAAGGGCATCTGTCAGCAGGTTATTGCTACCTCATCTGAGATAGGCAGAGGCCCGGAGTTCAATGATGTATCAATTAGATTACTGTGTTCAGCCCGACAGTCAAAGATTTAAGATTTTGCATATAACAGAGCTGTCTACACCAGGCTTTCAGTATACATTTTCATGCACAGAAGCTTTTAATCATACAAAGGGGGTGGAGTCTGACTAAAACTCCTGCTGAGACCCTGTAATGCTAAAAATAAGAGACTTGAACTAAGGCCAGGCCACACGGGGACTAATGCGATCCTCGCATGACACTCGGCTCGCGCTGGCATCACAGCAGGAGCAGAGTGTCATGCGAGTGTCCCTGCAACTGAGGTTCGATCATGCGATCGGACCTCAGCTGCGGGGGACGGGCCGGCTCTGAGGATGGGAGGGCCAGTGCTGAGGAGGGGCGGGCTGGCGCTGAGGAGGAGAGGAAGGGATTTATCTCTCGCTCTCTCTCCCCTCGGTAGCCGGCTATTGCCATTCTCGCCCTGCACTCGCGGGGACACTAGTGTACCGCGAGTGCAGTGCGAACTTTCTCTCGCCTCAGACTTGAATGGGTGCAAGAGAAAAAGAGTCTCGCATTACAATAGCAGCATGCTGCGGTTGTTTTCTCGGTCCGATTGGGGTCGAGAAAATAATCACTCACGGGTTCTGACACATAGGTTAATATTGGTCCGAGTGGAATGCGATATTTTATCGCATTCCACTCGGTCCGATTTTCATGCCATGTGTCTTAGGCCTAACATTGCAGGTAAAACAAAAGAAAAAAAAAAGACAGATAACAGACACATGGCTGAATTCTTTATTTTAACTCTTCCAGTATTATGTCTTCAGAATAATTATATATATTGCTGCTGTGAGATCGCTGCTCGTTACACACAGTGCTGGTTCGTTTTTTATTATTGTTGCTCTCCCGCTGATAAGCACACATCGCTGTGTGTGACAGCGAGAGAGCAACAATCCTGAATGTGCAGGGAGCAGGAGCCGGCGTCTGACAGCCTGCGGTAAGCTGTAACCAAGGTAAACATCGGGTAACCAAGGTGGTTACCCGATATTTACCTTCGTTACCAGCCTCCGCAGCTCTCACGCTGCCAGTGCCGGCTCCTGCTCCCTGCACAGCTAAGCTAAGCTAAACGGTGTGCGCTGGTAACTAAGGTAAACATTGTGTAACCATACCCGATGTTTACCTTAGTTACCAGTGTCCACAGCTTCCAGATGCCGGCTCCGTGCAAGCGCAACGTCGCTTGCACGTCGCTGCTGGCTGGGGGCTGGTCACTGGTCGCTGGTCACTGGTGAGATCTGCCTGTTTGACAGCTCATCAGCGACCATGTAGCGATGCAGCAGCGATCCTGACCAGGTCAGATCGCTGGTGGGATCGCTGCTGCGTCGCTAAAGTGTGACGGTACCCTTAGCCTGGTCAGGATCACCTGGTTATTAATGGGAGGTGAAGGACTGATGTAAAAGGAGTCTGAGAAGTTGGGGGAGGGTCTCCATCTGGGCAACACAGTAAGCCTGTCTGTGTAGGAGACACTTGTGAGTTGGAGCAGTGCTTGATGTCTGTATGGTTTAGCTGGAAGGGAGAAGCCCTCCAGTTTGTAGTTAGGATATTACCGTGTATAGTTAGCGCCGGAAAGGCAAGGATTTATTTTGTTGGTGTTTTTCTTTTGTTTATGCTTCACTGCAATAAACCTGACCAAACGTCAGTTACACCTTGAATTCGGCTGTCTGCCTGAGGTGAATACGTGCCCTTTGAACCCAGCAAAGGCGATCCCCGAGCGTGTTATCACAATATATATATATATATATACACACAGTCATATGAAAACGTTTGAGCACCCCTATTAATGTTAACCTTTTTGCTTTATAACAAATTGGGTTTTTGCAACAGCTATTTCAGTTTCATATATCTAATAACTGATGGACTGAGTAATATTTGTGGATTGAAATGGAGGTTTATTGTACTAACAGAAAATGTGCAATCCGCATTTAAACAAAATTTGACCGGTGCAAAAGTATGGGCACCTCAGCATAAAAGTGACATTAATATTTTGTAGATCCTCCTTTTGCAAAAATAACAGCCTCTAGTCGCGTCCTGTAGCTTTTAATGAGTTCCTGGATGAAGGTATATTTGACCATTCCTGTTTACAAAACAATTCCATTTCAGTTAAGTTTGATGGTCGCCAAGCATGGACAGCACGCTTCAAATCATCCCACAGATTTTCAATGATATTCAGGTCTGGAGACTGGGATGGCCATTCCAGAACATTGTAATTGTTCCTCTGCATGAATGCCTGAGTAGATTTGGAGCGGTGTTTCGGATAATTGTCTTGCTGAAATATCCATTCCCTGCGTAACTTCAACTTTGTCACTGATTCTTGCACAATATTGTCAAGAATCTGCTGATACTGAGTTGAATCCATGCGACCCACAACTTTAACAAGATTCCTGGTGCCGGCATTGGCCACACAGCCCCAAAGCATGATGGAACCTCCTCCAAATTTTACTGTGGGTAGCAAGTGCTTTTCTTGGAATGCTGTGTTTTTTTGCCTCCATGCATAACGCATTTTTGTATTACCAAACAACTCAATCTTTGTTTCATCAGTCCACAGGACCTTCTTCCAAAATGTAACTGGCTTGTCCAAATGTGCTTTTGCATACCTCAGGCGACTCGGTTTGTGGCGTGCTTGCAGAAACTGCTTCGTTCGCATCACTCTCCCATACAGCTTCTCCTTGTGCAACGTACGTTGTATTGTTGAGCGATGCACATTTACACCATCTGCAGCAACATGAAGCTGCAGGTCTTTGGAGGTGGTCTGTGGATGGTCCTTGACTGTTCTCACCATTCTTCTTCTCTGCCTTTCTGATATTTTTCTTGGCCTGCCACTTCTGGGCTTAACCAGAACTGTACCTGTGTTCTTCCATTTCCTTACTATGTTCCTCACAGTGGAAACTGACAGTATAAATCTCAGACAACTTTTTGTATCCTTCCCCTGAACAACTATGTTGAATCTTTGTTTTCAGATCATTTGAGAGTTGTTTTGAGGAGCCCATGATGCCACTCTTCATAGGTGATTCAAATAGGAGAACAACTTACAAGTGGCCACCTTAAATACCTTTTCTCATGATTGGATACACCTGCCTATGAAGTTCAAAGCTCAAATGAGGTTACAAAACCAATTTAGTGCTTTAGTAAGTCAGTAAAAAGTAGTTAGGAGTGTGCAAATCAAGAAATTGATAAGGGTGCCCATACTTTTGCACCGGTCAAATTTTGTTTAAATGCGGATTGCACATTTTCTGTTAGTACAATAAACCTCATTTCAATCCACAAATATTACTCAGTCCATCAGTTATTAGATATATGAAACTGAAATAGCTGTTGCAAAAACCCAATTTGTTATAAAGAAAAAAGGTTAACATTAATAGGGGTGCCCAATATATATATATAATTAGCTGTACTACCCGGCTTCGCCCGGGTTAATAACTGCTGTTAAAGTGAATATATTAACAGAAATTTTTTCTGCACACAAAAACCACAAAACAAATATATAGAAATGTGAAAAATTATGAAAAAGCAAAAACTAAGCTAATAGAAGCATTTCACAGTATATATTTCAACACCAGATATTCCACACAGATTTAACTAAATTGGCCAAGTAACGTGCTCCGTCTGTCTCTTTCCCAGGTCTGTCTCCCCATCTCTTTGTCTGTGTCTTTTCCTGTCTGTCTCTTTCCTTGTCTGTCTCCATTAAGGTCTGTGTCTTTCCCCATCTATCTTTGTCTGTCTCTCTGGCTGTATCCTCCTTCCCTGTCTGCCTGTCTCTGTCTGCATGTTTCTTTCCCCATCTGTCTCTTTCCCTGTCTGTCTCTGTCTGTCTCGCTCTATCCGTATCCCCACCGACATATTATTACCTCACATATAAACTTCTTATACTATGAATGTCTTTTGTTCCTATAGCAACCAATCACAGCTCCTACTAATAACCTGTAGTTCCAGGCTCCATTTACTTTAATGAAGGCATGTTTTTTGGAGAGTAACTATAAAGCGTGGGGTTACATTTTCTTATCACAACATAGTCTACGATGTTCCCTGGGTCACATGAGGTGTCTGTGCAAAATTTTGTGATTGTAAATGCGATAGTGCGGATACACTTTTCGTTTCACTTTTTCACCATTATGTACAGTTAGGTCCAGAAATATTTGGACAGTGACACAAGTTTTGTTATTTTAGCTGTTTACAAAAACATGTTCAGAAATACAATTATATATATAATATGGGCTGAAAGTGCACACTCCCAGCTGCAATATGAGAGTTTTCACATCCAAATCGGAGAAAGGGTTTAGGAATCATAGCTCTGTAATGCATAGCCTCCTCTTTTTCAAGGGACCAAAAGTAATTGGACAAGGGACTCTAAGGGCTGCAATTAACTCTGAAGGCGTCTCCCTCGTTAACGTGTAATCAATGAAGTAGTTAAAAGGTCTGGGGTTGATTACAGGTGTGTGGTTTTGCATTTGGAAGCTGTTGCTGTGACCAGACAACATGCGGTCTAAGGAACTCTCAATTGAGGTGAAGCAGAACATCCTGAGGCTGAAAAAAAAGAAAAAATCCATCAAAGAGATAGCAGACATGCTTGGAGTAGCAAAATCAACAGTCGGGTACATTCTGAGAAAAAAGGAATTGACTGGTGAGCTTGGGAACTCAAAAAGGCCTGGGCGTCCACGGATGACAACAGTGGTGGATGATCGCCGCATACTTTCTTTGGTGAAGAAGAACCCGTTCACAACATCAACTGAAGTCCAGAACACTCTCAGTGAAGTAGGTGTATCTGTCTCTAAGTCAACAGTAAAGAGAAGACTCCATGAAAGTAAATACAAAGGGTTCACATCTAGATGCAAACCATTCATCAATTCCAAAAATAGACAGGCCAGAGTTAAATTTGCTGAAAAACACCTCATGAAGCCAGCTCAGTTCTGGAAAAGTATTCTATGGACAGATGAGACAAAGATCAACCTGTACCAGAATGATGGGAAGAAAAAAGTTTGGAGAAGAAAGGGAACGGCACATGATCCAAGGCACACCACATCCTCTGTAAAACATGGTGGAGGCAACGTGATGGCATGGGCATGCATGGCTTTCAATGGCACTGGGTCACTTGTGTTTATTGATGACATAACAGCAGACAAAAGTAGCCGGATGAATTCTGAAGTGTACCGGGATATACTTTCAGCCCAGATTCAGCCAAATGCCGCAAAGTTGATCGGACGGCGCTTCATAGTACAGATTGACAATGACCCCAAGCATACAGCCAAAACTACCCAGGAGTTCATGAGTGCAAAAAAGTGGAACATTCTGCAATGGCCAAGTCAATCACCAGATCTTAACCCAATTGAGCATGCATTTCACTTGCTCAAATCCAGACTTAAGACGGAAATACCCACAAACAAGCAAGACCTGAAGGCTGCGGCTGTAAAGGCCTGGAAAAGCATTAAGAAGGAGGAAACCCAGCGTTTGGTGATGTCCATGGGTTCCAGACTTAAGGCAGTGATTGCCTTCAAAGGATTCGCAACAAAATATTGAAAATAAAAATATTTTGTTTGGGTTTGGTTTATTTGTCCAATTACTTTTGACCTCCTAAAATGTGGAGTGTTTGTAAACAAATGTGTACAATTCCTACAATTTCTATCAGATATTTTTGTTCAAACCTTCAAATTAAACGTTACAATCTGCACTTGAATTCTGTTGTAGAGGTTTCATTTCAAATCCAATGTGGTGGCATGCAGAGCCCAACTCGCGAAAATTGTGTCACTGTCCAAATATTTCTGGACCTAACTGTAGATAGGGGCAAAATTGATTGGTAAATTGGAACGCACGGGGTGAAAATTTCGCCTCACAACATAGCCTATGACGCTCTCGGGGTCCAGACGTGTGAGTGTGCAAAATTTTGTGGCTGTAGCTGCGACGGTGCAGATGCCAATCCCAGACATACACATACACATACATGCACACATTCAGCTTTATATATTAGATATGTGTGTGTGTGTGAATGTATATTATTATTATTATTGTTTGTTTATATATATATATATATATATATATATATATATATATATATATATTTATATTACACATACATATATACACACACACATATATTCTTTTTTTTTTATATATACAGATTATCAGCCTTCTATAAGTTTCTATACAAGTTATTGACTATATCATCTATTAATAGGGCCACAATGTTACAATGTTCTGTCTTGTGTCACGTCATACTGGAAAGACACCAGACACCTCTCAGTTACTGGGTGCAAATTGTGAAATCCATTCAAAGTTGTATAAAGTAATGTAAGAAGTTCAGTCATTTTCCAGTGAAAAGTTGTGGAATTCGCTGATTTAAGGCCACTTTCCACACAGAGATAACTCTTTGGCAGATCTGTGGTTGCAGTGAAATTGTGGACAATCAGTGCCAGGTTTGTGGCTGTGTACAAATGGAACAATATGTCCATGATTTCACTGCAACCACAGATCTGCCAAAGACTTATCTGTGTGTGTAAAGTGGCCTTTAATTTGGCGGTCAGATTTATATGTATACTGTCCAAGTCCTGCTCAATCGCTTGAGTTTGTGTCAGTGTAGAACTGCCAGAGACCCATCAGCCTGGACACCAGGAGACTTGTACTGTTGGGAGCTCAGGATTATTGCCTAGATTCCTACAATGTGAAAAATCCATCAGCCACTGAAAAGTAAACATGAATCTTTAAATGCACTGACAGCAAGCAGAGATCTAGTGTGGAAGGTAAACAAAATGATTGAATATGCACTGCTGAAATTGCTGCATTCTGCACATCCGGTATACATTAGAAAAGCAATGGTAGTGTGAGAAACTGGTATATCAAAGCTTTCCATGTCCCTTTTATTGACCTATCTAAAAATGGTAGCAGAATAACTAATATACGATTAATGGAAATGTCTGCAGAATTAATAAGTGAGTATTTTGACCAGATCATCACTTTGAGGCTCTACACAAGCAAATATTTTACTGGGTAGCACTTGGTGCAATGTCACACTATGGGGTAGTGCTAATAAGCGCTTTCCCCCCCATTCAGATTCAGGACTGCCATTTGAATGTGAGCCATGTTGTCACGTTTTGGCAAACCCCTTTAATTCAAATAGCAGTCCATCCTAGTTACATGTCAGGATGGGCTACAATCTGATGAAACACAGCTCCAGAGACCGGTGTCTCTACTGATAGAAGAGCTGTATCGGTAGCACACAACAGAGCTGCCAAAAAATAAATCTCAGCATGGCGACCTGAGGCTGGAGGAAAAAAAAAACAAAAAACCTTTGTGCTCAGTCAGCTGAGATTTATGTTTTGCTTGACAGCTCCTGTGTGTGTGCTTACAATACTGGTCTTCTGTCAGTTGAAACACAGTTCTTGGGAGGTGTGTTTCATCAGACTCCAGCCTGTCTTCACATGTGACTAGGACAGGCTGCCATGTGAACTTCATGACGATGACCATTGTATTACATTCTTGGCGAACCCCTTTAACATTAGGAATGCCTTTCAGATTATGACCATGGTGTCACACTTAGGCCAAGGTCAAACGTTGTGTATTTGGGGCAGAATGCATGTGTAAACTGTTGGTTTGTTTTTTTTAAAATCCACAGCATGAAAAGACGCAGCTTTCTGATCTGAATTTCACCATTTCTTTCAATAGGGATCTTAAATCAGCAAGTTAAACTGCTAGCCTGGCATTGCATTTCTGTAACAGAAAACACACCGGAAGTGAAACATTTGCATAGGATTTTAGATGCAGAAAATGTGCATATTTCAGTTTAGAAGTCTTAGAAATCTGTGAACCTCATCCATGGATTTGGATAATTGTGGGAATTACACATTATTTATCAATTCATTTAACTTTCCTACCATTAGACTTGTCCTTACAGAGAACCGGTCACCTGGCCCATGTTGGCCAAACTGCAGAGCAGCATAAATAAGAGACTGGCTACACAATTACAGCCAGATATATTTTCCTCTGAAATTCTCTGGCTTTTTCCAGAGAGCATGCATTTCAAAAGGTCCATCCAGGAACCACAGCTAGATATGAGATTAGTTAGGCGCACTCACTGGCCGTTTTTTCACAGCGTTGCTGCAAGCAATTGATAGCTCTCTTGCTATGGGAGAAACCTGTCAATCACCTGGGGCAGCGCAGGTAGAAGCCAGACTAGTCTCGTCTTCAGCCAAGGTAACCAGATGGAATTCAATTTCTCTGAAAGAGCCTCAGAGGAAAATATATCTGACTAATTGCAGCTCGGCTCTAATTCATGATGCTCGCGATTTAGGCAGCATGAACCAGCTGATGGGTTCCCAAAAATCTTCTCACTGTTTCCATGCAAAAACCTGTGATCAGTATGTTATCCTAGGACTGTTGACCAAAAGAAGCGAAGCCTAAAAGGGTTTTACAGTATCTCCACGTAGAACCTTACTCTATAAGCAGATCATTCCCTCTGATACAGAGAGGATCTAATAATAGCAGTACATACAATATAACATGTGTGGGTTCGCATTAGCAGAACGTTCATCTTAAGGACACTGTTTATGATAAAGTGAAGACTGCCTGAGGTGCATAAGTGTCACTTTTCAATGCTTTAGACTAGCGCAACGGGAAGATTTTAGTCAACTGCTATTATGAAGAAGTGACTATAGAAGACACCATGAATTATCACAGAAGGGATCCATCACAACACTCTTCTCACATTGTACTACTTTTCGTTAATGCCATTCTGTGGGAGTGAAACTGCAATTCCCGGCATGCTCCATTGTCATCTCACAAGTTATCTTGCCAGTAAAGGATTTGGTATGGGAAGACAGACGCTGACAGCAGCAGCAGGGGAATTCCAGGCATTAGACCTCAATGAGAAAACGTTCTGGCCACTTCCCATAGCGTGTAATATAGAACACTTTCAGAATTTATCTCCAGTCTGAGAAGCCAAATCACACAGCGGACCTGGAGAAGAGTATATGATCGGCACTAGTAGAAAGAAGCGCAGATGCATGAGAACTACAACATTTGTTTGTTTTTGACTTGATAAAAGGCTCCGGTACAGCGCTGAAACGCGATGTGAATATAAAAAAATAAATAAATCATCCATTAGACTGGATCAGTTGGGAAATTCATTTCTGTCGGTTGTTTGGTTTTTTTAATACGAGAGAGTCTATGGACAACGAATGCGTAACGGATTGCTGTTTATCGTCCATTTGAAATGGATCCATTAAGAAAACAACAGATCTGTTATACATAGACTTCCATGTTAAAAACGGATCTGGCCGACATCAGATATTTAACAATGGACAAAAAAGTTGTTTGCACAACATTTTTGGAAATGGATCCGTGATAAAGTATGACTACAGGACATGTGAACCCAGCCTAAGGCCTCTTCTCCACTAGCGTTTTTTTCTCCTAATTCCATCGCATTGAGAAACGGATTGCAATCTTGCAAATGGTTTCTAATGATGCGGTCTCCATTTCCCTGTTTTTCTCAGACGATACACGGGCTCTCCTTGAAATCGCAGCATGCTGCGATTTGATGCGATTCTCAGCTCTCTCACCCCCATGCAAGTCAGAATCCGGGTGGCATGCGCATGTCACACGGATCCCGACACTTGCATACCGCGTCAGACTGGCTACCGGAGGAATCTCCTGTAAAACCAGTCCTGGCCGCGGTTACATGCACTGAACCCCGGAGCTGTCACCTGAGCTCCAGACTGCAGCCTGAACAGCGAGCGCCGAGTGATTGATTCCCCGGCGATTGCTGGTCAGGTCAGCACAGCTGAAGACAGACCGGGCTGATCTCCGGAGCTCAGGTGACAGCTCCGGAGCTGAGTGCAGGTAACCCCGGCCAGGACTGGTTTTACAGGAGATTTCTCCCGTAGCCAGTCCTACGCTGCTTGCCTAAAAACTCACATAGCACTCGCATGACGCTCACATGCCATACGTATGCTATGTGAGGAAAAAACCACACACCGTACGCAGATCACACGCAGACCACACGCAGGACACACGCAGGACACACGCAGGATACTCGACTCACATTTTGAGCAGAGTATCGCTTTGATTTAAAAAACGCTAGTGGAGAAGAGGCCTTATCATTGTTGAAGAATCCATATACTGCAGCAGCATAGCCAACCTGGCGTGTGTTCATTCAACTGGATGCATTAGAGCCACTTAAGCATCCTGACACTACCATGTCTACAATACACTATTCTGTACCCATCTAACATGGTTTCTATTCACAGATGTAGCTAAAAAAGGTAAAGAGGTCCACATGCAAAAAAAAAAAAAAAAACAAACAAACAAGTAACCTCCAATGTTTAAATGTCAGGTCACCCAGTGATCTGTCTGCTGCTTAAAGTTACCATGGGCGGCGTATGCGCACATCGATTTCCTAGCTGGTCTACAATCAAAATGGCGTTGTGAGCGATTCATGCACAGTCTCTAAAAAAGAAAAGTAATTTGGCCCAGATATCAACCTGCAAATGAGCCAACCATGGTACCATTACACAGTGAACTGGATTTCAAGCAGGAGGTAAGACAATGAAAAATCAGTGACCTCTCAGTCAAACATCCGAAAGCAGGGGCAGGAGAAGAAAACCCAATGCACAGTCCGGCCGTTGGGCACCACACCTCATTAGAAGAAAGCTTCATATGCCGATAAAAGCGTGTTTTTTCACCAAAAGGTATCAATTTAAAGGGAACCTGTCAGATCCAATATGCACCCAGAACCACGAGCAGTTCTGGGTGCATATTGCTAATCCCTGCCTAACCGTCCCTGTATACACTAGCATAGATAAAGAGATCTTTATAAAAAAGTATTTCTAAAGATCTTATATCGTATGCTAATGAGCGAGGGGACTAGTCCACTGGGCGTTAGTTCCTGTGGCTAGTCGGCCCCTTTAGCATGTTACTACGTCCCTGTGGGCATGCTAACATGCCAATGTGGCGTCACACAATGATCTCACTCACCTCTCCGCCGCCATCACTGCCCGATGCTGGATTTTGGCTCAGTGCGCATGACCCCGGAGTTTCGGTCATGCACGCTATTAAGCCAGGTGTATGCGTCTCGGCTTCAAACTGAAGTAGTGCACATGACCGAAACTACGGGATCATGCGCACTGA
Source organism: Anomaloglossus baeobatrachus (assembly GCF_048569485.1). Lineage (NCBI taxonomy): Eukaryota > Metazoa > Chordata > Amphibia > Anura > Aromobatidae > Anomaloglossus > Anomaloglossus baeobatrachus. Next base: position 144,377,732 of record NC_134357.1, on the reverse strand, counting down.
GCCGAAATCCAGCGATGGCAGTGGAGATGTGAGTGAGATCATCCTGTGAAGCTGCATATTCATTAGCATGTTTAGCATGCCCACAGGGCGACTAACGCCCAGGGGTCTAGTGCTCTCTCATTAGCATACGGTAAAACATCTTTAGAAATACTTTTCCTAAAGATCCCTTTTATCTACGCTAGTGTATACAGGGACAGTTAGGCAGGGAATAGCAATATACACCCAGAACTGCTCGTGGTTCTGAGTGCATATTCCACCTGACAGGTTCCCTTTAATCTGTATTACAGCTAAATCATTACCATGCATTACAATAGCACATTGACAAGTTTTGCTTCAAAACAAGTCTGAACCGGATTACATTTGGATTTTAAGGGAATATGACCACAGTAGTTATGCCAGTGCGTGCACTACAGGGTCAGAGGGGTTTTCAAGTATATGAAACTAGGGTAGATCATTTCTGCTCTGTTGTAAAGCAAACCCAGACTAGAGAGGAACCACAGAAAAGCTGATGCTGGAGAAGCAGAAAAAAACCTAAATTATAATTTAAAGGGAACCTGTCACCAGGATTTTTCCTGAGGCTACCACCAGTGACCCCTTATATATAGTATTCAAGAATACTGTATATAAGAGTCCAGGCTGCTCTGTAGAACGTAAAAAACACTTGTTATACTCACCTCGGGGGGCGGTCTGTTACAATGGGTGTCGCTGGTCTCAGTCCGGTGCCTCCTCCATCTTCTGCAGTCGCAGAATTAGAGAACAATGTATGATTACTTTCTTTTTTCAGAAATAATGTAATCTATATTGAACAACATTTAAAGGATTTTTGTAAGGGGTACACCATGCCACTAGAACAATGTTTTACAAAAGATCCAAGGTTTATCAAAATAAGACCTTTATTATGTCCAAAATGTGATCATAATTAGAGAACAGTGATGACTGTAGCACAGAGAAAGATTATAAGTAAATGTTCTGCAGGTAACAGTCACCAATCAGTAGGACGTGTACAGGCCTTTGCTTTGAATGATTTCAGCCACAGGACAGCACTAGTCTCTCACACTGCGCTGGTGTGATTTTAGTCCACTCTTCTTCCACAGTTCTTTGACTCTTGTGGGTTTTTTGGCCATAACTTTGTCACCAAGGATTTTCCAGAGGTTTTCTATTAGGTTTAGATAAGGACTCTGAGCTGGCCATTTCATTGTTTCAATGTTTTATGTTTCAAGAAACTGCTTTACCAGTTTTGCTGTGTGACAGGGGTCATTGTCCTGCAAGAAAATTGCTGGCTGATTGAGTGATGAATTCAAGTAATGAACCACGTGTTGTCGAGGAAGGTTCTGTTACACACTTGCATTCACTCTGCCATGTAGCTATATGAGAGGTCCAACTTCTGCTGCATAAAACATTTCCCAAACCATGACACTTCCTCCACCACCTTTCACTCACTTCTTAACACCCTTTTAATTCTTTCTAATGAGACGTTTGGTCACTGCAGAGTGGGCTTTCAGTCCAAATGCTCTTAGTGTTTGTCAGATAATTAAGGAAATCAGCACCAGGTGCCAGATTAACACCAATAACTTGCAGGTATCTGAAAGTGTTCTCTAATTTTTGATCAGAGTTATTTTACATCTATCTCATTTATATTTTTATTATGAGTTTTACAATAAATTCAATTTATGAAATAAATTTAAAATATTTGTAGTTTATGTATGTTAGGACTACACAATGACCTTAACATTTAGGAAATTGTGTGTTGTTCTTCAATTTTGATCTCAAATGTATGTGTATTAGGCCATGGTGTAAAGTAATGTGTAATGAATAGTAATGTGGTAAGGCATTGTGAGGTTTATGTGGGTAGTGTAGGATGTGATAATGCAGAGTGTTGTAATGTTCCTGTGCACAAAAAGTGAAAGGTCCCTTGGTGTGGGATGCTGGGCTTGAAATGCTGTCTAGGTAATAGTGACAGGGGGACAGTTGGTCAGTTGAACTGAGCAGTTGAGTTGAGGGTTCCTGATAAACGAGTGACGGAGTTCTGTGAGGAAGAATTATAGGTCTGGGACAACTGTTGGACAGCAAAAACGGGGCTCTTGTTAAAAGGCTACACCAGGCTGTGGACGCTAGCAGGGATATTGGCTCTATGATCAGCCTTTAGGATGAAGATACGCAAGTGGTGGGGTGCAGGAGCCATAGCGACACACGGACCCATGTGGCTTTGTTTCCGGAAAAATGCACGTTACCTAGCTTTCTCCCCATTTGCCTACGATTTCTGTCGCTCAAAATAGGATGTTATCTGTAACTTTGAGGAAGGAGCCGGTGCATTGTAAAGAATGTGATGGATAACGTGTAACATGTCACCTCCTACTAACTAGTCTGGCCATATATAAAAAAGCCATTGTATGTAAAAGGAGATTGTTTCCTCATTGAACGGCAGAATCGGGACGGTACTGCTCCAAGTGGAACAGACTGGAGGATGGAGATCCCTGATCACGAGGTACCCCAGCACACACAAAACCCAAACACTCAATTTTCTGTAGTGTGCCCAGGCGCAGAGAATGAGGCCATCTCCCACGACTATCGCATTAGGCCACGTTAGATATCAATTCAAGGGCTGATTTTTCCATAACGGAAAGAGCTACAAGCAGATAAAAACATTTTTTGGGAGAGGTCCTTTTTCCTAAGGACTCATTAGACTGGGATGCACAAGCAGCTTTTGAAACCGATTGCTAACAATCTGGTGGCGATAGTAGAGCAGAGTCATGGACACAAAGCCATTCACAAACACAGCACTTGTATTCTTGGTGATAATGAAAAAGCAACAGGCACTCGTGTGAGGATCACATCACTTGGACCAGTCAGCTTCTCTGACAGGGGTCAGTTTCATGCATTTCTATGCAGCTAATGCGCTCCGGTCCAGATAGCCGGTGGTTGGTCTGGGTGATTGGATCCTCACGCAAGTGCGACTCCAGCCATATAATGATGTTCTCATGTTGGCCTGTAAATATATAAATTGAAGACCGGATATGAGTCTGCAATCAGTGACCTTACAGCTGGTGGCCTTCACCCAACAATCTGGCACCCGATTCAACCTCTATAGCAACAACTGTAATTATATTTATTTTATTATTAGTGTGACTGGCAGTACAAGCTCTATATTCACTCTACCAGCCTACTTGGAAACGCTCCATATTAAATAGTTTATATTCCTAACTAGACATGGAGTCACTGAATGTGTACATCAGGGGTGAGGAACCAAAATACAGATGTGAAAAGATGTTCCCAACAGAGGATATGACCACAGTCCTTCCTTCTTTGCTTGCATAACACCTCTGAGCATTTCAGCTTTAACCGAGAACTGGGACTCTCAGAAGTAGATTATTTTTCTGTCAAAATATGCTTGGAAAAATAAAAGAAGAGACTGCCCTAATCATTTATCAGGTCATAGTCATTAGGTAGTCATTCATTTTTGCCAAGCAATGCTAAATACTTGAGATATTGATAGACACTTCGCTCTAGGGCCGGTGGCCATTTGCTAAATCTGTAACGTATAAATTCAGACTAATTGCAGAAATTCCTGCAACTGGTCCATTTATCTTAGGGGAACGTCCAGAAACGTCTGGTCAATAAACCATCAAGTTTAGATAGGAGAAATTTTTGCAACAAAATCTTAGACATGTAAAGCCACCAATCATTTCATACTTTGGCAAATCTCTGAGTTTATAGAGTGGTGGGTATTCCTTGTTGATGACCATCGTCTATTAGCCATAGTGAACAATGTGTACAAATGGCATGTACCGCTAAGGACCCATCATTTACAACACAGCCAACCCATGACAGGTGTTGTCCATTGTTGGGGAAACTTTTTTTTTTTTTTTTACCTAAATGCATGCAATTAGGACTAAAATAAATTTTGCAATTGGGTTTCATTATGAATGTTGCACCGCTTGCCTAATGTAATCGTTTGTATTGCGCAGTCTATGAAGAATAACCTAGAATCCATCAATCAGCGGGCCACAACAGGTTTGTAACTGTTTTTTCCTCAGTTCATCTCAGCTGATTTATGGCCACAAACCACATCAATGTTTAATATGCCGAGAAACAAAGAGCCTGTAACGAAAAAAAAAAAAAAACTGTACAAAATATTTAATGAAATCTAAAAATAGCAAAAATGATTTTTAGCCAAAACTGAACACAAAAAGAAAGAATAAAACCCCCCTTTAATTTTAATTTGAGCTGCACATTCACAAAATTTACACCCCTGACAAAACTGCAACAAAATCTATAAGACTTATGTTTTTTAATGCAGATTTCTTTGAATATCACTCTAAGCATATGAAATTTATGACAGGTTCATTTGGTGAAAATAGATGATTAAGTATCTGAAAAATTGTCCAAACTTAAAAATGGTTGTCTAGGTTTTTCATGAAAGTGTACAGTCAGTCACTGTATGTGACTACAGACATGGGAGTCCTCTCAGTGCGCACATTGCCTGCTGTCAGGATTCTCGGATGCTGGCGGTGAGGCGGAATGGTCATGTGACTACAAGTATGCGATATGGATACTTCTGGCCACATTCTGAGGGTTCAGTTCAACATGTGTTTTGCACTAATCCAATAAAACATCGGACTGCGCATACACCAGTGCAAAACTATGGGGCAGTGTCCATCTGTGATTGATTTCTCAAGCTGTATTGGCCTGAGAAATGAATCACAGCATGTATGCCCACATACAACTGTATGGCTGCGTGTGAAACATCGCACTGCACTCGCATGTCATCCGACTGCAGTGCGATGTACGCAGAGAAAGGCCATGGAGGAGAGGGAGAAAGTGCTCTCTCCCCGTTTTATGCAGCTGTGATAGGATTGCAAGATCGCATCACATGACGCATGACCCTTGGCTGACGCTCGCAGCAGAGGGTCATTAGCATATCACTTCCGATGCTCTCGCATCAAAAGCTATGCACAAGTGGAACCGTACCCTGACTAGATGTATGCGGCCCTGCTCAATTGCCTGTATTGAGTGAGGCGGCACGTCTCGTTGGAAGTATGCATTTCGCATAATTGCGGTCACATAACCACCTAATCTCGCTTTCGGCATCGGAGAATCCTCACAGAATGACTGCAGACTTGTAAAAAATCTGGACAACCCCTTTAAAAAGGAATCTGTCAGTTGATTCATATTGGATTCTCTATTAGGCTGGACTCACACGACCGTATGAAAAAACGGTCCCATTCTCGTTTGCGAGAGTAGGGTGATTTTTTCTCACTTTTCATCTGTGTGCTCTCAGTGTACAATCCGTTTTTTCCTCAGCAGCTGTTATTCATTTACAATCATGTGCAGGAGCATTTACAGTGTTCTCTGCTGCATGATAGGATTGTATTTAGAAAAACGGATGTCACTAGGATGGTGTGTGCCGTCTGTGGGACATTGTTTTTCCCTCGCAAAGTGTGAACTAAACTAAATGCTTTCCAACACTTCGGCTATCTTCACGTTATGTTTTTTCTGTGTTTTTTTTTTTTTTTCGTTTAATATTTCTTTATTATTTCAAAAGTTTTCATATAACAGAAGATAAGAAATGCATAAGGGTCTTTCATGTTACCCAATGTTACAGCATATGAAGATTATAAAATAACCTATGTCTTGAAGTCTCGTAAAACGTATGGTACTATGAAATGTATCGCAAATCATGTGGAAGGTAAAATCTGTAAAACATCCTATAGAACATCTTAATTTTAACATGTAATAATCTTCTATCTTTATATTTATTCCGTGTAAAGTGTTAAAGGCAACTCCTTCTGTATAGTCTGGTTCAATAGGTATGAAAACATGACCCTATGTATATCAATTAGGTGAGAAAGAGATATAGAGAGAGGGAGAGAAAGATAGGTAGAGAAAAAGGGAAGGAGGGGAAGACATGGGGAAATGGGGGGGGGGAGAAGGTCTGTATTGTGATGCCGCGCCACTCCTGTGTCCGGGAGCCCATCCCGGCTTCTTGAATATTTATTGTGATAGAGCGCCTGTGAGTAACCAGGTTTGGAATTGCTGTGTTTCTCTATACTGAAGCCACGGGTACCAAACCGAGAAACACAAGGAGTCTTTCCCTTCGTCAAACGCTCTCAACTCCTCCAGACGCCGCAGGCTATCCATAGCCTCTACCCAGTCTGCTCTCCTCAATGTACAGGGGGATCTCCAATGCCTCGGTATGATTTGCCTCATTGAAATCATAAAGTACGAGAGCAAGCCTTTCTTCGCCTTGGAGACTGCCCCTGTATACATTGATAAGAGGGCCACTTCCGGTGAGGGTGTCACTTCCGTGTGATGTAAATGGTTATAGAGAGCAAAGACATCTTTCCAAAGACCCTGTATCCCTGGGCAGGTCCACCAGATATGTAGCATTGTGCCCACTGAGGTCTTGCACCTCCAACAGGCGTCAGATACCTCTGGGAACATTTTATGTAGTCTGGCGGGTGTCCTATACCACCGTGAGAGGATTTTATAATTGAGTTCCTGCATTCTACAAGAAATGGTGGATTTATGTGTTAGGTTAAATGACTTACACCATTGTGCCTTGGGAAAAGTCTGGCACAATTCTGTTTGCCAATGTCTAACGTAGTCAGGCAAGTCGTCTCCTCCACCCCCCTCGGGCACTGCTATGTTGTAGATTATTGAGACTATGTGAGGGGGTGTTTCTCTAAGGAAGCATAGTTTTTCAAATGGAGTCAGATCCTTATGTATCTCAGATCCCGGAGCCAGAGAATCTATGAAACTACGTAGTTGTAGATATTGGAACCAGTAACCTGGTTCCCGTGGCCGGTCTCCAAGCAGGGATATCAGTGGTTTGCATCCCTGTTGGGAAATTACGTCTTTAACTCGTGGAATCCTTCCCATTGGCGTTGAAATCAGTCTGGGATGAGGTTCGTGAAACCAGCATTGAAACGCGGGGTTGCCCACCAGAGGCGTCATAGGACCCGGTTCTCCTGTCAATCTATATCGTCTATTGGCTGTCCTCCACGCTGTAGCCAGGGACAAGAGGATCGGGGAAACTCCCAGGGTCCCAAGGTTAGTTCTAGATGACAACCAGAAGATTCCGTGTGCCATATTCGGGCATAGTTCACATTCAATCTCCACCCACAATTTTCTGTCTTTACTGTGCAGGAGATCCAATATGCAACCACCCACCGCTGCTGCGTGATAAGCTTTAAGATCCGGGAGCCCCGCCCCTCCGTCCCAGCGAGATTTAGTCAGCATTGAGTATTTCAGTCGGGGTTTGGTGCCACGCCATATAAAATTGCTGATCATCTTCTTTAACTTGAGGAAGACATTTTCTCCTAGGTTCAGTGGGATAGTTTGAAACAGGTATAGTATTTTAGGTAGGACATCCATTTTAATTGTATTGACCCTGCCGAACCAGGAAATGGGGAGGTTATGCCATGCTATGAGGTCTTTGTGGATATTTTTTAAAAGGTCTGGGAAATTGTAATTATATAGATCTTGGTGGTTGGGAGAAACCCTGATCCCCAGATATTTAATGTAATTGCTGGCCCACTTAAAGGGGAAGGCGGGTTTGAGAGTATTCTCTTCTACGGATGGTAGCGATACATTTAAGATCTCTGTTTTTTGTAGGTTTACTTTAAAATTGGAGAGTCTGCCAAAGATCTCAAACTCCTGCAGTATGTTGGGCAAACTAGTCTTCGGCTGTGTCACATATATCAAGAGATCGTCCGCAAATAGTGCTAATTTATGAGATGTTTGTCCTATCTGTATCCCTTTTATCGAAGGGTTTTCCCTGAGTGCATTTGCTAAGGATTCCATTACCAGGATGTATAGGTATGGCGATAGGGGGCATCCCTGTCTGGTACCGTTTCTAATATTAAATGGAGCTGACAGGCGTCCGTTCACGCCCACTTGTGCCGTTGGTTCGTGATATAATGCTTTTATCCATTGTAGTAAGCGCGAACGGACGCCGATTGCCTGCATCGTGGCTTCTAAAAAAAACCAATGGACTCTGTCAAATGCCTTTTCGGCATCTACTGTCAAGAGGCACATTGGGATTTGACGCTGACGTGCCTGGGCCACTAGGGACAGAGTTCTAATAGTGTTGTCCCGTGCCTCCCTCCCTGGGACAAATCCCACCTGGTCTTTGTGGATTAGTTTGGGTATGAGGGGGCCTAGTCTTTTTTTTTTTTTTTTAAAAGGGAACCTGTCAACACTCTTTTGGACTATAAGCTGCGGCCACCACCACCGGGCTCTTAGAATACTGTATATAACATGCTGTATATAAGAGCCCAGGCCGCTGTGACAACATAAAAACACTTTATAATACTTACCTAATGGTCGCTCTGCAGTGGATGAGGGCCTAATGGGCGTCTCTGTTGTTCGGTGCGGGCGCCTCCCCTTTCGGCCATCTTCGGCTTCTTTCTGAAGCCTGAGTGCATGACGCATTCTACGTCATACACACTCGCCGGTCCTGCGCAGGCACACTACAATACATTGATTTGGCCTGCTCAGGGCAGATCAAAGTGCGCCTGCTTAGGACCGGAATGCCGGCGAGCGTGGATGACGTCAGACCTGTCATGCACCGCGGCTAGAGAAGTAGAACAAAGATGGCCGAAAGAGGCGGCTCCGGCACCGGACAACAGAGACGCCCCATTAGGCCCTCATCCACCGCAGCGCAACCGTTAGGTAAGTATTATAAAGTGCTCACAGCGGTCCAGGCTCTTATATACAGCATGTTAGAATGCAGTTATAAGAGCCCGGTGGTGGTGGCCGCAGCTTATAGCCAAAAAAGTGGTGACAGGTTCCCTTTAATGAGTTTTATGCAGATAAAAAGCTGCTTTTTACAGTACCAGCAAAAGCAACGAGAATTAAGAAATCTCATGCACACACCTGCTTTTTTTTTCCCTGACCAAAATGGAAAATTGCTGTGTTTTTAAGTGAAGCAGCATGTCAGTTCTGTCAGTGAGCAAAACGCAACTGACTTTATGCGACTTTTGTGGTGAATGAAACTAACTTTATTTAAACATGTATTATAGACAATGACACACCAAAAACACAACACACACAGCAAGCCCTGCTTTTTGGAAGCAGATTTTTTACTGCAGAAGAAAAAAAGCAACAAAAAAAAAAAAAAAAAAACGTGTGAACATTACGGCTGTGTTTCCACACAGATTAGAAAGGGACACCATGAAATCAGCATATTATAAGAGGAGATCCGAGTGGTGAAAGCCTTCAGTGCTTGCACTAAAAAGCACAGAAGTGAGCAACAGTGGATAATCAAGTGAGAACTTCCATCTTGAATGTTGCGGACGAGGCTGCACTGCTGTGCAGTTTATGTTACCGATCCATAGACCTTGGATGCAGCGAGTGGGTATTTGAAGGGGCTGTAGACTACTTTAACATGGATGGCCCATCCTTAGCATAGCTCATCAAAGTCTGATTGGTGTGACATCTGGCACTGCCACCGATCAGCTGTTCCAGGTTTCAGTACAGTACAGCGCAGCTCCAACGACAATAGTAACCACAGCCGGGTGCTGCATATCCACCTCCTATTGAATCTTCTAATGACTTGATACCAGATAGAACAGACACCTTCGGAGGTATTATGATCCCTACACAATATTTAAGGGAAGGTGTTGCGTTTATGGAATCTACTTTTAATACAAAATTAAATTCATGATTTAGTTTTTATTTAATTCTGCTTTTACTGAAACACTGGGGGCTGCCATCTTGGATTCGCAGTGTGTAACAACATTACTCAGCTCAAACACAGCAGCTCCCTGTGCACTGGGTCTGATGGTCACACTCCGACCCTATATTTTTACACTGAGACTGCTTCCTGTTGTCAGCTGGACACGCCCCCTAGGCTGGCCAGAGCCCAGCTCTGGGAGGAAACCGCCACCATCTTTGTGGAGCCCACAGAGTATGCAGTGTGCTGCACTTTTGCCCTGTCATCCACTCAGGATGGGGTGAGTACCGGTGCCGAGCAGCGGTAATTGCAGCACCCTAACTGATCCTGGTGTGCTGCCCCCCCCCCACTCCCCGCTGCATGTGCTCACCTCGGGCCTTCGCTCCTAGCAGCTCCTCACTGCTTTGTGCTGTGATCGCTAATGGGAGGAACAGACACCAGGCTGACAGGACAGGCTGCCAGGGGCGGAGGTCTGAGGTGAGTGCATGCAGCTGGGAGTGGTGATCACGGCGTGACATCTGTAGTGCAGTATCAGGCTCAGGCTGCAGATCACCCCTCCTCGCAGAATGTCACCTCGGACCTCTGATCCCCTCCGGCAGCTATTCTTGTCAGCCTGGTGTCTCAGCAGTTCCTCCTCTCAGCGTTCAGAGTACAGTATATGGGGCATGGTATACAGTGGGGCACAGGAATATGGGATATGAGGCATAGTATACAGTGGAGCACTATGTCAGCTGTCCTTGGTAACACTTTAGACATATTAGGATAACTTTGCGGTCACTAACAAAATGGCTCCGCACTGTGACCCTAAACTTCATCCTCCCTTATCCTTTTGGAAACACCCAGAACAGGAGGGGAAGCTGTGACATCACACACAGGAGAGCAGATTCTGCCCACTTTTACTGCAGCTGTAATGTGAGCTAGTTGTACACTAGAATTTCAGCAGCTGCTCCCCCTAGTGTTTAAGAGTGGAAAATATCACATTTTAAAAATATTTTCTTTTATATTTCCTCAATTAAAAACAAATATTTTATTAAAACATTAATACTTTACAATTTTTCAGTTTTAACTTTTTTTTGGATGACACCTTCTTCCCTTTAAGCAGTTTTCATATTATGGATGGGCAGTGTATACTTTCTAATACTGTATATTGAGTTGAATCAACGTCAGAGGTATTATGAAATATGGTGTAGAACAGATAATTATACAGTACAGCAAAGAAATACATCTCAGACCTAAAAACTAAAAAGGCTATAATAATACAAAGATAATGTAGCACTGAGTAAATCTGCAGACAGACAACTTCTCTGCTGCTTTACTGTAAGGGAACTAAAAGAATTTCCTGTTTACAGCTGATGCATGAGTAGTTGTGAGGGAACAAGTACTAACTACGCCACTTTTACTTTCATTATATTTTTAAAAGTCTTCAAAGCGCTGGAAAAAGAATCATTTGTACTTTATCTCATCAAAGGATGTTAGTCACAGATTTAGTCATCTTTACTTAAAGATAGTGCAGCATATAGTGCTATTATTTTTTTTTTATTTTTTTTTACGGCAAAATGGCAGACACCATGATGGAAACCCAACAGACCCCTACTAAGTCAAAAGAGTGTCAACATTTTTTTTTGTCCCTTGTGCTGTGGGATGGAAAAATCCCCCTGCATGTATTCCAACTTTCTGCTTCTATAAGGCTAGGTTCACATTTCCGTTGTTTTAAATCCGTCAGTACGGATCAGTCGTTTTTTTAGATGTCAACTGATGTAACGGATGTGTTTTTCAGAGGATTCCTTTCACAGGAATCCTGTGAAAAAACTGATTCGTCACGTCCGTTACATCCGCTGTGCATCCGTTTTTTGACGAATCAGTCATGATCAGTTTGTGTTTGGGACAGCCCAGTGGGTGTGCCAAACATGCTGGGCATGCTCAGTAGAGCATGACGGAATCCAGCGTTGGATTCCGTCATAAGACGGATTACGACGGAATCCAGCACCATAGACATCCATTACAAGCGTGACGGATGGCGACGGATTCCTGTGCGGTGCGTTAATTTTGACAGCCAGAAAAACGTTACATTCTGCGTTGCTCCCGCCCGGCGGTCAGTCCAAAAATGACTGACCGCGACGCAGCGGATGCAACGCAAAGTCATCAGTCGCAATCCACCACTAATACAAGTCTATGGGACACAACGGAATCCGCTAAACGGATTGCGACTGATACATTTTAACGGAAATGTAAACCTAGCCTTACAAAAGAGAAAACTGCAATATCTCACACATATGAATATGGCCCAAAACATTTTAATCTTAAAGGGAACCTGTTCACTCCAGGTACAGTGGGTACGGAAAGTATTCAGACCCCTTTAAATTTTTCACTCTGTTTCACTGCAGCCATTTGGTAAATTCAAAAAAGTTCTTTTTTTTCTCATTAATGTACACTCTGCACCCCATCATGACAGATAAAAAAACCCTGAAATGTAGAAATTTTTGCAAATTTTATTAAACAAGAAAAACTGAAATATCACATGGTCATAAATATTCAGACCCTTTGCTCAGACACTCATAGTTAAGTCACATGCTGTCCATTTCCTTGTGATCCTCCTCGAGATGGTTCTACTCCTTCATTGGAGTCCTGTCTATATCCATTAGCTGTGACAATCCCGGAACTTTACCCGGCTGGCCCCAGAAGTAGAATGTAAGGCCGCAGGAGCAGTTACAGCCGCACCAGAGACTCGGTAAGTATAACGCGCTTGCTATCCCCCTATAGCAGCATTTCTCAACTCCAGTCCTCAAGACCCACCAACAGATCATGTTTTCAGGTTTTCCTCCATCATGTTTTCAGGATTTCCTTAATATTACACAGGTGATGGAATTATTTCCTGTCTAATATTGAGGAAAACCTGAAAACATGATCTGTTGGTGGGTCTTGAGGACTGGAGTTGAGAAACACTGCCCTATAGCTTCAATAACCATTTTTCAGTGCTGGATTCTGGTCCCGATAGACTTATATGAGGACCAGCGTCCAGCCAGATACCCAGGATCAATCGCGGGTCAGAACAGTTTTTTTTTTTTTAAACCTGGTTAGACCCGCCGATCCCAGGTATCTGTGAGTTTACCCATCACTATTTACTAAAACAAAAACACTCAGGACAAAAACGCACAAAAAGTATGCTTTCGATATGCTTTATCTGGCATAAAGTTAGTTTTCGGCCAAATGGTTCATGTTTTGGAAAAGGCACAAAACTGCAGTGTGTGCACATAGTCTAAGTGCTTCAGGGAACAACACACCTACAGTAGATGACATCATGCAGCCAGACTGAGTCATGCTGCCTGTGGTTGGGGCAGCATAAATCGAGTAACTGGTTGCTTTTAAAGGCAACTGTTATGATCTAGTAACCTTGGAAGAATCTATAAAATGCCAAACCGCAGTTTGGGAGGTAGGTGCTTTCATCCTTCCAAACTAGAGATTTAGGGTGTTGTTCAACACATACAATCCCCATGAAAAAAGGGAGAGGAGCCATTCCAGTCATCTGCTCTCATTCAATCAGCAATGTTGAGTGCCTAATGTCTACAACTTTCTTAATAATTGACCATTAGGGCACCGCCCTTACATAAGAAGCTGGACTGATGGCGATCTATGAACTGAGCTTCGATTAATATCAAGGAATGAGATGTCTAGACAGTACTAGTCCCCTGGAGGTGAAGGCACGGCTAGTCACTCTCCACTGCACTCTTTTGCAAATACAGAAACAGATTAGCACAACCATAATATTTTTTCCTAGAATCAAAACCTATAACCTAACCACGAATCTTATACAGGACCCATGGAAGGGACTCTTACTGATATGGAGAATAAGGCTATGTGACCACGGGACAACGTACCCATGGATTTTGTCGCGGAAAACCTGCTGATTTATCTGGATTTTCCAGATAAATCCGCAGGTTTGCACAATTACAGACACTCCCCATGTTATCCTATGGGATTTGGAGAGTGCTGTATCAATGATGTGGTATGTGCGGATGTCCCATAGCCGCACGTAACTGCATGTCAATTATTCACGTGGAAATATCTGCGGAATTCCCGGCCCTCCACTATGAAAATAGAGGGCGGGAATTCCACAGGTATTTACGCACTAGTCCCGCAAATATACCGCAACAAAAGTGCTCGGAACCTGCAGCAATGGATAGCTGCGGATTCCGTGGAGCAGCTGCAGAACACCTGCGGACAAACCTGCAGAAATATCCGCGGGTACATTGCCCCGTGGGCACATAGCCTAAGCGTTCCCAAGATCCTGCAATGCCTTGCACATGAGGTAAGCAAATGGGGCTACAGTCTGCATGTTTAACAACATCCGATAACATGACCTCCGCCAATAAGGAAAATGCAAGTTTCTTGCAGTGGGTCCCCAAGTGAGATGACACTACCTATTCTGTGGACAGATTAGGTTTTGGATTTGGGGAAATACTTTTACTCATGGGTTTTTGCAATGTTTTTATGCATATTTACCAGCAATGTTTTTTCTGGGAAAAAATATGGGGGGGGGGGGGGGGGGGAAGAAAAGCCATCTACAGATCTACTGCTTTTGGAAAATAAATTGTCAAACTTTAAAATACCTTAAAGCGCTCTTAGTTTTATATTTTTGTCAATATAGTTATAGGAGAATTTGTTATTGGGGGGACAAGTTGGAGTCTGGAAAAACATCATTAACTTCTCCATATGATGTACTGAAAAAGTGGGAAAACAAGAAATTTCAAGTGGGATGAATTGTAAAATATAACATAATATATATATATATATATATATATATATATATATATATATATATATATATATATATATATATATATATATATACACATACACACACACACTACAGTTCAAAAGCTTGGGGTCACTTAAATATTTCCTTATTTTTGAAAAAAAAGCACTTTTTTTTTTCCAATGAAGCTAACATTAAGTGTAACAGAAATTCACTCTATACACTGTTAATGTTTAACCAGTAATTAATGGAATTTGTTGGTTACATTAAACTCTCAAAATGGCCAGAAAGAGAACTTTCATGTGAAACTCGACAGTCTATTCTTGTTCTTAGAAATTAAGGATATTCCATGCGAGAAATTGCTAAGAAACTGAAGATTTCCTACAATGGTGTGTACTATTCCCTTCAGAGGAGAGCACAAACATGCTCTAACCAGAGTAGAAAGAGAAGTGGGAGGCCCCGCTGCACAACGGAGCAACAAGACAAGTGAATTAGAGTCTCTAATTTGAGAAATCGACACCTCAGAAGTCCTCAACATCTACAGAGAAGAGGCGACTCCGGGATGTTGGCCTTCAGGGCGGAGCGGCAAAGAAAAAGCCATATCTGAGACTGGCTAATAAAAGGAAAAGATTAATATGGGCAAAAGAACACAGACACTGGTCAGAGGAAAATTGGAAAAAAGTGTTATGGACAGACGAATCGAAGTTTGAGGTGTTTGGATCACACAGAAGAACATTTGTGAGATGCAGAACAACTGAAAAGATGGTGAAAGAGTGCCCGACGCCATCTGTCAAGCATGGTGGAGGTAAAGTGATGGTCTCGGGTTGCTTTGGTGCTGGTAAAGTGGGAGGTTTGTACAAGGTAAAACGAGATTTTGAATAAGGAAGGCTATCACTCCATTTTGCAACGCCATGCCATACCCTGTGGACAGCGCTTGATTGGAGCCCATTTCATCCTACAACAGGACAATGACCCAAAGCATACCTCCAAACTATGCATGAACCATTTAGGGAAGAAGCAGGCAGCTGGTATTCTATCTGTAATGGAGTGGCCAGCCCAGTCACTAGATCTCAACCCTATGGAGCTGTTGTGGGAGCAGTTTGACCGTATGGTACGCAACAAGTGCCCATCAAGTCAATCCAACTTGTGGGAGGGGGGGGGGGGGGAAGCATGGGGTGAAATATCTCCAGATTACCTCAGCAAATTGACAGCTAGAATGCCAAAGGTCTGCAAAGCTGGAATTGCTGCAAAGGAGCATTCTGTGACGAAAGCAAAGTTTGAAGGAGAAAATTATTATTTCAAGTAAAAATCATTATTTCTAACCAAGTCAATGTCTGGACGATATTTTCAATTCATTATGCAACTCATTTGATAAATAAAAGTATGATTTTTCATGAAAAAGAAAATATAGTCTAGTGACCTCAAACTTTTGAACTGTTGTGTATGTATATATTAATTATCCACCATTATTGTTTTCTCATGCAACTGGAGATAACCTCCTCTACTACATACTTTTTTTTTTTTTTAAATCAGATACTTTTTTATTAAAACAGAATACATACAACAGAATAACAAATCGGCATCCAAATTAAGTTTATCACATCTATTACCTCTTTAACTCCCCCTCCCGCCCCCCTCCCCCTTCCCGGCAGCAACACTTCCCGATACTACATCCCATTTAGTACAAACTTAGAATACCCTCCAACTGCAGTATAGCAGCCATCCCATTCATCCCGCTGTGCAGGAGGAACTACTAGTAATACAAATAAAACAAAACACACACATCAGAGGTCTCCGACGGCTATCGCGGTCCCAGACCAGTTTACTGGTCCATCACTCATCCTATTCACATTGCAGCCAAGGAGACCATAGCTTCTCAAACATTTTAACATTCCCCCTTCTTTCATACACTCCCTGTTCCAGCTGAAGAATACATTTCACCCTTTTAATGTACTCTCCCCTGGTCGGGCAGGGGGTGGGGGGGGGGGGGGGGGGTCTTTTTTTAATCCAGGACCTGGCAATTAGCTTTCTTGCCGCATACAGCAGCCTAGCAATGGCAATTTTCATAGTATTTTCCACCCCAAGCTCCTCAACATATCCCAATATGCATAGCAATGGTTCCCTGGGGAGGACACACCCATATGTTCTTACTATCTTGTGGATAACCTTAGTCCAAAAGGAGACCAGTCTCGGACAAGACCACATGTGAAATATACCTGCGTCAGATCCCTGACACCTTGGACACTCCGAATTCCTTTTCAACCCCATTTTAAACATCAGTAAGGGAGACCTATATATC
Organism: Anomaloglossus baeobatrachus; assembly: GCF_048569485.1. Classification (NCBI taxonomy): domain Eukaryota; kingdom Metazoa; phylum Chordata; class Amphibia; order Anura; family Aromobatidae; genus Anomaloglossus; species Anomaloglossus baeobatrachus. Next base: position 144,361,004 of record NC_134357.1, on the reverse strand, counting down.
CGGTGAATCACGTATAGGTGAGATAGTTTGGCCGGTTCGGTCATGGAAAGTTTAAGGACATACTCCAGGATACTCTCCCACACCTCCTCCGTTATCGGCCCAACTTCCTCCTCCCAATTAGATTTAGTTTTAATTGGGTAGTCTAAAAGAAAGGTATGTAATATATCTTTATACTTGTCAGAAATGATCCCTTTAGTGCTTCCTCCCCCCTTACAAACATACTCCAGTACCAGGTCAGTCTGTATGTCCACACTTTGTTTAGCCGCTTGGGCTGCAATCGCATATTTTAATTGACTGTAGTGGAGCCAGCCGGACGCCGGTAACTGAAACTCACTCTAACTGTGGGAACGATTTCAGAATTCCTCCATCCAATATCTGATGCATGTATATTACACCCTTGCATCTCCATTCCTCAATATTCCCCATTTTCTGAATCTCCAGGAGATTACTGTTATCCCAGATAGGTGTAAACTTAGTTAACTGGGTCAACCCTCTCACCCTTTTCAGCCTATCCCAGGTCTTATTTATAAGTGCCATTGTAGGAGACGTTCCACCCAAGATCCCCACCGCACCATCCTCTAGTGCCATTACCAATGGACTTCTACCCACTATGTATTCCAGCACTTCTTTAATGGCCCCATCTTTCTCTCAATCAGACCAGCCCCTGAGGTGTTGACATTGCGCCGCCATATAAGACAATTCCGGATTTGGGATTGCTAGACCCCCCTCATCTTTCGGCCTTTGTAAAGTCTCTAATCGCACCCTAGGCTGCTTTTTACCCCACACCAGGTCCCTAAACAGCGAGTTTATCCCTTTAAATCTTTTCTTTGAAAGAGGCTCGATTTAGACCAATTAATGGTCAGTCCCGAAACTTCTCCAAATTTCTCTATTATCTGCATGGCATGATCCAATGAGGCTGACTGATCCCCCAAGAAAAGTAATAAATCGTCAGCATAAAGAGCTATTTTCTCCTCTAAATGCCCATACCTAAATCCATGGATCTCCTTCGATTTCCTAATGGCCGCCGCCAGAGGCTCTATTGCAATAGCAAATAGGAGCGGCGATAGTGGGCAGCCCTGTCTCGTTCCCCGGTGCAACTCAAACGCTGAGGAGGTCATACCGTTAACTCTAACTTTAGCAGTAGGCCTATTATACAACACTGCTGCACCCACTTTACAAACCGTGGGCCAAAACCCATATGTTGCAACACTTTCCACAGAAACCCCCACTCAACACTATCGAATGCTTTCTGAGCATCTAGCGAAGCGATCACCCTCCGGCCAGGGTTGTCAGGCGGCAACTGTAGATTAAGAGATAATCTCCTGATATTAGCAGCTGTCGACCTATTGGCCATGAACCCTGATTGGTCCATATGTATTAGGTTAGATATAACTCCAGTCAGCAGGTTTGACAACACCTTAGCCAGAAGCTTCACGTCCGCAGTTAATAACGAGATTGGTCTATATGAGTCTGGAAGCCTCGGATTTTTATCCTCCTTAGGAATTAGTACTATTATTGCTTCTCTCATAGATTCAGGCAATACACCTTCCCCCTCCGCCACCTCAAAGACTTTCAATAGTTTGGGTAATAGGATTTCTTCTAACTGTTTATAAATTTCAACCAGTAGCCAGTCTGCTCCCGATGCCTTGTCATTGCTCATGCCATGCAGAGCACCCTCCAGTTCATCAATAGTAATAGGTGACTCCAGTTTCTCTCTATCCGCCACAGACAACACCGGAAGCTCACCTCGCTCAAGAAATGAGTCCAACTCTTCCACCCTCATCTCTCCGCTAGAGGAATATAGTGTGCGATAGAAATCTTTAAAGACCCCAAGGATCTCCTCAACCTCAGTGACCTCCACCATGTCCATATCATGCACAAATGAACTACTCCTTTGAGCTGCAGCTATGACCGATAATACTCTACTACATAGTTACCTCAAGATCACAGTAGCCACTCAGTATTCAGAACAACCATGGATAACAGTGTGAGCAAACTTTTTTTTACTTCAGCACTCCTGGTATTTCCACTATAAGATTAGATAGACAGGATGGCAGTAGTCTAAGCAGCCTCTTCTTACCCCAACACACCTGATATCGCCAGTATTAGATTAGATAGGGTGGACAGCAGTGTGAGTGGCCTCTTCTTACCACAGCATCCTAGTATCTCAAGCATTAGATCAGAATATCCACTGGGAGAAAAATTTACAACAGCTGAATGGATGGTGGGAATGATTTACTGGGCATGCGCACAGGACCCGGTAGTATTAATGATATTCCGGAACAAGTTTCCGTCAGTATACCAAAACAGTAGCCACTTTAATGTAATTTAGTGATTACGTCTCTATACAATACAAGAGTGGTTTGCTAATTAAAGGGTACATAGGAGTTTATTTAGCATTACATGTTTTTTTAATGTATTATGTTTTTTCGATTCACACAAAATCCCTTTAACCTTCGTCCGGCTGAATAGGTACAATTGTAACTATTCCCTTTTTAAATTGCAATAATTTTTTTTTTTTCAAAAAGCCGTAGAGGGTTGAAATTGCGTGACATCTCAGCAGTTTTGGTCCAGAATATATTGGCCAAATTTCAATAAAATATCTCCACCCCCTTCCGAGATAAGGGGTCGAGAAATTTTGGCAAAATTATGCAGCCTGACAAAGGTTAAATTTGTCATATATATTAATGTAATGCTTTTACCTAGAAATAATTACAATTTTCAATTGACTGTACAGTTGGAATATTTTGCTTGCCATGACACAGCTGGTCCAGGGACCTTTATGATGTCGTAGTCTCTGCTAGTACAATTTATTTCCTTCAGTCTTTTTCCATCTTAAAAAAAAAAAATAAAAATACGTTCTTCTGAACTGCGTCGTCATAGAAACAAAGACAGTTTATGCAACTGGGCTTCACACATGCATTCTCGTCAGTCCGGTAGCTGGCACTGTGCGGCACCTGTGGTTATCCTGCCAGGTTATTGCCGGTCCTCCAATAAGATGCTGTTACGATCTTACCCTCACAAGTGAGACCCATCAAACCAAGACCTTTTCAGAAACCAAAAGGTTTTGCTCTTCTATTAACAAATTGAAGTAGTGAATCGTAATGTTCAAATACTGAAACAATGCTGAGACATTGAGGCGCATGAATTACCGTATCTATATGTCGGTACGTCACCTTTTCAAAAATGGCACAATACTTTGGCACAATTATTGACTTCAGAAAAATCTTTACGCTTTGTGGGTTGACAGTTTTTTGGCACTGGAATGTAGGGTGTATACAAGATCATACCACTGAATTGATGGGCATAATGAAGACTGATGAAAAGCACCAGATGCTTTGTACATACAGCGTAGTTAATTTAGTAAATTCAAAGTTTGGCGCCCGGTGATCAATAGAGTCACTGCCAGATTGTGCCAGAGACATTTGTACAATCTGTGTCAAGTCATTGATGGTCAATGGAATATTAGCTATTAGTGCTCATAGGACTGGCTCACAAGAGTGTATACAGCGGATGCGTGCAATCCGATTTTTTTTTAAAAAAAAGGTGTTTCCAGTCGGACCAATTTTATTCAATGAGGCAGAGGCATGTTATTTCTCTCAGCTGTATTCAGCATGAGAAAAAAAAATGCTGCCATTTGACTCTGAAATTGGTGCAATGCGAGGGAGAAAAAAAATAAATAAAAAGAATCAGATGTCATACGGACCATCATTATGGCATCTGATTTTTACACACACATTCCAAGTTTGTAAGGTGGGAAACCGTCGTATTATTTTTTATTTTATTTTTTTTAGCTCCGCAGCTACTAATCATTTACAGACTGCACGAGGATGACGGGTGAGAAAAGAAAATCGTCTCACTTTTCTGTATGAAAATGGGACCGGTTTTTGATACTGTAAGGCTCGGGTCACATGAGTGTAAGGCCAAGTTCACATGTCCAGTGATTATGTGCTAGAACAGATCCAGCGGCGATCACTTGGGAGTTTATGGAAAACGGATCCATTAACGGATTGCTATTTAGCAATCTGTTTTTCTTTCATATGTAAAGGAATTGTTTTTTGCTAAGTGGATCAGTTTCAAATGGAAGATAAATAGCAATCCGTTAGATAGAATCACAAGGAAAAAAAAAAAAAAAATTGTCCTTACACAACTTTTTTTGCCAATGGATCGCTGCTGGATCCCTTCTAACGGAGGATTATTGGATATGTGAACTTAGCCTAAACTATACAAACACTTCTGTGTATAGCTGGATACCTTCTTCAGTGGCCAATATAGACGAGAATTAGTGACAGTGTTTGTAAGGATGTTATTTCCCGAAAAGGAGTCTAAACAGGCCTGCAAAACCCAAGCGGAAATGCCTTGTCCTTCAGGTGCAATCATTTTACATCAGCTGCACATTGCTCCGTGTAATCAGGTGATATACTGCCAACATATTCTACGGGCAAAGAACAACCATAGGAGTGATAAGTAGAATGTGGCCAGCCAGACTAAACATGCCAGGACACTACTACCAATCGGCTTGTATAGAGCCTGGATCGCTAGCCTAATCGGCCATTACACCAAAAACCAGGCAGGCTAGGAGTTGAAGCCTGAATTCATATGTCTGTCTTCCATAGACTGCAAAAGTCCCACCCAGCTGGGATCTCCTATCCTTAACGGCAACCTCTTTATGCCTTCAAGGCCGTTCAGGTCAGGTGACTCCCCGGTTGATTCGGGCATTGAAGTCCGTCTATGCACAGAACTATATTGCTCATGTGACGCCCTGACAAAATCAGGTTGTCACAGGAGACTGCATCCATCTTCCAGATGCAGGACTCTCTCCTCCTTGTCCTACCAACACAACCCCACACACAGGTACAAACACCAGCCAAAGCCTAGTCACCCCCTAGGACAATAAGGACACACCAGTGGACGGGGCCAGGGAGATGGTGACGCCCACCTAGGGGTCCTGAGGGGTCAGGGGAGGGAACACAGGAGATTAGTCTTGACAGTGGAAGTGAGAGGAGTGAAGTGGTAGTCGGTGGTTGTAGCTCCCGGACTACCTGAGCTGACTAGGTGGCAGACAGCAGAGCAAGGCTATAGGCGACGGAGATCCGGTCACGGGAGACCTTAAGTGGACCGGGGCAAGGTTGTAGCCCGCCGGTGACGACAGCGGGAATCCGGTCCAGAGGCCGTGCACAGTCGGGGTACCTGGACCTCAGGGCGAGGACAGCTTCAAGCACCTTTCCGATTAGCCAACAGAGGGCAAGATTCCAGATCTTGTCCCATGAGTAGCCCAGATAGAGCGAGACGGAAGCCCAACGACGGGGGATAGGGCATCTGCAAGTGCCTGCAAAAATCCCAAGGGTCAGATCTCGCGGGCCACAGCTCCCACAGCAAAGACACCGGGAGTGGACTGTTCCCGTTCAACACACAAGACACAAAATTAGAGTGCAGGAGGAAGGGCCCCTGTTCTGCTCACCGGTGTGTGGGACCCGAGCACACCCCTCCGGAGGCTACCGGTATCCGGCACTTGGTTTACTACTTGGACTCTGTGTGAATTATTCAACAACAGTGAGTACACCGGTATCATCCGGTCCAGCCTGCAGATTATGTCCGAGCACTCTACATCACTTATGCCTGGGCCCTGGGACAACACCTCCCCTACCCGTGGAGAGGATACCATCCTGCTGCCCCGCTCCATCAGTCCCTGGTATCCCATACCAAGGCAGCGGCGGTGTCACCAAACTATCACCGCAACCCACGGGTGGCGTCACTGAAACTCTCTCCTGTAAATAACCCCTTTATTATGTTGTGGGCGATGGGCTGCTGCAAGAGCCCCGGATCCGGCTGCCACTCGAGCCACAGCCACGATCTCGGATCAGAGCATCTCGAGTAACTCCCCACTGGCCGTGGCCGGCACCCCCACCCGCGACACTCATAATAATTTTAACAACTTAATTGTTTGGTATTATCCACAATATCTCAGAATCTTTCCAGACCCTAAAGTGATGAAGAATATGTTATGCGACAATAGCAAAGCTCATGGTGAAGATGTAGCCTGACACAATGTGCAAATTCTTAAAAGGGAACCTGTGAGGTGCAATATGCAAGCAGTTCTGGGCTCAGAGGTTCATATTACTAATCCCTGACTGTCCCTGTATCTAGTAGCATGAAGAGATCTTTAGAAAAAGTATTTCTAAAGATCTTTTATCATATGCAAATGAGCACGGGGACTAGTCACAAGGGCTTTAGTTCCTGCTCTCATTCCGCCCTCTTAGCATGTTAGCACACCCAGAGGGGTGTACTAACATGCTACTCAATGCTCACTGCCAGCGTTATCACCAGCGATGACACGTGTACCTGTGTCTGTTAATACAGCCTCAAACGCCGGGTACTGGTGTCTAGTGCGCATGACTGGAAGTGCTGGGGACTTCTGATCATGCGCACTGCCCGGCGTCTGAGGCTGTAGCAACGGACAGGTTCGCGTATCACTGCTGCTGATGACGCTGGGCAGTGGGCATTGAATAGCATGTTGCCACGCCCCTGTGGGCGTACTAACATGCTAAGAGGGTGGAATGACCGCAGGAACTAACACCCTTACGACTAGTCCCTGGCCTCATTAGCATATCATATAGGATCTTTAGAAATACTTTTTCTAAAGATCTCTATCTATGCTACTATAGACTGGGACACTTAGGCAGGGATTAGCAATATGTACACAGAACTGCTCGTGGTTGTGAGTGCATATGGTATTACATCTGACAGGTTCCCTTTAAACGTCAGCAGCTAGGAGCTATACAAATCATGTTCAGGGTCTATTTCGTTAGATATAGAAGGGAGCAGGATGCACAGTATTCTTGAAATCATCCAGGGTGTTTTAGTTCTTATACCATATCATTCCATTTAGCGGATTCCCATAGATCAACAGAATAAAGGGGCGTTGCTTGCTTACATAGGCGTAGGCCGTGGATCCCCCATATCAGCAGTTAGCGTGGCACTGCAGCTCATCTATTCATGACGTTTGTTTTCTGCAGTCCTGCATGTTATCCACTTTTATTATAAGGTAATTGCTCTTCAAGCAGTTCTCCTTAATCATTGCCAGAGAGGAAGCAGAAGGAGGAATGCCCGACCTTTGTACTGTGATACTAGTGCACTATGACGCGGTTACCTACTGCCATGATTTGCTTTGTGCCACTAAACACCTCAGTCACACATGCCCACCCGAGCCAAATGTGTACTTTTAGGAGGCCGGCAGGGACCATAGCTTTGGCCGAAATTACTGACAGGAATATGTCTGTCCGTCAGATCACCACTTTATCTCCAGCACAAGACCCAGAGCAAAAACATGGAGGCATGCAAATATCTTTACCACAATGACTAACAATTTTTCTTCCGCAGACATCACAGATGATAATTGATTCCAGCTCTAACAGGAAATATTTCTCACAAGTGATAACTTTATTGATCGTGGCTCCAAGCCAGGGAAAAAAAAGAGGATGCAAAGAATTTAACCCCCAGGGGTCGTATAAAGGAAGCAAAATGATTCTCAGTTCTAGTCATGTGACCTGAATGCAAAGAGCGAGTGGTCACATCCATCCTGATCTAAAGGAACACACAGACAAATAGGAGAACTACAAGTACAGCGGGTCCCACAGTTCAGTCTTGTCTCCTGCATCTCACGTATTACTGTGGATTATAGGCGGAAACAAAATCATCAGAGAAAGACCCCCCGACTCCATGTGCTGCCCCCAACACCCCTGGCATGGCCGCCGACGTAAAGATCCTCTTCATTGAGTTGCTTTGAATTTTAGAGAAGGGACTTGCAAGACACTTAGGACCCTTTACACGGGTTGCGAAATTGTGTATTTTGGCCAACATATTGACCAATACCTCATGTATTTTTTGCATCTTTTCTTTTCACATTTTTGTTGCACCTTTTGCAGGGTGCAGTCAGGCCCTTTAGTGTTGGTTGTGAGAACTGGGGTGCACTTATATAGTGCTGGGCAGCGCGCCTGATCTAATTATATGGGCATCATCAATAGGCCGTAAGCTGGCATAATGTACTACATGTACCTGTGTACAAGCTTCATCTCTGGGAATTATTAATACTAGACATCCACCCGCTCTATGATCGGAAGGTGTGAGTGGATGTTAATCAGTATTTTGCAGCTGTGCTGCCGCTGCTTTTTCTCATGGGGACACGGCTGCATCCTGTAGCGTGACCTGGTGTGGGTAAATACGTCTGCTTGTAATATATATTATACACACACACACACACACACACACACACACACACACACACACACATATATATATGTAACCATGTGACATTTACTGACTTGGTGCACCCAGGAACTTAACCCCCCTTGCAAAGGTGGCATCTGCATTTTGCCATGCCCAAGTAGTAGGCCCTTTTCACAGCAACATTATAGGAATTGTCCACTACATTTACATTGATGGCCTTTCCTTAGGATGGAGGCCGCAGCATACATCACCGCCCTTACTGTCAGATGCTGACGCTGGCCCGACCGCGCTATGCCACTCACACCCATGTTATTCTCTGGAACTTTACACACGTCCGTGTTTTCACATGGACCGTGCGCGCGCACACACACACCTGTTTTTTTTTTTCTCCAGCAGCATGGGTGTCACACGGATCGCACACTGATGTGATCCGTGTGACACATACCGGAGAAAAAAAAACAGGTCTTTGAAATAAAAAGATTTTCTATATTCACCTGTATCCAGCGCTGCTGTCTTCGGCTCTGCTGCTTCCTGCTTTCGACCCCCGCTAATTATGCTCATTGAATATTGACTGCACCTCAGACCTGGAAGCAGGAGCAGCGCCAGGGACAGCATCGCTGGTGACAGGTGAGAATCCATCAAGCAGTGTGTGTGCAGTGACGTCCAGGCGGTCATCGGAGTTCCCAATGAACCCTGATGAACCCATGACACCCGCTGTAGCGGGGTGTCATCAGAGTTCATTAGGAACTCTGATGACCTCCTGCATGTCACTGCACACACACTGCTTGATGGATTGTCACCTATCACCGGCAATGCTGTTCCCGGAAGCTGAAAACTCCCCAGTTCTTGCATGGCCAGGATTCTCATTTGGATTGGTGTATAAAGCTGGTTTCAGACGTCTGTGTTTCAGGTACGTCTGACATCCGTTTTTTACACGGATGCCACACGTACACGTTATTATTTGCTGTTACTCACACGTCTGTTTACACATGGACCGACTGACCCCTCATGACCCCACACGCAGGCATGTCCGTTTTTTTCTCCAGCAGCACGGGTGTCACACACTGATGTGATCCGTGTAACATACCGGAGAAAACTGTTTATGTTTTTAATAAAAAGATTTTCTATACTTACCTGTATCCAGCGGTGCTGTCTCCCGCTCATTATACTTGCTGAATATTCAGTGCCTGGGGATCTGGAAGCAGAAACATTGCGGGGACTTCAGTGCCGGGGACCATATTGCTGGGTGAGTATACAGCAGAGTGTGTGTGTGTGTGTGTGTGTGTGTGTGTGTGTGTGTGTGTGTGTGTGTGTGTGTGTGTGTGTGTGTGTGTGTGTGTGTGTGTAGAACCTGGAAGCCGGAACATCACGGGGACAGCATCATGGACTCATTACAGTTCCCAATAAACTCTGATGAACCTGCGAAGCTGTAGCGCGGGTGTCACGGGGATCATCAGGATGTCATTAGACTTGGGAACTCCAATGACCTCCTGGATGTCACTGTGCTTGCAGAATACTCACCTGTCCCAACGATGCTGTCCTCGGCGGTGCTGTACCCAACGCTGCTCCGGCTTCCAGTTCCTGAGTACAGTGAATAATCGATGAATGTAATGAGCGGCGGTCATGGGTGGGAGGCAGCAGAGCCGAAGAAAGCAGGTAAATATGGAAAATCTTTTTATTTCAGACATGTGTTTCTCCGGTACCTGTCACACATATGACACACGTGTGACCATAACCATGCATGTGACTGGTACCTGATTAAACATGGACGTCTGAAACTGGCCTAAGGCCTCTTTCACACGTACGTGCCTCCGGTATGTGTTTGGTCAGTTTCTGCACATACCGGAGACACGTACACACGTAGACCTAGGTATTCCAATGGATTTGGATACACGTATGTAGTTACGCACGTAATGTGTTTCCGTTCCATACATACGTGTGTTTCTCACGGCAACATGTCTGTTTTCTCTCCGGCATCACGGGTGTCACATGGAACGCAATCGGGTCACACGTAACACAAACGGACCACACGGATGTGTTCCGTGTGACATGCACCGGAGAAAAGACATGTGCCTGCGAGAAAAAAAAATAAATTAAAAAAAAAAAAAAAAACCAAAAACAAAAAACACTTTACTCACCTTCTCCAGCCCTCCTGTCTCTGCTGCTGCTGCTGTCACTTGCTGCCGACTGCCGCTCATTATGCTAATTGAATATTCACTTCACTGTGGCCAGAAGCAGCAGCAGCGGGGAGTCGGCAGGGCTGGAGACCGAAGATCAGCACCACGGACAGCGACGCCAGGGACAGGTGAGTAGAAAGTTCCCGTTCTCTGTGTGTTCTCACAGATAACACACGGAGAACACACGTAGTGCCATAAACACGGCTCACGGAGGGCAAAACGCACCTTTGACACGTCCGTGAAAAACGTGCGTGGTTTTTCACGAACGTGTGAAAGAGGCCTTAGACAGTGTATTCAAGTTACTGCCAATATCCAGCAACTTTGCAGCCATTGAAGAGGAGTGGACCAACATTGCACAGGCCACAATCAACAACCTGATCAACTTTATGAGAAGGAAATATTACACCAGATACTGACAGTTTTTCTGACACCCAGGGAATTTTCAGTGGTCTTTTACTGTGGCTAGCCTAAGGCACACCTGTGCAATAATCATGCTGTCTAATGAGCATCTTGATATGCCACATATGATATGGATGGATCATCTCAGCAAAGGAGAAGTGCTCACAGATGAACCAGTTGTGAACAATATTTGGGAGAAAAAGTCTTATATCTTAGTGAGTTCAGCTCATAAAAAAAATGGAAGCAAAAAAAAGTCTTGCATTTATATTTTTGTCCAGAGTATATAAAACATAAGAAAAAAAAAAAGTGATAAAATAAGTAACAGTAAAAGCCTTCAACACTACACAAAAATATGAAAAAAGCCAATATACCTAAAACGTATTTTGTTGGCTATAAATTACAAAGATACAACCTACACATTCGTAAACATAACAAAAATATCCCAAAATTGATTCTGGTCTTTAGCTGCATTCCCGGAGGGAGGGGAAATGCTGTAATTTATATGAGCAGTTAAAAAGTACCCAGCAACTGTGTTCATAAAAATAAATAAAAGAAAGGCTGGTCATTAAGGGTTAATGCATTGTCTAAACATCATTAACCCTATGGGCTATAGTTCTACATCCCACGGTGTTTGTTGAGTTTTTGATGCAGCAGAATTTCTGCACCTTCGTTTGTTTGTTTTTTTATTGAATTTTTTGACGCTGTGTTTTTGGTGTCATGTTGTAAATTAAGCGGATTTGTTTCTGAGACTTCCTGGTATTTATATTAGGTGCGGATTACATGCAGCATGTTTTATGCATCTCCGCTGCGTAAACGCAGGTGCATTATTTATGGATGGGAAAAACGCCCCGCAGATCAGTTTACACAGCGAACAAAAGGAGGCACAACGGACATGACAGTTCTATTAATCCCATGCGCTTTGCTTGTCTTGTAAGACGATGCATATGCAACACACGAAAATACACAGCAAGTAACAATGATCGTGGGTATGAACCCTGAGGATGGATGGGAGGAATATGGGGGCAACCACCTGGAGGTCTCCTTTATTAGCCATGGTGCACACATGGGCACCCTCACCCCACAAGAGGCATGGGCACCCTCATCACATGGGCAGCATGGGTACCCTCACCTCACGGGCACCTACACCACACGAGCACCTTCACCACGCAGGCACCCCCAGCACACAGGCACTACGAACACCTTCACCACATAGACAGCATGGGTACCATCAGCACTCAGGCACCTTCACCACACAGGCACTACAGGCACCTTCACCACATGGGCAGCATGGGTACCCTCACCTCATGGGCACCTACACCACACAGGCACCCTCAGCACACAGGCACTACGAACACCTTCACCACATAGACAGCATGGGTACCATCAGCACTCAGGCACCTTCACCACACAGGCACTATGGGAACCCACAGCACACAGGCACTACAGGCATGTTCACCCCATGGGCACCCACAGCACACAGGCACTATGGGCACCTTCACCACATGGGGGCACCAGAAGAACACTGCCACCCTCAGCACACTGGCACTCTGGGCACCCTCAGCACACTGGCACTCTGGGCACCCTCAGCACACTGGCACTCTGGGCACCCTCAGCACACTGGCACTCTGGGCACCCTCAGCACACTGGCACTGTGGGCACCCTCAGCACACTGGCACTGTGGGCACCCTCAGCACACTGGCACCGTGGGCACCCTCAGCACACTGGCACCGTGGGCACCCTCAGCACACTGGCACCGTGGGCACCCTCAGCACACTGGCACTGTGGGCATGCTGAATGGCGCAGTTTGCAGGGTGCAGCTCGCACACTGCCTCCACTGATGCCATGGTAACACCAGGAACACTTCAGCCTCACGGTGCTGCAGAACTAGTGCAAACAGCAATACAGGAGCTATTTATGAGACTGCACAAACACAACGTGACTCCAACCAGGGCGTCCTGCTGGGACTTGTGGTGCAGCTCAGGCTCCAGGGAGCGTCACTCCTGCAGGACACGGCTCACACTGACCTGTTATAAGGTTCCCCGTGGTGACGTCATTCCCGGTCTGTGGTGCTTGGCGAGCAGTGAGCGGCAGCAGCGCTGTCACCGGGGCGCCCACAGCCGTCTGCGGCGTGTAATCACCATCCACACACGGAAAGTGACGATCTGTGCCCGATCAGCTGCTGACTGCACGGGGAAGTGCACAGCCCAGGTGCGTGGTGACGGGCAGCAGCACTAGCCAATGGTGATGCGTTACGTCACATTCCTGTGGCAAATGAGAACGCAGTAAACACAAGTCCCGTCCATCCTGCTCAGTCGCTGCTCGGCAGTGAGGAGTGCGCAGCGCTGTGTGTACTATGCTCTTGCTGAAGAGTTACAGGGGCGGGATCAATGTCTGCCCGTGAGTCCATGGGATCACTGAGCCTGGTGTATGGCTGAGGCTATGTCCGCACGTTGCTTTTTACCTGCTTTTTTGCTGCTTTTTCAACTGCAGCGTTTAATGCCAAAATGGATGTGTTCTGCTTTTCAAGCAAAGTCTATGGGAATTTGGGTTTCTTGTCCGCACTTTGCAGTTCAAACTGCAGCCTTTTTGTTGCAGAAATTTGGGCAAAAACTCAGCTTTGCAGGGCAAAACCCAAATGGCAAAAACAATTCACATGTCAGTTGTTTTTGCCATTTGGGTTTTGCACTGCAAAGCTGAGTTTTTGACCAAAGTTCTGCAACAAAAAGGCTGCAGTTTGAACTGCATAGTGCGGACAAGAAACCCAAATTCCCATAGACTTTGCTTGAAAAGCAGAACACAACCATTTTGGCATTAAACGCTGCAGTTGAAAAAGCAGCAAAAAAGCAACGTGCGGACATAGCCTGAGTCCCTAAAGCCGGAGACTCCCCAAACCAGAACCTGTAAGGCTATGTGCGCACTAGGCGTTTTTTTCACGCTGCGTTTTTATGTGCGTTTTTGTCTAAAAAACGCACCCGCGGCTAAAAAAACGCGGCAAAAACGCATGCGTTTTTGCCGCGATTTGGTGCGTTTTTTGCTGCGTTTTTGCTCACTGCGTTTTTAATCAGTGCACAATGCCATTAAAGATTGTTGATGAAAAAAAAAAAAAAAAAAGGTCTGATGTCATTTCCTTCTTCAAAATGTTCATTGTATGCAGGAGAGCAGACAGCTGCAGAACTAGTGTATGCAGGAGAGCAGACAGCAGCTGCAGAACTACAAGTCTCAGCATCCTCCATTCACTAGTGTAAGCAGGAGAGCAGACAGCAGCTGCAGAACTACAAGTCTCAGCATCCTCCATTCACTAGTGTATGCAGGAGAGCAGACAGCAGCTGCAGAACTACAAGTCTCAGCATCCTCCATTCACTAGTGTATGGAGGAGAGCAGACAGCAGCTGCAGAACTACAAGTCTCAGCATCCTCCATTCACTAGTGTATGGAGGAGAGCAGACAGCAGCTGCAGAACTACAAGTCTCAGCATCCTCCATTCACTAGTGTATGGAGGAGAGCAGACAGCAGCTGCAGAACTACAAGTCTCAGCATCCTCCATTCACTAGTGTATGGAGGAGAGCAGACAGCAGCTGCAGAACTACAAGTCTCAGCATCCTCCATTCACTAGTGTATGCAGGAGAGCAGACAGCAGCTGCAGAACTACAAGGCTCAGCATCCTCCATTCACTAGTGTATGCAGGAGAGCAGACAGCAGCTGCAGAACTACAAGTCTCAGCATCCTCCATCCAGGACTGTATGCAGTTTTTTGCCCAAAAAGAAAAAAAAAATGACATGGGCTTCGCCATATTTTTGTATGCTAGCCGGGTACAGCAGGCAGGTACGGGCTGCCCCCAACCCCCAGCTGCCTATTTGTACCCGGCTGGGAACCAAAAATATAGAGAAGCCCTTTTTTTTTTAATTATTTCATGAAATAATTAAAAAAAAAAATGACGTGGGCTTCGCCTAATTTTTGAGTCCAGCCGGGTACAACTAGGCAGCTGGGGATTGGAATCCACAGTGCAGGGTGCCCATGCTTTCTGGGCACCCCCACTGCGAATTGCAGTCCGCAGCCACCCCAGAAAATGGCGCTTTCATAGAAGCGCCATCTTCTGGCGCTGTATCCAACTCTTCCAGCTGCCCTGGTGACGGGTGGCGAGCTAGGTAATAATGGGGTTAGGGCTAGCTGTATAGCTGGCCCTAAGCCCGAAATTCATGGTGTCACGCCAATATTAGACATGGCCACCATGAATTTCTAGTAATGATAAAAAAAAAACACAACACAGAGAAAAATATTTTTATTAGAAATAAAACACAACACAATTAGTGACTCCATCTTTATTGAAATAAACCCCCCTCCGCAGTAATCCTGGGTCAGGGTCCCGCGCCGTCCAATCAGGATCTAATATCATCTGATCGGTTTGCTGGAAGGCAGAGCGATCAGATGATGTGTCAGGATCAAGTGCCTGAATCCCATCACACATCAGCTGATTGTATAAAAGCCGGTTATACAATCAGCTGATGCATCAGTAGAAAAAAAAAATACATACTCACTTATGTGCTGTGCTGATTACCGGCAGCTCCTGGAGCGATCGATTGGACAGGAGTCTGATCCTATACGATCGCTGCAAGAGCTGCCGGTGATCAGCTGATGAAGTCCCCTGACGGCAGGATCAGCTGATAGCCGTCCGGGCGCGAAGAAGCCGGCGAGACTGCGATCAGCTGATGCGTCAGGTGACTGCATCAGGTGATCCACAGCCAGGTCCTGCAAGCAAGGTCCTGCCCCGGGGAGACTGCACACTGCCAGAGCGGCGGGACCGGGAGGAGATGGGAGCGGGCATGGCACCGGGACCCTGCGGACAGGTGAGTATATGACATTTTTTTTTTTATACTGTTCACTTTGTTTTTCGCCGCTGCCTCCACCTCCCGCCCAGACATGGCGCCGCACGGAGCTGACATGCACAGGACGGGAGGTGGACGCAGCGGTGACGGTACCGGGAGGATTCCTGCTTCTGTGTTTACCAACAGAAGGAATCCTCTTCCTGTACACGTCACTGTAGTGCCCACCCCTTGCGTTTATAGCTGCGTTTTTAGTCATAGAAACGCGGCTATATGCGTTATTCATTGCGTTTTTAACATCTCATTGAATTCAATGAGTGAAAAACGCAGTGGAAAACGCAGAAATAATTGACATGCTGCGTTTTTGTGGTCACCACAAAAACGCAGCTAAAAAAAAACGCTGTGTGAGGACAGCACTTCTGAAAACCCATTGACATTGCTGGGGAAGCAATGTCACTGCGTTTTCAGCACAAAAACGCGGTAAAAAACGCCGCTAAAAACGCGGCAAAAACGCCTAGTGCGCACATAGCCTAACCCAGGAGTGGGATTCAAATTTTTAACAGATTCTCTGTAACCCCGCCCATTCTGTAACCCCAACCATTTTGTCAGCCACACCCATTTTTACGCACTTTCCTCAACCAAAAAATATAAGTATTTTAAAGTAAAATCTCTTTCCCCTTCTTCCCCTCCTATACCTTCACTCTCCTGTCCAGCACCAGTTGTTCCAGCCACTGTCATATTATATTAAACGGTTTTTCTACAATTTTTAAAAATTATTACTAAAGGAGCCCTGCTACAATTGTAACGGATGACCTTCCCCGTACAGATCTCATCCCATACAGATCTCATCCCATACAGATCTCATCCCATACAGATCTCATCCCATACAGATCTCATCCCATACAGATCTCATCCCATACAGATCTCATCCCATACAGATCTCATCCCATACAGATCTCATCCCATGTGGCTCCCTTCCTTGTTGTGAAAGTAATTCTTGTGGGTGCTAGCTAGCCTCTGGTGGCCAGGAATAGTAATGAAGCTGAGTCTGAATCTGTGACTCAAACAGGTGTAGGAATTAATTAGGAATCCAGGAAGTCCTATTGCAGACCAGCCTGATGTATTTAGGAGAGCAGTTTCTGCTAAGGGCCGTTTCACACATCCGGCATTTTGCGGGATTGCCGGACCCGTCATACTCCAGTACAATGTTAATACTGTACAATGGCATCACAGCAAGCATGTGGCCGGAGGTTGCCGCAATGCCATTGTACTGTATTACACTGTACTGGAGTGTGCCAGATCCAGCAATCCCGCAAAATGCCGGATGTGTGAAACGGCCCTTAGTTGCCGCCAGTGATAAATGTTTGCTTCTGCCTCTGAAGGTGGCTTGGAGTTTGTCTTTCAGTTTCATCTCTTTATCCTCTGCCAGAATTCACTCCAGATAAGTCTGCAGGTGTTCTTTGCTTAACTGCTGATTTTGCACCTACGGGTGTTGGTGTTGTTTTTCCATTTTGTTCTGTGTTTGTTTTCTTGCATGTGAGGATCTGGCTCTCTGCTATTTTTGAGAGGGCAGTTCCTTCAGCAAGAAAGGGAGTTTCTCGCTGTTCTGGTTTTGATTATTTGCAT
Source organism: Anomaloglossus baeobatrachus (assembly GCF_048569485.1). NCBI lineage: Eukaryota > Metazoa > Chordata > Amphibia > Anura > Aromobatidae > Anomaloglossus > Anomaloglossus baeobatrachus. The sequence continues at coordinate 144,343,757 of NC_134357.1, read as the reverse complement.
TTTTGAATATTATTTGTTCTGTAATTTTGTTCTTTCCCATTATATCTGCAGTTGTGTTTAAAGTGTCTGGCACAAGAGTACCTGATATAGCGGGGGAAGACCCAGTGGTCTTAGTTTTTTTTTTTCCTATCAGGAGTTTGGTATTTTTGCAGGGTATTTTGCTGGCCGCAATCAGTTATCTTTCCTGTACTGTTGTAAGTTGGGTCTCACCTTTGCTAATCTATATTTTCTATCTGTGTATTATGTTCTCTTACACCACCGTCGTTACATGTTGGGGGCTTGCTATTCCTTTAAGAACTGCTCTGAGGCAAATTAGGATTCCTCATTTCTATCTTTGAGGTGTAGCTAGTTTCTCTGGCAGTGACGAGGTGTCTAGGTTTGTTAGGAACATCCCACTGCTACTTCTAGTGTTGTCCGATAGATAGGGAATTGCGGTCAGCTTAGTTTCCAAACTACTCTTGTGGTTTTTGTTTTTTCCGGATTAATGGGATTTTTTGTGATCGTCCACGGTTACCAGTTCATAACATTTCCCCCTACAGATCCCATCCCATGTGGTCTCTTTCCCCTGCAAATCTCATCCCATGTGGCTCCTTTTCCCCTACAGATCCCATCCCATGTGGTCTCTTTCCCTTGCAGATCCCATCCCATTATGGCCTCTTTCCCCTGCAGAACTCATCCCATTATGGCCTCTTTCCCCTGCAGATCCCATCCCATCATGGCCTCTTTCCCCTGAAGATCCCATCCCATCATGGCCTCTTTCCCCTGCAGATCCCATCCAATCATGGCCTCTTTCCCCTGCAGATCTCATCCAATCATGGCCTCTTTCCCCTGCAGATCCCATCCAATCATGGCCTCTTTCCCCTGCAGATCCCATCATGGCTTCTTTCCCCTGCAGATCCCATCATGGCTTCTTTCCCCTGCAGATCCTATCATGGCTTCTTTCCCCTGCAGATCTCGTCCCATGTGGCTTCTTTTCCCATATAGTTCCCATCTTATGTGGCTCCTCTCCCCTGCAGATCTTGTCCCATATGGCTCCTTTTCCCATATGGTTCTCATCTTATGCGGCTACTCTCCCCTGTAGATCTCGTCCCATATGGCTCCTTTTCCCATATGGTTCCCATCTTATGCAGCCTCCTCTCCCCTGCAGATCCTGGATACGTCTGTATGTGGTGGCTCTTGAAGCACTGACTCCAGCAGCAGTCCACTCCTTGTGAATCTCCCCCAAATTTTTCAAAGACTTTTCTTAACAACCCTACCAAGGCTGTGGGTATCCCGGTTGCTTGTGCACCTTTCTACCACACTTTTTCCTTCCACTCAACCTTCCATTAATATGCCTGGATACAGCACTCTGTGAACAGCCAGCTTCTTTAGCAATGACCATTTGTGGCTAAGGGTACTTTCACACTTGCGTTATTTTCCTTCCGTTACAATCCGCCCTTTTGGAAAACAGCGGAATCCGTTAATGGATTCCGCTGTTTCCCATAGACTTGTATGGTTGACGGATTGTTGCTGCGGATTGGACCTGAGTTGCTTCCGCTGGGCGACGCTCTGTTGCTTCCGCCCAGCGGGAGGAACGCGGCATGTAACGTTGTTTTGAGCAGCGGAATCCTCTGGATTTCACTGCGCATGCTCTTTTTTTTTTTTAAATCACAAACTTTATTTTGGCTCGTGGTGGCCAAACGTTCAGCTGAGCGCCCGGCCGTCTGCAAGTGACAGCGCTCAGCTGAGCGACCGGCCGCCGGCATGCCCGGCCGCCGGCAAGTGACAGCGCTCAGCTGAGCGCCCGCTGGCATGCCCGGGCGCCGGCAAGTGACAGCGCTCAGCTGAGCGCCCGCCCGCTGGCATGTCCGGCCGCCGGCAAGTGACAGCGCTCAGCTGAGCGCCCGCCCGCCGGCATGCCCAGGCGCCGGCAAGTGACAGCGCTCAGCTGAGCGCCAGCCCGCTGGCATGCCCGGCCGCCGGCAAGTGACAGCGCTCAGCTGATCACCCGGCGGTCGGCTGCAGGGAGCGATCAGCTGATCACCCGGCGGCCGGCAAGTGACAGCGCTCAGCTGATCACCCGGCGGTCAGCTGTAGGGAGCGATCAGCTGATTACCCGGCGGCCGGCTGCAGGGAGCAATCAGCTGATCACCCGGCGGCCGGCTGCAGGGAGCGATCAGCTGATCACCCAGCGGCCGGCTACTGGGAGCGATCAGCTGATCGTTCACAATAGTCTGCCGCCGGTAAAACTGTAAAAAAAAAAACAAAAAAGAAAATCAAAACGGATTCCGTTGTTTTGCAGCATCCGTTGCATCCGTTGTGCCACTATATGCAACACATCCGTTGCATCCGTCACACAACGCAATGCAACGGATACCGTTCAGCGCAAGTGTGAAACTAGCCTTATTGTTACGGGTCGTCGGTGAGGTTCTTGCGGCTGAGGCCAAGTCCTGTAGTGGGGCTTCTGAGCATGTGCGAGCTTGCAAGCAGGCTTTTTGTTCTAAGTCACCTTTTGCCTCTTCTGAGCATGCTCACCACGTGGCGATAGTCCATTGGTCGTGAACTGGGATCACATGACTATGAAGTGTCGGCTTCTGATTGGCCGCGAGTGACGTCATTGCTGACGCGTGATCACATGACAATGACATACTGTCTGGTGATTGGCCGCGGGTGATGTCATCGCTGACACGGGCTCACATGACCATGACATGTTGGCTGCTGATCGGCCGAGGGTGACGTCATTCTTGACGAACTTGTTGATGATTGGTGGATTAAGCTCGGAGCTCTTCCATTTTGTGGGAGGTGCTTCATCTATAAAGATCCCTGCAGCACGCTGTTCGGCGCTCAGTCGTTCTTGGTGCATGCATGGGGTAGACGCCTCATGTGTGATGTCCAATACTAGCCGCTTTCTTGCATTTTAGTGGAACGGGTTAGGTAGGGTCTCAGTACCAACTAGTATACTACAGCCCGCTTCCATCTACCTTAGAAGAGGAGCAGGGTTAGGCAGGGCCATCACTCACGCTCTCAGTGTCTCTCTAATTCGTCTGTGCGGTTAGCATGGAGAGCTCACTGACTCCCTCTGTGCGGTTAGCACAAGGAGTACAGGCAGGGACTATCATTAAACCTAAGCAGTACGGATTGTACTGTTTGCACCCACATCAGTGTGAAATAACACTAGTATTCGTTAGTGGACTGCTGTTGGGCTACCATCCGCTTATGTTTTGTAGTTCCTGTAATTGGGCAGGAGCTACAGGTCCACTCTTCATATTATTCGCATTCACACACTTGCGGCATTATTAGTTACATTTCCTCTGTGAGGTAACAGAGGTGTTAGTGGACAGCGGTTGGGGCACCATCCGCATATGCTTTGTAGTTCCTGTAATTGGGCAGGAGCTAAAGGTCCACCCTTCTTATCATTTTGGCAGTTGCCGCATCTCTGTGAATTAACAGTGAACACTGCACTTAGTCTTAGTGTCACTGTGAGGTAACAGTGACAGTACCACTCTTGTGGTACAGTATCCCTTACCTTGCCTTCTCCAGCAGCAGATTATTCTGCACGGTAGGCCCTGACTGCTAGATAGCCTTCCTTTTCCCTACCATTTGGCAGTCCCATAACACTTACCCTCCTTATGGAGTATGTCAATGAATTGCCTTCTGGACATCTGTCAAGTCAGCAGTCTTCCCCGTGATTGTGTAGCCTACTGATCAAGACTAAAGCGGGCTTTACACACAGCGACATTGTGACGCCCTGGCAAAACCAGGTAGTCACAAATAGGCCCCTGCATTACATCTTTCCCACACTATGAAACACACAGCCAACCATTAAACCCTAGTCACCCCCCTTAGGGACAGTTAGACACACCAGTGGGCGTGGCCAGGCGGTTGGTTGGTGCACGCCCACCCAGGGTTTAGACTGCCCGGGGCGGGAAAAGCTGCAGATCAGTTTGAGAGTTCAGTAGTGGAGGTCAGGCCTGTGTGTCAGGCCTGAAGCAGGCTGACAGGTACCAGGGTAGGAGCCCTGGTGCCACTTGCTAGGAGGCAGACGGTGGTCTCCGTGAGCAGGAGACGGGAAGCCGGCTCAGTGGAACCAAGGTGGACCGGGCCAGGGTTGGAGCCCGCCGGTACCGACACGGGGAACCGACCTGGAAACCGTAGCACAAAGGGGGGTACTCGGACCCTGAAGCCAGGAGCCAGAACCTACTGGAACTGGTTGATTAATCGATTGAGGCCAGGACTAGAGGTCCTGTCCCACCCAAAGTCCCTCATAGAAGACAACAGCCCACCGATTAGGGATAAGAGGTCACCGCCAGAGCCCATAGATCCCACGGGCCAGCGCTGCGGGCACGGCTCCTTAGGCCACATCCAGCCGGGAGAGGACTCCTACGTTTCATACAAGGAAGTCTTTTCTACTAAAAAGGTGCAGGACAAGGATAGAGACCACCAGCCGGGTGGGGGATCCTGAACGCAATTGGCCGCGGCACCGGCCACCACCATCTTGGTTTACCAGAGACTTGTGTGTTTTCCTAACTGTGAGTACACCAGCACCCTCTGCGGTAGTCATCCCCCCTGCACGCACCAACCGGGTCCCGGGGCCACCATCCCTGCCCACGGAGGGGTTAACATCTTGCTGCACAACATCTCCCCCGGGTGCCCCGTAACAGCAGCGGTGGTGTCCCACCTCACCACACACCGTGGGTGGCGTCACAAACCTATTACGGTCTAGCCCGTACATCTACGTCCCCCATTTTATTCGGCTTGTCTGCGAGACCCCCGGGTCCGGAGACCCTCGAGCCACCACTCCTGAAGGTCTGGAGCCGAGCAGCGGCGGCTGCTGGCATGGGGGAGGCACAACATCGCTAGCGATGTCGCTGGCAAAAGCACCCTCCCCTGTCGGTTGTGCGTCACGGGCAAATCGCTGTATTGGGCAAACAACATCGCTAACACCAGTCACACGGACTTACCTGCCTAGCGATGTCGCTGTGGCCGGCGAACCAGCCCCTTTCTAAGGGGGCAGTTCGTTCGGCGTCACAGCGGCGTCACTAAGTGGCCGCCCAATAGAAGCGGAGGGACGGAGATGAGCGGGCTGAACATCCCGCCCACCTCCTTCCTTCCTCATTGTGGGCAGCCGCAGGGACGGTGATGTTCCTCGTTCCTGCGGTGTCACACATAGCAATGTGTGCTGCCGCAGGAACGACGAACAACATCGTACCTGCAACAGCAACGATAATCGGGATTAGAACGACCGGTCAACGATCAACGATTAGGTGAGTAATTTTGATCATTTAACGGTCGCTGATGCGTTTGACACGCAACAACGTCGCTAACGAGGCCGGATGTGCGTCACGAATTCCGTGACCCCCAGCGACATCTCGTTAGCGATGTCGTTGCATGTAAAGCCTGCTTAAGGGACCATTTTAAACACTTAGGAAGCTTTTACAGGTGTGTTGTGGTAATTATTCTAATTTTATTAGATATAATGACTTTTGGGGTTTCATTGGCTGTAAGCCATAATCATCAACATTAACAGAAATAAACACTTGAAATAGATCACTCTGTTTGCAATGACTCTATATAATATGTTTCCCTTTTTGTATTGAATTACTGAAATAAATTAACTTTTTGATGATATTCTAATTTATTGAGATGCACGTGTAGTTGCACAGTATGGCAGAATATTGTAGTTGTACATTATGGCAGTATATTTTAGTTGTACAGTATGGCAGCATATTTTAGTTGCACATTATGGCAGCATATTTTAGTTGCACATTATGGCAGCATATTCTAGTTGCACAGTATGGCAGTATATTCTAGTTGCACAGTATGGCAGCATACATTTTGATGTGCTTTAAGAGCTGTGTACATTGAAACCCTATGCCTTTTTGTATTTATCTTCTAGTAGCTACAGAGCTCTGATATCTTGGGTCTCTTTTCAGATGCCGAAAGAAGTAACTCAAGTCAAGCAGAAGACGCTGTGACTGGCCTAAGAGCCTTAGGCCCGTTTCACATATCCGGCATTTCGCCGGATGCCAGATCCGGCACGCCTGCAGTACAGTACATTAATTTACAGTGGAAGCGCGACACTATACGACTGTGTGCTTCATGCACAACCGCATTTGTCCGCATGGTGTCGCGTTTCCACTGTAAATGAATGTACTGTACTGCATAAGTGTCGGATATGGCATCCGGCGAAATGCCGCATGTGTGAAACGGGCCTTCAGGTCCCGTCACACACAGAGATAGATCTATGGCAGATCTGTGGTTGCAGTGAAATCATGGACATATTGTTCCATTTGTGCACAGCCACAAACCTGGCACTGATTGTCCACAATTTCACTGCAACCACAGATCTACCACAGATCTGCCACAGATTTATCTCTCTGTGTGACAGGGCCTTTAGACTTATTTTAACCAGTTGAAGACAGGACACTTTTCCCCCTTCGTGACAAGGCTTTTTTTTATTTGATATTGAAGGAAAAAGTAAAGAATATTTTGTTACATTTTATGACCACAAAGGATCACTAGGATACATGTAATATATTCGCTTTTACCATAACAATTACCATTATATGTATCAGGGGCAGAGCTAGAAACATCAATGTGGACTGTCAGTGGCTTTTTTTCCATTATCTTTTTTTAATGTAGTTTACAGTTGGAGGCCTTATTAAAGGGAGTCTATCACCATATCTAAAGTATTAACTCCTTCACCACCTGGCGATTTTTTTTGTTGTAGTTTTTTTCTCTTTCTTCCAAGAGCTATAACTTTTTTATTTTTCCGTCAATATAGCCATATTGGTTCCATAGGGCTTGTTTGAGATCAGCCGACATATGAGGGGAAATATGCAGGCTCAGTGCGGAGCCCGAATTACAGGGACAAACACGGCCTGGAATGCACCAGTACGTCCAAGCTCGTGAAGTTGTTATTATGGGCATACAGGTTATAGACTGCTGAAAAGTCATACCTGTATGCCTCATTTCAGATGTCTGGCAGATAGCGCTGCCTCCTCATTCATTATCATATGTATCTCCTCCCATCAGCATCACTCTGTCCCTGTGATGTCGGGTGCCTGTCCGGAATCTCGCACCTATGCATTCCATCTCCCGTCGTTCCTCCTCAGTGTTCCACCCCTCTACAGTATAGACGCAGGCTTCACATTGCTTCTGCATAGGTGCCAGTGAGTTACTGGTTCTTGAGTAGTGCAAGGTGGAAGATAAAGAGATAGGTACCTTAGATTGTGAGTCCTAATAGGGACAGTGTTACTGATGCATGTAAAGCGCTGCGGAATATGTTAGCACTAATATATAAAGCTGAATGTGTGTATGTGTGTGTGTGTATGTCCGGGATTGGCATCTGCACCGTCGCAGCTACAGACACAAAATTTTGCACAGTCACACTTCTGGACCCCGAGAGCGTCATAGGCTATGTTTTGAGGGGAAATTTTAACCCCATGCTTTACAGTTATTCACCAAAAAACCTGCCTCCATTAAAGCGAATGGAGCTGGGAGCCACAGTGCAGCCAGAACTTCAGAAGAATGCGCAGCCACGCCCTTAAATGGAATGTTGACATGTCACAATGCAGCCAGGGAAAGAGACATACACAGACAGGGAAAGAGGCAGACACAGACAGGGTAAGAAACAGACATAGACAGTGTAAAAGACAGACACAAAGAGACAGACACAGACAAAGAGACAGACTGACAGGGAAACAGACAGACAGGGAAAGAGAGGGAAAGAGACAGACAGGGTAAGAGACAGACAAAGACAGGTAAAGAGACAAAGAGACAGACACAGGGAAAGAGACAGAGGGAAAGAGACAGACAGGGAAAGAGAGGGAAAGAGACAGACAGAGAAAGTGACAGAGATAGATAGACAGGGAAAGAGATAGATAGACAGACAGGAAAAGAAATTGAGCCAGACGGAGAAAGAGACAGTGAGAGACAGATAGGGAAAGAGGCAGACAGACAAAGAGATAGAGAGACAGAGAGATATATACAGAGGGGGAGATAGACAGAGAATGGGAGAGAAACAGAGAGACAGTTACTATCCCATTCTCTCTCGGGTGCTATGTTGTGAGGCGAAATTTTAACCCCGCGCGTTCCAATTTACCAATCAATTTTGCCCCTATCTACATAATGGGGAAAAAGTGAAATGAAAAGTGTTGGGGGCAAATTGACAGTTGCCAGTATATACCGTACAGTTGCTAAGGTGGGGCCCCGACATGGGATACTCACCACACTCGGGGATATGAACACACACAAAATGCGCCACACACTACCACGTACTTAAACACATATACCACCCTCAGCACACATTTCACCACACATACACCAACCTCGCCACATAATCGCCCTAAAACACACCTATTTGTTTTGTGTTTTTTGTGTGCAGAATACATTTTTGTTAATACATTCTATTTTGTTAACAGCAGTTATTAACCCCGGCGAAGCCGGGTAGTACCGCTAGTATAAAAATAAAGATTATTATTATTATTATCAGTGCCCACCGGCACCTGCGCAGAAGCAACATGAAGCTGGATCACGATTCAAAACAAATATCCATTGCCATTATTTCAGAATTGTTTGATCGTCTTCGAGGTGCTAGGATCTTTGCCAAGCCTGATCTAAGAGGGGCTAACAACTTGATTTGTATTCACCAAAGAGAAAAATTGAAGACCCCTTTCAACTTCTGGAGTGGTCACTAGATATATTGTGTTATGCCGTTTAGGCTCCTTAATGCCCTAGCTGTCTTCCAAGAATTCATAAACGACATCTTCAGAGATCTCTATTCTTGAGTGATGGTATATCTAGACGCTATTCTGATTTTCTCTCCAGATATCTCTTCTCATTGGAATCACTTTCACTTTGTCTTTCAAAGACTTAGGGAGAATTGATTATATGCCAAGTTTGAGAAATGCATCTTTCCCGCCCCGCTCGCAGCAGCCGAGCTGCTCAGATCCGGACCTTCTGTGGGTGGCTTGAGGGTCTCTGGACCCGGGGGTCTCGTGGTCACTTCGATCAAAAAGGGGAGTTATAGTGGTGGTGGATGTAGGACGTATATGTACGGGCTGAGACGTATTAAGTTCGTGACGCCACCCACAGTGTGTGGTGAGGTTGGACACCACCGCTGCAGTTACGGGGCACCTGGGGAAGATGTTATGCAGCAAGTTGTTATCCCCTCCATGGGCAGGGATGGTGGCCCCGGGACCCGTTGGGGTTTTTAGTGCAGGGAGATGGGCGACCGCAGGGTGCTGGTGTACTCACTATTGAAGGAAACAAACAAGTCTCTAGTAAACCAAGGTGATGGTGGTCGGTGCCCGCAGCCAGCTGCATTCTGGTGCCCCACCTGGCTGGTGGTCTCTGTCTTTCTCCTGCAACTTTGTAAGATGGTGGACTGCCTGTGCTTGCAACTTTAGGAGTCCGCTCCCGGCTGGATGTGGCCTAAGGAGCCCTTGCCCGCAGACGCTGGCCGTGGGATCTCTGAGCCCTGGTGGTGGCCTTCTATCCCCCTCGGTGGGCTGTTGTCTTCTAATAGGGACTTTGGGTGGGACAGGACCTCTAGTCCTGGCCTCAATCGGTAAATTAACCGGTTCCAGACGCTTCTGGTCCCAGCTTCAGGGTATGAGTACCCCCCCTGTGTGCTCCGGTTTCCGAGTCGGTTCCCCGGGTCGGTACCGGCGGGCCACTACCCTGTCCCTTTCCACCTCGGTTCCACCGAGCTTTCTTCTCGGCTCCTTCAGACGGAGACCGCCGTCTGCCTCCTAGCCACTGGCACCAGGGCTCCTACTCTGGCGCCGTTCAATTTGGTGTATTCGCCTCTGCTGGAGCTGCACCCAGCTCCAGCCCACACTCCTCTCCAACTTGAACTCTAACACTGTTCTCTAGACTAACTGTTTTCCCGCTCCCGGGCTGTCTAGACTCCTCGGTGGGTGTCTTCCAACCGCCTGGTTCCGCCCCCTGGTGTGTCTACCCAGCCCTGAGGGGGTGACTAGGGTTTTGAAGGTTGGCTGATGTCACCTGTGAGGGAACGGTGTAGTGCAGGGGCCTATCTGTGACTACCTGGCCCGGCCAGGGCATCACACATCTTTGAACAGTCCTCTCTTTCCTTCCTGGGTTTTACCTCGGACCAGGGACTACATATGGATCCTGAGAAGTTGTCCTGAACTTTCAAATGGCCTTGTCCTGTTGGCATTAAAGCAATTCAGCAGTTTTTAGTATTTGCGAACTGCCATCACCAGTTAATTCTCAATTTATTGTCTCGGACCACTCCAATTTCTGCTATGATCCACATGGACGCAGAAAGTTTGGACTCCGGAGGCTGAATTTTTTGCCCTGAAACAATCTTTTTCAACTCCTTCTATACTAAATAGGTCCAAGATCAGGTAAATAAACAGTTCTTCTTGAAGGTGGATGCTTCGTCTTCTGGTGCAGGGGCGGTTCTCACCCAAAAGTCTTCCTCCGGTCGGATGGTAACCTGTGGCTTCTTCTCCAAAGCCTTCTCTGCCCCAGAGCGCAACTATTCATTTGGAGATCAAGAGTTGTTGGCAATTAAAATGGAGTTAGAGGAGTGGTGTTACCTGTTCAAGAGGGCTATTCATACAGTCATTATTTACACCGATCATACAACTCCCCTCTCTTAGATGTCCCACCCTGAACCACCACTGAAGGTTGAACATGTAGTTGCACTCTTGCATTACCTTATACAGTTTCTCTGCAGCCAGAGCACCTTCATTTCATTCAGATCTAATCTAAACTCTTGAAGAGCCTGGGGAGTGGTTTAACACGCGCATATAGCGCTCTCACTTATTTTCCCTTTGCTGGATATTCATCCTAATTCTTGATATAAGATAAAAAGAGCCAATTTATCACTTCCTTGGACCGTTATGTCCTTATTTCCGATATACAGTATTGCAAGGTATACCACCTCATAAGCTGCCTTCTTTTGATGCAACAACTGTTGCCTAGCAAAACTTCAATTATTGACTGTGTTTTAGAATGTCCTTGACAAAGACCTAAATTAAGGTTGAAACGTTGGACTTTTTCTATACACAAGTTAAATAAAATATACCTCAGAAATACGACTTTCTTCTCTAGTTTTTGGAGTGTGCCGGAGCTTTGTGCTATATTGGGCCCCTACCCAGACACCGACAGTTTGTGTCCTCTCACTTTCACCTCCAAACTGAAACTGACTCTTTTCCCGCCTCCAGGCCTGTGAACTCCTTGGTGGGTGGGGCCAACCGCCTGGCTCCGCCCCACCTGGTGTGGACATCAGACCCTGGAGGCAACAAGGGTTTTTGTCTGACTGATGTAACTATCCAGGGGAAGGGGTGTGTAAGGTGTTATGTCTGTGACTACCTGGCTAGTCCAGGGTGTCACATTCCCCCTTGGTGAAATGCAGACCGTCCGCGGGCTGCCCGTCCATCACCGGTTTTATTTTTCTGTAAAAGATAAATTAACATGTAAACATTCAACATAAGCTTTGTTTTAGTTCTTCCCTTACGGGAGGCTCGGTACTTTAATGTTGCAAACGGTAAACATTTTTATTAAAACGGACGGGTTCATGGTCATCCGCTTCCCCACCCAAGCAACCTAAACCTTGATGCTGCCCCTAAGAAACGGGCAGCACCCCTCTTCCCCAGTCCTGGTCCAGGTTACCCGAGCGGGAACGTGTACGGTATCTCGCACCCGGCTGTCACTTCAGGGGACCCCACGTCCAGGGGGACCCCTGACCCCCGGAGGATGGCCACCGGTCCCGGTGGTGGCCGGACCCCAGCCTGCTCCGCTGCGGGTCCCTCCTCCAATCTGCCTCTCTGGAGGCAGCACGGAACGGAAAACGGCCCACAAACTATTTACAAGCCCACAAGTTCGTGGGTGGCCTGCAAGTTCTCGGCCATGTTCATGAGCAGTTTCTCATGTGGGCTGTTTTGGGTAAACACACTGATGGTCCCAACGGGGACAACCTGTCTTACAACGGACGGCAATCAGGTGAGACTTCGGATTGATTAGTAGTCATTCAATGGAAAACAAGGTGCTGAGGGTCCCAACGGGGACAACTTGGTTGCAACGGTGGACCGCTGCCATTATTTGAGGTCGCCCTCCTCATAGGCCTCCTCCAACTCAACATCCGGACGGCACGGTGGGGGAGGGGACTGGGACCGCCTCTGAGCACTGCGGCCTACCCTCTGCTTGTCATCCAGGGCAAACCAGCCCCTCTCCCCGCAATGTCGGGTGTAAGTCACTAAGTCGCCCGGTTGTAGATCGCGACCAGGATGACCGGTTGGCAGGTGAGAGTTCACATCTCGGCGGGCCACCAATATCTCGGCCTCCAGGCCCGGTTCGTACACGAAGCCGTATCCCCGCTGAGGATCAAACCTCCTCACCTGGCCTTCATACACCGGGCCCCGCACCCGAAAGGTGGTGTTGCGGAGATTGTCCTTCTCCTTCATGACGCTGGCCCTTAGATCTCTAGCCTATGGCGGTGGCTGTATATCTTCTCGGTGTGGACTGTTGCCTTCTGTCGGGTCTTGGTTGCTGGGAAACCCCTGGGGTTCCTATCACACTCGGATTTGACTGATGTCGCGGCTCTAAGCCTGGTCGGGGTCCGATGGCCATGCCTGTGTGCTTAGCTTCACTCCGCTCCCCGGTTTGGTACTGGCGGGCCAACGCCCGACCCCGGTCCTACGGCTCTGCAGAGATTCACTAACTCCTGCAGATGGCTACCACCATCTGCCAACCTTGCTGTTTGTGTCTGGGCCCCTACCCAGACACTGACAGTTTGTGTCCTCTCACTTTCACCTCCAAACTGAAACTGACTCTTTTCCCGCCTCCAGGCCTGTGAACTCCTCGGTGGGTGGGGCCAACCGCCTGGCTCCGCCCCACCTGGTGTGGACATGAGACCCTGGAGGGAGGCAACAAGTGTTTTTGTCTGACTGATGTAACTATCCAGGGGAGGGGGTGTGTAAGGTGTTATGTCTGTGACTACCTGTGACTCACAACAGCATGGTAGTACTGTTTATGTATATGATAGGGTAGTATTTGTGTACAGCATGGTGGCATTGTTTATGTATATGGCAGGGTAGCATTGTTTGTGTACAGCATGGTGGCATTGTTTATGTATATGATAGGGCAGTATTTGTTTGTGTACAGCATGGTGGCATTGTTTATGTATATGGTAGGGTAGTATTGGTTGTGTACAGCATGGTGGCATTGTTTATGTATATGATAGGGTAGTATTGTTTGTGTACAGCATGGTGGCATTGTTTATGTATATGATAGGGCAGTATTTGTTTGTGTAAAGCATGGTGGCATTGTTTATGTATATGGTAGGGTAGTATTGGTTGTGTACAGCATGGTGGCATTGTTTATGTATATGGTAGGGTAGTATTGGTTGTGTACAGCATGGTGGCATTGTTTATGTATATGGTAGGGTAGTATTGGTTGTGTACAGCATGGTGGCATTGTTTATGTATATGGTAGGGTCAGGGCTGTATTTTGCCTTCGTGCTGCCCTAGGCACTTTAAGTGGTCGCGCCCCTTAGTGACAACGTAACACTGAGTTTTCGCACATGACATCTGTTTAAGGCAGATCAACTCTGTAAAACACTTGAAAAAGTATCAATGAGAAACGAAGGGCACTAACCCCCCCCCCCCCCAATGGGGATCACGACGGGCACATCAAAACATAGCATGAGTATAAAATATTCCCACCACACCGTCCCCACTTATATACTGTGACTGTCACACTGCCCCTAATAAACTACACACTGCCCTCCCTTATAAATTATACCCACCACACTTTCCTCAATTATGAAATATGATCTGCACATTGTCCTCACATCATGCTGCCCCCTCCTCACAATGTCCCATGCATGCTGCCCCCTCCTCACAATGTCCCATGCTTGCTGCCCCCTCTTCACAATGTCCCATGCATGCCGCCCCCTCCTCACAATGTCCCATGCATGCCGCCCCCTCCTCACAATGTCCCATGCATGCTGCCCCCTCCTCACAATGTCCCATGCATGCTGCCCCCTCCTCCCAATGTCCCATGCATGCTGCCCCTTCCTCACAGTGTCCCATGCATGCTGCCCCCTCCTCACAATGTCCCATGCATGCTGCCCCCTCCTCACAGTGTCCCATGCATGCTGCCCCCTCCTCACAATGTCCCATGCATGCTGCCCCTTCCTCACAGTGTCCCATGCATGCTGCCCCCTCCTCACAATGTCCCATGCATGCTGCCCCCTCCTCACAATGTCCCATGCATGCTGCCCCCTCCTCACAATGTCCCATGCATTCTGCCCCCTCCTCCCAATGTCCCATGCATGCTGCCCCCTCCTCACAGTGTCCCATGCATGCTGCCCCCTCCTCACAGTGTCCCATGCATGCTGCCCCCTCCTCACAATGTCCCATGCATTCTGCCCCCTCCTCCCAATGTCCCATGCATGCTGCCCCCTCCTTACAGTGTCCCATGCATGCTGCTCCCTCCTCACAATGTCCCATGCATGCTTCCCCCTCCTCACAATGTCCCATGCATGCTGCCCTTTCCTCACAGTGTCCCATGCATGCTGCTCCCTCCTCACAATGTCCCATGCATGCTGTCCCCCCCCTCACAATGTCCCATGCATGTTGCCCCTCCTCCCAATGTCCCATGCATGCTGCTCCCTCCTCACAGTTTCCCATGCATGCTGCCCCCTCCTCACAATGTCCCATGCATGCTGCCCCCTCCTCACAATGTCCCATGCGTGCTGCCCCCTCCTCACAATGTCCCATGCGTGCTGCCCCCTCCTCACAATGTCCCATGCGTGCTGCCCCCTCCTCACAATGTCCCATGCGTGCTGCCCCCTCCTCACAATGTCCCATGCATGCTGCCCCCTCCTCACAATGTCCCATGCATGCTTCCCCCTCCTCACAATGTCCCATGCATGCTTCCCCGTCCTCACAATGTCCCATGCATGCTGCCCCCTCCTCAATGTCCCATGCATGCTGCTCCCTCCTCACAATGTCCCATGCATGCTGTCCCCCTCCTCACAATGTCCCATGCATGCTGCCCCCTCCTCACAATGTCCCATGCATGCTGCTCCCTCCTCACAGTTTCCCATGCATGCTGTTCCCTCCTCACAATGTCCCATGCATGCTGCCCCTCTCCATGAGCTCCTAATGCTGCCTTCCTCTTTTTCTTTATGACACCTCCATGCTGCCCCATTCATCATACTAAGACCACCACATTATTGCTTATGCTGAGACACCCCTCCACACACACACACACACACTACCCCACTCTTGATATTGACTCCCCTACATTGCTCCACTCCAGACTGAGCCCACACATGCTGCCCCTTCTCCATAATGAGCTCCCAATGCTGCCCCTCTCTCATTCTGAGTCCTTACACTCCCCCGCCATCGATTTTGTCATTGCACTATCCCTCAACCCTTGTCCTCTGTCTCTAGGATTGGCCCCTCTCTCCCATTCCCCCAGCAGCAGCCGCTCTCCCCCGCCTTCACCAGCAGCCTCTCCCCAGCATCAGCCTCTCTCCCCCCAGCCCCCCCAGCATCAACCTCTCTCCCCCCAGCGTCCCCCAGCTTCAGCCTCTCTCCCCCCAGCCTCCCCCAGCTTCAGCCTCTCTCCCCCAGCTTCCCCCAGCATCAGCCTTTCTCCCCCAGCTTCCCCCAGCATCAGCCTCTCTCCCCCAGCATCAGCCTCTCTCCCCCAGCTTCCCCCAGCATCAGCCTCTCTCCCCCAGCTTCCCCAGCATCAGCCTCTCTCCTCCCAGCCTCCCCCAGCATCAGCCTCTCTCCTCCCAGCATCAGCCTCCCTCAGCATCAGCCTCCCAGCCTCCCCCAGCGTCAGCCTCCACCCATCCCAGCCTTCTGCAACATCAGCCTCCCCCCTCCCAGCCTCCCCCAGCATCATACTCTCTCCTCCCAGCCTCCCCCAGTATCAGCTTCTCTTCCCCCAAGTCTCTCCCAGTATCAGCCTCTCTCCTCCCACCCCATACTCAGATCTCCAGTCTGCATTAGAGACACCCCCACGCTCCTTATGAATCTTCAGCTCTGCGAGCACTTACCTGCTCCAGGGCCCGCCGTCATCTTCCTGGCTCACGTGAGTATCCTCTTCTGACACCGGCTTCCATCGCGGCTTCCTCTGCGGCGTCCTGCTGTGAGCTCTGCATGTGAAATCCACACAGCATTGGACGCAGCACAGAGGAAGGAGCTGATTGGCGCGCCTGTGACCCCGGAAGTGCAGGCGCCGGCAGTTCCAGGGTCAATCAGCTCTCTGTGCCGGCCGCCGCAGTTTGTCTGCATTCGCGTCTTAATTGACGCGGATACAAATAAATAAAGGTGCGCCTCTCCCCCCTCCGAAAATACAGCGGATTTAATGAATGTGTAAAAAAATTAAAAAAAAAAAATATATATATATTTTTTTTTACTGCTAGAAGGTGCCGCCCCCTGCATCCTGCCGACCTAGGCACGGGACCACGGGTGCCTAATGGTAAATACGGCCCTGGGTAGGGTAGTATTGTTTGTGTACAGCATGGTGGCACTGTTTATGTATATGATAGGGTAGTATTTGTTTGTGTACAGCATGGTGGCATTGTCTATGTATATGGTAGGGTAGTATTTGTTTGTACAGCATGGTGGCATTGTTTGGGTGTAGTTTTATTATTCATGCACTGCTCATTATGTCTAGCAAATGCCTGTGCGTAAGCATCCACATGAATCTTGTGTGTGAGTGCACTTGTGTACGCATGTTTCGGTCACCGTCCCTTTGTTAAAAATCCTGCTTATCTGAGATTGTCAGCTCCGTGAAGAATAAACATATTTCTTGTCTCAGATCACGCTGCCAAACCAAGCATTTGCCCTGCTGCTAGCAAAAGAAATGTTCAGTGCTTAGGTGGTAAATGCACATTAAACATTTAAGAGATGAACTTTCAGACTTCTATTTTACAGCCGCGCTCAGACTCAGATTTGTGTTGAAGAAAGTTCACAGGAGTTAATTTACCACTGAGCCATGTGTGGAGATGAGCGCAGGAGGACACCTCTGACACCTAGTGGCCAACAATGAGAAGGCAACTACTGGATTTATAAAGTGCTAGAAAGATGTTTTTAGTATATTTCTAGATATATTCAGTGAATAATATATTTAGGGCATATTTTGCCATAAATAATCTTTTAATGAGTCTTTCTGCTGCACTACGCCATTGCTCACAATTTTTGAAATGGAATAAACAGAAAAATAATCTGGTGTAATGAACCCCCAGCGTTACACACAAAACCATACATAAATGAAAAGAATGAATAAATTGTAATTGTCATCGCTAAAACATTAAAGTGTAACCGTCGTTTTAATTTTTATTTCATAAATCTATAGTACACTTGAAAATAATCAACTTTGTAATATTTCTTATCAGACACATCGACTTCTTTCTCTGCCAGAATAGATCAGCCATTATCAGAATCCTCAATTCTCGGGTAAAATCTGTATTCAGCGAAGAATTTCCCATTACGGAGATCGGAGATGGCAGCGGTTACTGATGAGATTGTATGTAGGAGGGAGGAGCAGTGAGAGGAACCAGAGGCAGTGGGATGAGCTAGAGGAAGGAACTAGAAAAAAGGGCGGGGCTATACAGAGGGAGGAGCTATAGGCAAAGCTCCGCCCCTCCCTCTTCTATCTACAGAGAATCTCATCAGTAACAAACGTCCTGTGAATGCCGGCTGCGTGGCTGCCCTCATAGGAGCACATGATTTTTGCTGTACAGATTAGTGCTGATGCCCTACTCTGTACAGCACAAGCGATTTCGATGATCGCTGCAAGCCCCCTAAAATGCTAGTAAAGACAATAAAAAGTGAGAAAAAAGTTTCTAAAAATATGAAATAAATAAAAAAGCACAAGTTAAAATCACTCCCCTCCTTAGCCACATTGAAAATAAAACAATAATAAAGAAATATATATATTTGGTATAGCTGCATTCAGAAATGTCCAATGTAACAAAATATGAAATAATAAATTATTTGATCGGTAAACAGCATAATGGAAAAAAAAAATCAAACCTGCACAATTATGGGTTTTTTTGCCCGCTGTAAACAGGGGTGTAATGACCGCGGTCACAGAGGTCGCCACTGCAACCGGGCCCGCAGGGTTATGGAGGCCCTGCAGTCGCTCTCCAGAGCCGGCTCCTCTCTGTAAGAGAGGAGATGCGCTGTGTACTGGCAGACTACCAGGGCGGACCCGGTGTCAGCAGGGGGCAGAGGGGCCCCTGATCTGGAGAGGCCCACCAGGCGTTTCTGAGCTGCGGCAGAGCAGAAATGCTCCTACCCAGAAGACGGAATCCATCCTGCCAGGACCTGCGATGATAATAATACAATGGTTTGCACTCACACTGAAGCAGATGATGGTGCACGTGAAAAGAGGGCGATGCCCTAGAGTCATATAATAATGAATTCACTACACTCAATTTGTAAATTTGCAAAGAGTGAAAAAATAATTTATTGGAGAAAAGTGGTAAAGCAAACATCCAACGACGTTTCGACCCACCTGGGTCTTAGTCAAGTCGCTGTATAATGGGTGACTGTAGGGTGAAGGATGATGTGCACTGTGGCACTGAAGTATATGGAAAAGGTGCCTTGAGGATATATGTGATTTGCAAGGGCAGCAGCACCATTGCTATTGATTCTCATGTCCTGTCAGTACATTTAAAAAACAAAAACAGATAAGCTGCCGGGCATCGCCTCTTCTTCTGAGCTTCTTGGTGGACAGGTTGCTCCTCTGTCGGCAGCCATGCTTGTTCTCTGAAGTCCAGGAGGCTCCTGAGAGTCGGTCTTCCCGGTCTGCAGCTCCTCTTAATTTGCTGAGAGATCAGAATGCCTTGGAGATATGTCGCCTTCAGTTAAGAAAAGAAAAAGAGTAAAAAAAATGTGATTTACTAACAAGAAAGCTAAAAATCATATATGAAATATCATGTAACCCTGCAAGCTGCACAAACGTGACCACAATAACCTAAGTGTTGTAGCATTAAAGGGAATCTGTCACCAGATTTGGGGCCTATAAGCGGCAGCCACCACCACCGGGCTCTTATATACAGCATTCTAACATGCTGTATATAAGAGCTCAGGCCGCTGTGTACAACATAAAAAACACTTTATAATACTCACCTAAATGGTCGCTGCGGTGGAGTTGGGTCATATGGGTGTCTCCGTTCTCTGGTGATGGTGCCTCCTCTTTCAGCCATCTTTGTTGTCTTCCTCCTGTAGCCTGTGTGCATGATGCAGCCGACGTCATCCACACTCATTCAGGTCCTGAGCAGGGAAGATCAAAGTATTGTAGTGCGCCTGCGCGTGACCGGCGACTGTGTATGACGAGAAGGAGTAAGAAGATGGCCGAAAGAGGAGGCGCCGGCACCGGAGGACGAAGACACCTATACGACCCACATCCACCACAGCGACCGGTTTAGGTGAGTATTATAAAGTGTTTTTTATGTTGTACACAGCGGCCTGGGCTCTTCTATACAGCATGCTAGAATGGTGGTCGCAGCTTATAGACCAAAAAACTGGTGACAGGTTGCTTTTAAAGAGCCGGCAAAGTGCAGGATATAAAACCTGTGACTTGTCATAAGTCTGTCATTTTTTACCATTAACAAAAAACCCACAAAAGATTCAATGGATCAGCAGCACTGAAGAATAGGTAAAAAAATAACAAATTTATGACAAGTTAATGGGTGATAAAGGGGAGATCCGAAACCAAAGGTCATTTACATCTTAAATGTTTATCTATTTAATTTATTTATTTTATTTATTTTTTTTAAAGGTGGATTTTTCCTGACGGGTGTTTTCTTATCTGCCGCTGCGCGCTCCATTTCTTCCCTCCTCTCCCTTTGTGACGTCTCCTATTTGGACCTCATTTTGCTGCGTTATTACTCTGCTCTATTCAGTATTTCCTCTTGGATAGAATGTGATCTCGGGATCCGATTACAATATTCTCACCACATTAGTTACTAATATATATTCTATGTATTATTCTAGCAATTTACCCATTTGATGTCAATATTCAGCCATTTGTTATTCAGGTGTTTTTAATATTACCTAATAAAATAAAATGACTATTATATTATCCCATTATATATTTTTCTATCATTGTGTCTTGCACTTTGCTCTTATAGGTTTCTCCTGCATCTTGTGCTTATTTGCACTTTATCTAATGCTCTTTACTGACTTGTAGGTTTATTTAATAACTTAATCACTTTTCTATTATACGTCAATTAATAATTCCCTACCATTCCCTTTCTACTGTATCTTCCTGTGTTTATTTTCTTTTGATGACGTTTCATTTGAGAATCCCCAGTGCATGCTGGGATACTTAGAGGGGACGACGTGCGGGGAGAGTAGGGACCGTCCAGACCTGAACAGCCGCCACTGATGACGCTTCACTTCAGGTGGGAAACGATCGGGATTTTTTTCTTTATTGAAGTATATTTGAAAAATGATTAAATAATTATTTTAGACATTTAGGATGAAAATGAACTTTGGTTTCGGACGTCTTTATGTATTTCGGATGATAACCAAACTATTTTTTTAAATTTAAGGTATGTGTGCACGCTGCAGAAATTTTCTGCACCAAAAAAACATCAACCACGCATGCATTTTTATGAGTTTTTTGAGGCGTTTTTAGAGCATTTTTTTAGTGAATTCAATGGCTGGAAGAGCTAAAAAAAACTGCAAGATAAAAAAGAAGCAACGAGCGGACAACACTTCAGAATTCTCATAGACTTTGCTGAGATAGGGATAGACATGCAGATTTGGGCAACAAACTGCATGAATAACTGCACCAAGAATGCATCAAACAATGCAATGTGTGTACAGGGCCTAAGTCCAAGGCCACACGGGGATTAGTGCAATCCTCGCATGACACTCGGCTCATGCTCGCAGCACAGCGGGATCCCAGTGTCATGCGTCTGTGGTCCGATCAGACCACAGCTGCGGGGGGAGGGCCAGTGCTGAGGAGGGGGGAGGGCCAGCTCTGAGGAGGAGGGGGCCTGTGCTGAGGAAGGGAGGGCCGGAGCTGAGGAGGGGAGGGATTTATCTCCCTCTCTCCTCCGTTGCCGGCTGCTGCGAAAATCGCACTGCTCTCGTTACACCGGTGTAATGCGAGAGCAGTGCAATATTTCTCTTGCCTCATAGACTTGCATTTGTGCGAGTGGAACAGGATCGCATTGCACCCTCAGCATGCTGCACCTGTTTTCTCAGTCCGATTAGGACCGAGGAAATAATCGCTCATGGGAGCGGGCACAGAGAGTAATATTGGTCTTTGCAATTTTTTATCGCATTCCACTTGCACCGTTTTTCTCGCCGTGTGTCCTAGGCCTAAAGGCCCTGTCACACACAGGGATAAATCTGCGGCAGATCTGTGGTTGCAGAGAAATTGTGGACAATCAGTGCCAGGTTTGTGGCTGTGTACAAATGGAACAATATGTCCATGATTTCACTGCAACCACAGATCTGCCAAAGATTTATCTCTGAGTGTGACGGGGCCTTAAGAGTGTTCTCAAAGTCTTGTATTCGGTCCATTGGAACCTTCCCTGAAAGTTGTAAGAATGGGATAAATCTGCTTACTAATGGGGCTCTCGGCTAGACACAAAGACCTGCAGCTCAGAAGAATGAAACTTTTTTCCTTCTCGGACATTAACTTCTTATCTCGCTCCTGCATTCACCTCCATTGATTCTTGATATTCTGCACAAAAAGAATAAAAAAAACAAAAAAGCAATTATAAATTAAGTTTAAGATTTTTGAAAACAAAAAAAGGCAGCCATCAAGAAACAACAGGTGCTATCTACAGAGCACAAGATTTATTTTCATTTAAACTATATTAGTGGCCACTTGTGCAAAGACTTTAGAAAAATTACTGCACCAGCGTTATTAAGGAAAACATAAGAAAACATGAAAACAAAACAAAAAACTTACCAACAGCTCAATGCTTGTCCTGAGTAGCATCATCTCTGGACCCACATCTTCTCGCTGTCTCCTGAAGCTGCTCCATCTATTCCATTCTGACTTATATCTCCTCGAGATGTCCGCTAACAAGGACTTCTCACCTGGAAGGTTTAGATCCAGGTCAATACCTGTCAAACATTGTTAGCAGACTTCTCTAACTTTTTCTAGCATTTGGAACAAATTAACAAAGTTTCCCTTTTTCCCCTGTACAATATTCTGCTATTGATTCGGCCTCCGGCACGTGCTCCTCCAGAATTTTGCTCTTATGCTCCTCAGCAACAAGTGCTGTAAGAGGCCGGTGCGGGTTACCAGCCATCATATTGTTCACTGTTTTAACTACACTAATATTGTCTGTCCAAAAAACACCCAACTATTTTCCAATTTCTCTTTCCAAAGCTCAATTGCCACCACAATTTGGAATAATTCTAGACAGTAACAATTTGTTCTATCGCCCCTTTTCCTTCAAATCTTTGGGTCCAACTCCATCTCCCTACAAAAAGGCCACAAAACCCACTGACCTCAAGGCGGCATGGAGAAATTACAACACTAATCCGCACCCAAACATTGTAAAAATCTGTTACATTTTTTTCTCATACAGCAAAATTCCTCTTCAGAGTCTTTATAACCCTGATTTGGGGAAACATTTTCTCCCCCCTAACTCCACTTAACGTCAGTTACCGGAAGAAAACCTTCTTCGTTGGACTCATCCTACATGCAAAGATCAGGCAACCGAACAAAACCCACATATTTCTAAGTGTCACCATCACAACCCTTTTACAACAATTCTTAAAAACAACATCCCTTTGACTAGACATATATCGAAGACACTTTTTTTTCTTTCCCATTTTATTTGATTCATTAATTTATCCTCTAAAATTTTTGGCAACTCCAAGTTTCATAGTTTGATCATCTCATTTGCTGACATAAAATCTGGGGGTGACACTGAAGAGACATACATATCTTAAAACCTGATCGCCACAACTTTTCCTAATAGCCAACTATTCTGAGCTTTCCCCTTGTAGAAAACCCCCTGTCTTTTCGGGTTCCCCTCCATAGCTTTCAGACACTTTACAGCATTAACATATTAAACATATTTCCTTTCTTATTACATCCTCTTCATCTGATCATACATCCCCCCCGTCTAAACAATCTCTATCAGACTTACTCGGCTGCTGCGGTGCTTCTTGGATTGTTTCTCTCTGTGACGTGGACTTGTGTCGCTGCTTACAGTGCCTGACTTCTGTCCTTCATCCACCTCCTGCTGCTCAGTGTCCACATCTTGTCACGCTCTATTGTTGTTCTGATCCCTGTAACAAGAGGCACTGTGCGAGTATGGGTTCCAATGTGGCAATTTGCCACTATACCACAACTAAACTGGCAATGCAGCAAATCATTGCCAGCTACATTAACTACTGGTCTGCAACCTCCATCTCAAGGTCCCTAGTGAATGGCCCACCTGGGTGTCATCTAAAAACTCCTGGTGGCTATGCACCTGCCTACTTACCTAGTGGCCAAAGCTGGAGACTGTAGCGGAAAGGATCCTGGTTTGCAAAACTGTTTGCTTGCCAATCTATCCACAGACCACTTTATAAGCTAGAAAGGTCTGCCATATATTTAACGCCAGAGTGATCACCGGCAGAAAACCTTTTTGGTGTCCACTGTGCAATGCCGCAGTAATTTGCCGCCTGACTTTATTCAAGTTGGATGCTACACGCATTTCCAGCCCTACCAGAAGTGACTGATCTTGAATCCTATGAAAACGTGGTGCCACCACTGCTTCAAAGCATCTGACTGCTCCACTTCATGCTTCCACCATGCTAGATCCCAGCTAACAGAAGTCTAAGGCCCTGTAACATCTCTGCAGTGATTCACCAGCAAAACCTATGGGAAAAAAAAATCCTGCGCGCACTAGGCGACATTTGACAGCTGCATGTTTTTGCGGGATTCCTGCAGCAAAAACAATTGCATGTCAATTCTCTTCCGCAGGTCGCTGCGGCATTGCACTCCATTGACTGCCATGTAATCGTGAAATCCCGCAGGGAATAACGCAGGCAGCAAATTCTGTGCGGTTCACTGCGTTTTCCTGCGTTATTCCCTCCGGTATTTCGCGGTTTACCTCCGGTAATGTACATCGCTTGCCTGCGGTTTTGCAGGGAAGTGATGTCATTACAGGAAGAGGAAGCAGAGAGTAAACACACACATCACAGACATAGAACACAGACACATAGAACACACATAGAAATCAAACGGAAATATAGAAAAAAAAAAAAAAACACGTGGGCTCCGCTGTATATTTACCGTCCAGCCGAGGTAAGCACACAGCGGCGGCCCGGTATTCTCAGGCTGGGGAGGGCGAGGGGCAGGGTTAATGTCCCCCGCCTCCCTCCCCTTCCCGCAGCCGAGAATATCAGCCGCAGCTGCCCCGGGACTGTCGCATGCATTATGCGGCACTACCGGAGTGTCCCCAGCTCTTCCTGCCGCCGTGTAGCAGTGGCAGTCAGGGTAATACAAGGAGTTAATGGTGGCGGATCACCGCCATTAACTCCAGGCTTGATCATGGCAGCGTCTATGTGACAGCTGACATGATCAACCCGTAAGTAAAGTGAATAAAACACAGACACCGAAAAATCCTTTATTTTAAATAAAACACAAACAAGCCTCATTCACCCTTTTATTAACCCCTCCTGAAACAAAGCTCCGGCATAATCCACAGCTCCTACGTCCTGCGATGCTTGCATCCAGCCGCGACTGACACAGACACTGCTGAATGCAGCCTCGCAGCGAGACAGCAGAGGTAACCACAGGGCATTTCCCACGGCCGGTAATGTGAACTCACTACCGACAGTGAGACATGCAGCGATCTGTCCTCTATCTATCTATCTATCTATCTATCTATCTCTATCTATCCCTCTATCTGTCTGTCTCTTTATCTATCTATCTACTATCTAAGAAGGAAATTATTTTTTTTTTTCAATGTGCTTTATTGAATGCAATAAAGCACATGTACCAACCCGCACGCGGCAAAACCGCGGCAATACCGCGAACAATACCGCAGTAAAACCGCATGCGGTTTTCGGGTGCGGTTTGCCGCGTTTTTTTTACCGCGGGTGCGGAAATCTTTCAGTGCCTGCGGAATTTTCTTGAGAAAATTCCATTTTCCAGTGCGCACAGGGCCTAAATCCAGGAAACTCACACACACCTGCCACTCTTCCCCGGCTGGCTAGGCTTCCTGCCCTCTTGGAATCTCTTTGGAACTATTATCTTCCACTTGGGCCTCTTCATCAAAGGTTCCATGGATCTTTACCATTTTGTGTCTGTGATGTGGCCCCCTGCCAGTCCTGTGCGGACACCTGTATGATTCTGCACAGTGTTCTTTTTTCCCAACTTTCATTGTTCCTGGACACTGTTTTTTAGCATCTCCAAGTTCTCCGTCTGTGACCTTCTACAGGTGTTCACTGGTTTTGTCCAGGGCCTACTTTAGTTGCATCTTGTGGTCATATGCCTGATCCTCCTTGATACGGCTTCTGGACATGTCTTTAGTCACTTTGATCTTGACTGCAGCTACTGGTAACGTCCTGATATCGTGATCAGGGCCGTCCTTAGCCTGAATGGCACCCTGTGCCAAAACTGCCCTTTGGTGCCCCCCCCCCCCCCCTACTGATTTTTTACCCAGTTTCCCAGGAAACAAATGACGACAGGACCCAATTTTTTTTATATCCTAATAAAATTCAGCTCTTCAAATGTACAATAAACTCCAAATTTGTGCTGGAGAATCTGCACCTCAAATCCACCACGTTTGATCTCGTTCTTTTAGAGGTCTTCCGGTTTCAACCATTTATGCCATGTCCCTGGATATTAAATCACGGATGGAACATGCGGATCCCCCCAATGGGGCGCACGTGTATCTGGAGAATGAGGCGCTGCCGCTCTTCATAGAGAGATGATATATATTTCTATACACTTAGAGCGGCGCAGGTCGTGGCCCCATTGGTGGGATCAGCATCTACTATACAAATCCTGAGGATAAAAGTACAGGATGATGCCAGATAATGCACGATGGAGCCGGCGGCCGATGCTGTGTGTACTCTGGACCAAAAAGTCCAAAATACAAATGTTAAAGGGGAATGTACGAAATTAGAAAAAAAATCTCTGCTTTCTATGTAATAAAGAGTCCTCAGGTTATTTGTGTCACTGCCTCTCAGTTCCAATGACCTGAACAGACTGAGGTGCAGCACCACATACACACCTTGAGGACGAGGAGTGCTGTGTATGTGTCACTGCCTCTCAGCTCTACTGACCTCAATAGACTAAGCTGCAGTACCACATACACACCATGAGCGAGAGGCCCTGTGTATGGAAGAACTATGGCATATATACTGTAATCCATTTATTAACCAGTTTGGGCTCACACCTGCTGGCAATGCTGCAAATAATTTTGTTGGAAAATTTGTAAGATAAATCCGCGCTGAATCGTGATATTCTGCAGACTTTCATAATACACACCTCAGCTGCTGCAGAACATCATCATACACATCTCAATTGCTGCAGAACCTCATCATACACACCTTCTATGCTGCAGAACCTCATTATACACATTTCAGCTGCTGCAGAATCTCATAATACACCTCAGCTGCTGCAGAACCCCATAAGGCTATGTGCGCACGTTGCGTATTTGCATGCAGTTACGCTGCGATCTGCACCGCAGCGTAACTGCATGCGTCCTGCATCCCCAGCATAATCTATGAAGATTATGCAGGAGATGTGCGCACGTGACGTATTAGAGCACAGCGCTTCGGCTGCTGCCTGCAGCGTGCGTTCTAAGAAGTGACATGTCACTTCTTTCCTGCGCTCTGCATGCAGCCCCTGCTCTGTCTATGGGAGGGGCTGCACTCAGAGCGCATGGAATCGGCTTTTTTTTTTCATTACAGACTCTTTCTGCAGCGATCTGAAGCACACATGTGCTGTTCAAATTGCTGCAGAAATTTCTGCAGGGCAGAACGCTACGTGCGCACATAGCCTAATACACATCTCAGCTGCTGCAGCTCCTCATAATACACCTCAGCTGCGATGCATTACATTGACAGACCTTCATACCTACACTAAACCATTCCATGAGATGTGCAGACGGCAGTGACGCCATGTCACGTATGAGACTCCAATGTTATTTTGTTACAACATAAGTTCTCTGACCGCTGATTCCTCCTGCACGACCCCCGGGTGGAAGGAATCAGACATTGACTCTATTAGGCTAGTTTCACACTTGCGTTGAATGGCATCCGTTGCATTGCGTTGTGTGATGGATGCAACGGATGTGTTGCATATAGTGGCACAACGGATGCAACGGATGCTGCAAAACAACGCAATTCGTTTTTTTTTTTTGTTTTTTTTTTACAGTTTTACCGTCGGCAGACTAACAGTAGCCGGCCGCCGGGTGATCAGCTGATCACTCACAGTAGCCGGCCGCCGGGTGATCAGCCGATCACTCACAGTAGCCGGCCGCCGGGTGATCAGCCGATCACTCACAGTAGCCGGCCGCCGGGTGATCAGCCGATCACTCACAGTAGCCGGCCGCCGGGTGATCAGGTGATCACTCACAGTAGCCGGCCGCCGGGTGATCAGGTGATCACTCACAGTAGCCGGCCGCCGAGTGATCAGCTGATCGTTCGGTCGCCGACAATGTGTGCGGGGGGCGGGAGCAGGGGGGCGGAGTGCGGTGGGTGCAGCCGAGCGGGGCCATGGCTGAGGAAGTCAGTGCCGCGGGGACTGCATCGCTGGGGGACAGGTGAGTGAGTGTGTGTGTGTGCGTGCGATCGTGTGTGTGTGTGTGTGTGTGTGTGTATATACATACGGAGTGCGGGGAGGGGGCGGAGCTGAGCAGGGAAGTGTCGGGCTCCCGGCACACGTAACCAGGGTTCCTTGGTTACCCGATGTGTACCCTGGTTACGGGTGGAGGGAGCCAGAGAGAGCATGCGCAGTGAAATCCAAAGGATTCCGCTGCTCAAAAAAAGTTACATGCTGCGTTCCTTCCGCCCGACGCAGCGTCAAAATAACGACGCTGCGTCGTCCGGCGGATGCAACGCTGACACTTGCTGTTCTGTCTTCTATTCATTAAATAGGACAAGGGTAATATCGTTTGTTGCCCACAAGAGGTCACTGTTGGCTTTCTTATGTTTTAAGTGTTTTCCTCATACATTTCTACAGTATTTCTGTGGGTTGGAGCCTGTTGCTTTAAGGAAAAGATACTTCCTTGGACTGCCCCTTTTCCCTTCCCTTCCTGAGTTCGAGACGCAGATGTCTTGGTGCCTCCATAGGATTCAGAGGTGCTATAGCTAGCTCTAGTTCCTTTTCTTCAATCGTTCCTCCTGACTAGTGGATCCCGGTAGGAATCATTGTACTAAACTACATATTTATGTTAGAATATGTGTACAGTTGTTATGTAGGCACTGTGAAGTAACAGTGGCTCTACTCAGAATACATAGGCCGTGATACATGCAGAGCAGGTGTAGGGCAGCATCAGCAGTGTAAATGTTGTATTCAGTCATATGCATTGCTCTCTATGTTATGCAGATTCTGTAAATACCAGTACTACTATGTATGTCATTCTGTTATTTGTGATATGCCTGTACTGATTTGGATTTGTATCTTTTGTTATAGTTTTTACCAATTAATCATCCATTTCTTATGATCATCCACCTATCCATCATCATTTAATAAATAAAGACTTAAAGGCAACACAGTCTGTTTATTGAAACAGTGGATGAAGGTTAGCTGTATGCCGGAGTCCACACAGCTCACACGTGGACGAAGGCAGAACAGTAAAAACGGGCTGCTGGTCGCAGGCAGCGATTGTACGAACTGTACGGGACAGCTAACACCCACGCTACACGGCTCATGGGTATTACAGCAGCCGCCATACAGCTACATAGAACAAGAGCGCAGTCCAGCTCCAGTAAAGATAGCCGGTCGCAGGCTGTAGTACGGGACCGCTAACATCCACGCTGTACCGCATATGGATGTCGCAGCAGCCACCATACAGCCGCAGTGACAAGACCGCAGTACGCCAGAAACCACCATTCCACTCACCACCACGCGGAAGGCCGTCCGCAAATATAATTCTGTTTCCCGCTAAAGTAGTCTGCAGCCAAGTGCACAATGTCTGTCAGCCGAGCGTCTTCCCTGAAGACAAGGTCACGGGCAAGCTCTACTAAGTCCTCAATTAGGGAGCTTGCTGCCGTCGCCCGCGCTGAGGCCGAAGCAGCTAAAGTGAGGTCCTCCTTCGCTGAACAGGAAATGCAACTCAAACTAAAACAGACAGAGAGTGCACGTCTGCAATCAGAACAAGAAGCAGAGAGTGCACATCTGCAACTGACTCTAGAAAGACTTGCCGTAGAAAAGGAGACAGCGGCCGCAATAGCCAAGGCAGAGTTCCTGGAAGCGGCAGAGCACCCCGAAGAAAGACGCAGCGATGTTCTTAGGCCGGACCTAGACCAGCAGGATCCAGCACAGCGCGTCGCAGAATACGTCTACCAATACTCCAGGATAGATGACAGCTCAGATGTGCTTCACCGAACAGACTACGCAGACGGCCAGCCATCCAACCTCGAATTACACCGCTTCAAGCAAGAGAGTGTACAGCACGAGGAGGTTCACCAAAACTACTATTCCACAGAGCGGAAGGTACAACCACCATCTTACTACAAAGAGACACCTTCCTCTCTGGGGAGGTACTATGTTGACTTTCCGAAGGCGGAAACACCCTACAGGTATGGTGATACACCACACAATAGACACGACCACACACCGGCTCGCACCAGCACTGACCAAGCCACCATGGACTTTGCAAAGTTCTTTGCTCGTCGAGATCTGGTCACAAAAGGATTTCTAAAGTTCGATGATCGTACCGAGAATTATAGGTCGTGGCGAGCCTCGTTCCAGAACACCATAAGAGGTTTGGACCTTTCTTGTAGTGAGGAGTTAGATCTCCTGGTAAAATGGCTTGGTAGTGAATCGGTAGAACACGCCAAAAGACTAAGAGACATTAACATTAAAAACCCACCCAAAGGTCTACACTTGGCGTGGAAGAGACTTGATGAATGCTATGGGTCCATAGAAGTTATTGAAAATGCTTTGTTTAAAAGAATTGATGACTTCCCTAAGATAGGACCCAAAGGCTTTCAAAGGCTAAGAGAGCTAAGTGATCTGTTAGTAGAGTTACAGGTTGCCCAAGAGGAAGGAGATTTGCCCGGGTTGGCATTCTTGGATACCGCTAGGGGTGTCAATCCGATTGTAAGGAAGTTTTTGCACTATCTACAAGAAAAGTGGGTCTCACACGGTTCACGGTATAAGCAAACACATAACGCGCCATTCCCGCCCTTTGCTGTATTTGTAGGTTTTGTAGCTCAGCAAGCTAAAATCAGAAATGACCCTAGTTTTGATTTTACTCTGTCATGTACCACCGCCCCCGGTGTCAAACCCAGTAGGGCACCCGTGGCAGTCCACAAAACTAACATTGTCTCCTCAGGTCCTGCTCACAAAGAGAGTAAGCATCCTCCAGAAGAGCGCAAACCCCAGGATATCAGTAAACAGTGTCCTCTACACCGGAAACCACATCCTCTACTAAAATGCAGAGCCTTCAGGGAGAAGTCTCTAGAGGATCGCAAAGGCTTCCTCAAGGAACACAACATCTGCTTCAAATGCTGTGCTGCAACATCGCACATGGCCAGGAACTGCGAAGCTAGCGTGAAATGTGCAGAATGTGAAAGCACGGATCACAATACAGCCTTACACCCTGGACCACCTACACGAGTGTTGCCGCAAGCAGAAGAACACGATGGAAAACAGAAGAACACTGATGAAGACACCACGGTGGTTACCTCTCAATGTACGGAGATCTGTAAAGGACTCACAGGAGGAAGGTCCTGTTCGAAAATCTGCCTTGTCAGAGTCTACCCAGCAGGCCGCAGGGACAAAGCAATTAAGATCTATGCGATCTTGGACGACCAGAGCAACAGGTCTCTTGCCAAGTCCATCTTCTTCAGCAGTTTCAACATTGCAGGCCCCGGTTCTCCCTACTCCTTGAAGACATGTTCAGGTACTGTTGAGACGGCGGGGAGGAAGGCAAGCGGATACAAGGTGGAATCCATAGATGGTCAGACCTGCCTATCATTACCTACCATACTGGAGTGCAACCAGATTCCTGACAACAGGTCCGAGATACCTTCACCAGAGGTAGCAGCTCATCACCCCCATCTGAAGCGTATAGCTCACCTGATTCCAGAACTGGACTCAGAAGCTCCAATAGCCTTACTCCTTGGAAGAGACATGCTACGCGTGCATAAGGCTAGAGAGTCCATTAACGGCTTCCAGAACGCTCCATATGCGCAGAGACTTGACCTAGGATGGGTCATAGTAGGAAATGTCTGTCTAGGAGGAGCACACAAGCCAGCCTCAGTCAACAGTATGCTCACCAACACACTAGAAAATGGATGTCCGTCTTTCTTCCGACCATGTCACAACAGTCTGTTGGTAAAGGAATTACCAAGCAGTACTCCTCTGCCATGTCTTTTCGCAGTTCCTTCCAACGAAGACCACGCTTGTGAGGGCGAACAAGACCACATAGGCTGTACAGTTTTCCACAGGACCAAAGAGGACAACAAAACAGCAATGTCCATAGAAGACAGGATGTTCTTGGACATCATGGACCAAGAAATAACCAAAGACAAGTCGAACAGCTGGGTGGCACCCTTACCATTCCGACCACGGAGACAACGCCTACCCAACAACAGGGAACAGGTCTACAGTCGATTTGTCTCCCTCAGACACAAGCTCAAGAAGTCTCCCGAGATGAGAGAACATTTCTTTACCTTCATGGAGAAGATATTCCGAAATAACCATGCAGAGATCGCACCTACACTACGAGACTCTGAGGAACGCTGGTACTTACCCATCTTCGGAGTGTACCATCCTAAAAAGCCAGGCCAAATAAGAGTGGTGTTCGACTCAAGTGCCAAGTGCGAAGACGTCTCGTTGAATGATGTCCTACTATCTGGCCCAGACCTCAACAACAGACTCCTGGAAGTTCTACTCTGTTTCCGCAGAGATACGGTGGCATTTATGGCTGACATCCAACAGATGTTTCACTGCTTTCTCGTCAAAAAGGAACACAGAAACTACCTGAGGTTCTTCTGGTACCGTGACAACGACCCAGATAAAGACATCATAGAGTACCGGATGAGGGTACACATCTTCGGGAATAGTCCTTCCCCCGCAGTGGCTATCTACGGTCTCAGGAATTCCGCCAAAGAAGGTGAAGAGAAGTACGGGTCGGATGTCAGATCCTTTGTGGAAAAGGATTTCTACGTAGATGACTGCTTGAAATCCACACCCACAAACGAGGCAGCAATCAGTCTTCTAAAAAGAGCTCAAGAAATGCTCGCTCAGTCCAACTTAAGGTTGCATAAGATTGCATCCAATAGCCGAGAACTGATGGAAGCCTTTCCCTCTCAAGACTATTCCAGTGATCTGAAGGGCATAGACCTGAGCATCGACTCTCTTCCCATGCAACGGAGCCTAGGACTACTTTGGGACTTGAAGACAGATGCCTTCACCTTTCAGATCAACAAAGAAGAAAAATCCTGCACACGTAGAGGTGTCCTTTCCTTTGTGAATAGTTTGTACGATCCTCTGGGATTCGTAGCTCCAGTTACCGTCCAAGGTAAAATGATGCTAAGAGACTTCACCCAAGAGACATCTGATTGGGATGATACACTTCCTGCAGAAAAGGCAGACCTGTGGGCAGAGTGGAGGAAGTCTCTCGAGGCCTTGACCGATCTTCATGTGAACCGACCATACGCTCCTGTGCCATCCACAGAAGTCAAATCTCAAAGACTCTGTATCTTCTGCGATGCATCAGTCAAAGCAATCGCAGCAGTAGTATACCTTAAAACCACCGATGTGAATGAACAGATCCATATTGGGTTTGTCATGAGTCGGACAAAACTGGCGCCACTCCGTGAACACACGATACCTAGACTGGAACTCTGTGCTGCCGTCCTTGCAGTTGAGCTGGCTGAACTTATCTCAGATGGAATGAATCAGGAGATCAAAGATGCAGAGTTCTACACTGACAGCAAGGTGGTACTAGGATACATCTGCAACGAAACACGACGCTTCTACGTCAGCAACGGAGTGTTGAGAATAAGAAGATCAACTTGCCCTGATCAGTGGCATTACGTATCTACTCATCACAATCCCGCCGACCATGCGACTAGATCCGTTGCACCAAGTCACCTTAAGGACACTACATGGTTCACAGGCTCTGCCTTCCTGTACCAGACAACATCCTACATCAGCAGGCCCGATACCTTCAAACTGGTGGATCCAGATGTCGACGACGACCTTCGTCCTCAAGTGTCAGCTCTTCATACAGTGGTTTCAGGATGTCACCTCGGATCTCATCGGTTCAGTAGATTCTCAACCTGGAACTCACTTGTTAGGGCCATCGCCTTTTTACTACACGTGACTCAGTTTTACAAGTCCGAACTACCAACAAATCAGAGATGCAGTAAAGGTTGGCATCACTGCAAACATGCGTTTACTGCTCCCAACCTAGAGAAAGCCAAGATTACAATACTCCATGTTGTACAAAATGAAGCCTACAACAAGGAAATAGGCAATCTCGACAAAGGACTACCCATTCCTAGAGACAGTGCGTTGAGGAAACTCGACCCGTTCATTGACAAAGATGGGCTGCTGAAAATAGGTGGCCGCATTCAAGAAGCTACGGTAGAAGTCTCAAAGAAACACCCAGTAATAATTCACGGACGTCATCACGTCACAACCTTGCTCATTCGACATCATCACATCTTGGTGAGACATCAAGGTCGTTTGTTTACCGAAGGGAGTCTACGAGCAGCTGGACTATGGATAGTCGGAGCGAAGAGAAGCGCAAGCAAACTCATCTTCAACTGCATTACGTGTCGCAAACTTCGTGGCGTGTTTCAAAACCAGAAGATGGCCAATCTTCCACCTGACAGGCTCAGTACTGAACCCCCT
Organism: Anomaloglossus baeobatrachus; assembly: GCF_048569485.1. NCBI lineage: Eukaryota > Metazoa > Chordata > Amphibia > Anura > Aromobatidae > Anomaloglossus > Anomaloglossus baeobatrachus. The sequence goes on along the minus strand of NC_134357.1, from coordinate 144,309,752 downwards.
TTCACCAACGTTGGACTGGATGTGTTCGGCCCCTGGTCCGTAGCTACAAGACGCACTAGGAAGGTCCATGCCGAAGCAAAGTGTTGGGCAGTTCTATTCACCTGTCTGTCAGAGCTGTTCATATCGAAGTAATAGAATCTATGGACACTTCAAGTTTCATAAATGCACTTCACGCTTCATCGCTATCAGAGGCCCTGTGAAGCACATTCGTTCTGATAGAGGCACAAACTTTATTGGAGCAGCAAGAGAACTCCAAATCCCTTCCAATCTAGACATTACAAATGTAGAGAGGTATCTAGGTGAGCAAGGATGCACCTGGACCTTCAACCCGCCACACTCTTCGCACATGGGAGGCACCTGGGAAAGAATGATAGGAATTGCACGCAAGATTCTAGATTCTATCCTCTTGCAAGCAAACACCAGACTTACCCACGAAAGCTTGACTACGTTCTTGGCCGAAGTTACAGCTATCACGAATGCTAGGCCATTGACGGCTCTTTCTGGAGATTCTGTAGACTCAACAGTTCTTACTCCTGCCATGTTACTTACACAGAAAACCTGTGTCCCAGGAGCTCCACCTGGAGAATTCACCGAGAAAGACCTCTACAGAAGACAATGGAGGCAAGTACAAAACGTGTCCAATGCCTTTTGGGACAGATGGAGGAAACAATATCTCTCCACTCTGCAAACCAGAACAAAATGGCAGAAAGACCATCCAAACATCAGACTTGGCGATGTGGTACTTGTAAAGGACAGTCAATCACACCGAAATGAGTGGCCACTCGGCCTGGTCACCAAACCCTTTCCCAGCAAGGACGGGAGAGTACGCAAGGTAGAGGTCAGAGTGAGCAAGCTCGGAGAGAACAAACTGTTCACCAGACCAGTCACTGAACTTGTGTTGTTGTTATCCCCTCAGGAGTCCAATAGTGGCATTGGTTAACGACAAGCGGGGAGTGTTCTGTCTTCTATTCATTAAATAGGACAAGGGTAATATCGTTTGTTGCCCACAAGAGGTCACTGTTGGCTTTCTTATGTTTTAAGTGTTTTCCTCATACATTTCTACAGTATTTCTGTGGGTTGGAGCCTGTTGCTTTAAGGAAAAGATACTTCCTTGGACTGCCCCTTTTCCCTTCCCTTCCTGAGTTCGAGACGCAGATGTCTTGGTGCCTCCATAGGATTCAGAGGTGCTATAGCTGGCTCTAGTTCCTTTTCTTCAATCGTTCCTCCTGACTAGTGGATCCCGGTAGGAATCATTGTACTAAACTACATATTTATGTTAGAATATGTGTACAGTTGTTATGTAGGCACTGTGAAGTAACAGTGGCTCTACTCAGATTACATAGGCCGTGATACATGCAGAGCAGGTGTAGGGCAGCATCAGCAGTGTAAATGTTGTATTCAGTCATATGCATTGCTCTCTATGTTATGCAGATTCTGTAAATACCAGTACTACTATGTATGTCATTCTGTTATTTGTGATATGCCTGTACTGATTTGGATTTGTATCTTTTGTTATAGTTTTTACCAATTAATCATCCATTTCTTATGATCATCCACCTATCCATCATCATTTAATAAGAAGGGAATTTTGTTACTTACCGTAAATTCCTTTTCTTCTAGCTCTTATTGGGAGACCCAGACGATTGGGGTATAGCTACTGCCCTCCGGAGGCCACACAAAGCACTACACTAAAAAGTGCAAGGCCCCTCCCCTTCTGGCTATACCCCCCCGTGGTATCACGGGTACTCCAGTTTTAGTGCCAAAGCAAGAAGGAGGAAGCCAATAACTGGTTTAAACAAATTAACTCTGAGAAACATCGGAGAACTGAAAAAAACCGTTCAACATGAACAACATGTGTACCCGCAAACAACAAAAAAATCCCGAAGGACAACAGGGCGGGTGCTGGGTCTCCCAATAAGAGCTAGAAGAAAAGGAATTTACGGTAAGTAACAAAATTCCCTTCTTCTTCAGCGCTCTATTGGGAGACCCAGACGATTGGGACGTCCAAAAGCTGTCCCTGGGTGGGTAAAGAAATACCTCATGTTAGAGCTGCAAAAACAGCCCTCCCCTACGGGGATGTCACTGCCGCCTGCAGGACTCTTCTACCTAAGCTGGCATCCGCCGAAGCATAGGTATGCACCTGATAATGCTTGGTGAAAGTGTGCAGACTGGACCAGGTTGCTGCCTGGCACACCTGTTGAGCCGAAGCCTGGTGTCGTAATGCCCAGGACGCACCCACGGCTCTGGTTGAGTGGGCTTTTAGCCCTGAAGGAACCGGAAGCCCCGCAGAGCGGTAGGCCTCTAGAATTGGTTCTTTGATCCATCGAGCCAGGGTGAATTTAGAAGCCTGCAATCCCTTGCGCGGACCAGCGACAAGGACAAAAAGTGCATCGGAACGGCGTATGGGCGCCGTTCGGGAAATGTAGATTCTGAGTGCTCTCACCAGATCTAGCAAACGTAATTCCTTTTCATACCGGTGAACCGGATGAGGGTAAAAGGAAGGCAAGGATATATCCTGATTAAGATGAAACGAGGATACGACCTTAGGGAGAAACTCCGGAATGGGGCGCAGCACTACCTTGTCCTGGTGGAACACCAGGAAAGGAGCCTTGGATGACAAAGCTGCCAGCTCAGACACTCGCCGAAGCGATGTGATCGCGACAAGAAACGCCACTTTCTGTGACAGGCGAGAAAAGGAAACGTCCTTTAGAGGCTCGAAGGGCGGCTTTTGCAGAGCAACGAGTACTCTGTTCAGATCCCATGGATCTAACGGCCGCTTGTACGGGGGCACAATATGACAGACCCCCTGTAGGAACGTGCGCACCTTAGGAAGACGTGCTAGACGCTTCTGAAAAAACACAGACAGTGCCGAGACTTGTCCTTTAAGGGAACTGAGCGACAAGCCCTTTTCCAACCCCGATTGCAGGAAGGAAAGAAAGGTGGGCAATGCAAATGGCCAAGGGGATACTCTCTGTGCAGAGCACCAAGATAAGAAAATCTTCCACGTCCTGTGGTAGATCTTAGCAGACGTTGACTTCCTAGCTTGTCTCATTGTGGCTACGACTCCTTGAGATAATCCTGCAGACGCTAGGATCCAGGACTCAATGGCCACACAGTCAGGTTCAGGGCCGCAGAATTCTGATGGAAAAACGGCCCTTGGGACAGTAAGTCTGGTCGGTCTGGCAGTGACCACGGTCGACCGACCGTGAGATGCCACAGATCCGGATACCACGATCTCCTCGGCCAGTCTGGGGCGACGAGTATGACGCGGCTGCAATCGGATCTGATCTTGCGTAACACTCTGGGCAAGAGTGCCAGAGGTGGAAAGACGTATGGGAGTCGGAACTGCGACCAATCTTGAACCAATGCGTCTGCCGCCAGAGCTCTTTGATCGCGCGACCTCGCCATGAATGCCGGGACCTTGTTGTTGTGCCGGGACGCCATTAGGTCGACGTCCGGCACTCCCCATCGGCGACAGATTTCCTGAAACACGTCCGGGTGAAGGGACCATTCCCCTGCGTCCATGCCCTGGCGACTGAGGAAGTCTGCTTCCCAGTTTTCTACGCCGGGGATGTGAACTGCGGATATGGTGGAGGCCGTGGCTTCCACCCACATCAGAATCCGCCGGACTTCCTGGAAGGCTTGCCGACTGCGTGTCCCCCCTTGGTGGTTGATGTATGCCACCGCTGTGGAGTTGTCCGACTGAATTCGGATCTGCCTTCCTTCCAGCCACTGCTGGAAGGCTAGTAGGGCAAGATACACTGCTCTGATTTCCAGAACATTGATCTGAAGGGTGGACTCCTGCGGAGTCCACGTCCCCTGAGCCCTGTGGTGTAGAAACACTGCTCCCCACCCTGACAGACTCGCATCTGTCGTGACCACTGCCCAGGATGGGGGCAGGAAGGATCTTCCCTGAGACAATGAGTTGGGAAGGAGCCACCATTGTAGAGAGTCCTTGGCCGTCTGGGAAAGAGAGACTTTCCTGTCCAGGGACGTTGACTTCCCGTCCCATTGGCGGAGAATGTCCCATTGAAGTGGGCGCAGATGAAACTGCGCAAAGGGAACTGCTTCCATGGCTGCCACCATCTTCCCGAGGAAGTGCATGAGGCGCCGTAAGGGGTGCGACTGGCCCTGAAGGAGGGATTGCACCCCTGTCTGTAGTGACCGCTGCTTGTTCAGCGGAAGCTTCACTCTCGCTGCTCGAGTATGGAACTCCATGCCAAGATACGCTAGTGACTGTGTCGGAGACAGATTCGACTTTGGAAAGTTGATGATCCATCCGAACGTCTGTAGAGTCTCCAGTGTAGCATGTAGACTGAGTTGGCATGCCTCTTGAGAGGGTGCCTTGACAAGTAGATCGTCTAGGTAAGGGATCACCGAGTGTCCCTGAGAGTGCAAGACTGCTACCACTGCCGCCATGACCTTGGTGAAAACCCGTGGGGCTGTCGCCAGACCGAATGGCAGAGCTACGAACTGAAGATGTTCGTTTCCTATCACAAAACGTAGAAAACGTTGATGTTCTGTAGCAATTGGCACGTGGAGATAAGCATCTTTGATGTCTATTGAGGCAAGGAAGTCTCCTTGAGACATTGAGGCCACGACAGAGCGGAGGGTTTCCATCCGGAACCGCCTGGCGTGCACATGTTTGTTGAGCAGCTTTAGATCCAGAACAGGACGGAACGAGCCGTCCTTTTTTGGAACCACAAAGAGATTGGAGTAAAACCCTCTCCCTTGTTCCTGAGGCGGTACAGGAACCACTACTCCTTCCGCTCTTAGGGAGTCCACCGCCCGCAGCAGGGCATCTGCTCGGTCTGGATGTGGGGAGGTTCTGAAGAACCGAGCTGGAGGACGAGAACTGAACTCGATTCTGTACCCGCGAGACAAAATGTCTGTCACCCACCGGTCTTTGACCTGTGACATCCAAATGACGGAAAAGCGGGAGAGCCTGCCCCCGACCGGAGATGCGGAGGGGGGGAGCTGGAAGTCATGAGGTAGCCGCTTTGGAAGCGGTTCCTCCATTTGCTTTCTTGGGGCGCACGTGAGCCCGCCAGGAATCTGAGCTTCTTTGCGTCCTCTGAGTCCCTTTGGACGAGGAGAATTGTGTCTTGCCCGAACCTCGAAAGGACTGAAACCTCTGCTGCCACTTTTTCTGCTGAGGTTTGCTTGTTCTGGGCTGGGGTAAAGAAGAGTCTTTACCCTTGGACTGTTTAATGATGTCAGCCAATGGTTCGCCAAACAGTCTATCTCTAGATAAAGGCAGGCTGGTTAAACATTTTTTGGAACCAGCATCTGCTTTCCAGTCCTTTAACCACAAGGCTCTGCGCAAAACTACCGAATTGGCGGACGCCATTGAGGTGCGGCTGGTAGATTCTAGGACCGCATTGATAGCGTAAGACGCAAACGCGGACATCTGCGAGGTAAGGGACGCCACTTGCGGCACCGCTGGATGTAAGATAGCATCCACTTTTGCTAAACCAGCTGAAATAGCTTGGAGTGCCCATACGGCTGCGAATGCTGGAGCAAACGACGCGCCGATAGCTTCATAGACAGATTTTAACCAGAGGTCCATCTGTCTGTCATTGGCATCCTTAAGTGAAGCGCCATCCTCCACTGCAACTATGGATCTAGCTGCAAGTTTGGAAATCGGGGGGTCAACTTTTGGACACTGGGTCCAGCGCTTGACCACATCAGGGGGGAAAGGAAAACGTGTATCCTTAGAACGTTTAGAGAAACGCCTTTCTGGATGAGCGTCGTGTTTCTGGATTGACTCTCTGAAGTCAGAGTGATCCAAGAAAGCACTTAATTTACGCTTGGGATAGAGGAAACGAAACTTCTCCTGCTCTGCAGCTGCCTCCTCTGCTGAAGGGGCTGGGGGAGAAATATCTAACAGTCTATTGATGGCTGAGATAAGATCGTTTACCATGGCGTCCCCATCCGGGGAATCCAGATTGAGAGGGGTTCCAGGATAAGACTCCTGATCACTCTCATCAGACGCATCACAGGGAGACTGATTGCGCTGAGACCCTGAGCAGTGTGATGACGTTGAGGGTCTTTCCCAGCGAGCTCGCTTAGGGTGGCTGGGGCTATCATCTGAGTCATAATACTCAGCCTGTGAAGCCGGGGACCCCCTTGTAGTCTGGATTAAATCCAACTGAGGGGGATTAGAGGACAGAGACCTCGCCGTGTCCATAGACTGAGCCCCAGGCATGGATTGCAAAGTTTCAAGGATTTTTGCCATAGTCACAGACATATTATCAGCAAAAGCTGCAAAGTCTGTCCCTGACACCGGGGCAGGACTTACAGGCGTCTCAGCCTGGGTCACTATCTCTCCTGACTCCGGCTGGCGAAGCAGCACCGGATCTGAGCATTGCACACAATGGGGGTCCTTGGAGCCTGCTGGTAGAGCAGCCCCACATGCAGCACACGCAGTGTACACAGCCCTAGCCTTGGCAGCCTTGCGTTTTGTGGATGACATGTTGCTGCCTCCTCAGAGCGATCTGGGTATACAGCCAGGAAGCGACCTCACAGTGCAAGCAATAAGGAAATATATATATGTCCAGTGACACAGTACACTAATACACACTGAGGCACTAGAGGGGCCAGCTGAAAAGCCTCTTACCGCCCGCTAAGAGCGGGTGTGTGATCTCCAAAGCCCCCTAGTCCAGGTCTCCCAGAGCCTTGCGTCCTTCCTCCAGCCAGACATGCATGTAATGGCTGCCGGCGTCCTGAGAGAGGAGGGGGGGCGGGCCCTGGGCGTTCCTGACTAAGAGCGGGAAGCCTGCTTCCCTCTGTGCCTAGTGAGAGGGCTGGAGCATGTAAATCAGGCTCCAGCCCTCGTCGCTGCCGTGAAACAGCGTCTCTCCCCTACCCTGATTGACAGGGTGGGGGCGGGAACGAATCGGAGCTGCCGGCGTCCTAGGCCGCAAAAGCCGGGGACTAGATTTATAAACGCCACCGCCGTAAAAGCGCGGTCGGCGTGTCCCCGGCGAACTAAAAGTCACAGCAGCGCCGCCGGTCCAGCGGGGGTCGGCGCTGCGTTCCCACAACACAGAAAAAAGTCCCCCAGTTAAACTGTAGGAACACTAGCTCTAGCGTTACGGTCCCCGGCGCACTACAACACCCAGCCAGCCCGGAGTGTGTCTGTGCCTGCCGGGGACACAGAGTACCTGTATGATGCAGGGCCATGTCCCTGATGGTACTCCTGCTCGGCATCCACCAGGTTCTATGGGTCTGTGGATGGAGCCCGGCGTCAGAGCTTTGAGGCCGGCAGGATCCCACTTCCACAGAGCCCTACAAGGGGATGTGGAAGGAAAACAGCATGTGGGGCTCCAGCCTCTGTACCAGCAATAGGTACCTCAACCTTACAACACCATCAACGGGTGAGAAGGGAGCATGCTGGGAGCCCTATATGGGCCCTCTTTTCTTCCATCCGAAATAGTCAGCAGCTACTGCTGACTAAAATCTGTGGAGCTATGCATGGAATGTCTGACCTCCTTCGCACAAAGCTTGAAAACTGGAGTACCCGTGATACCACGGGGGGGTATAGCCAGAAGGGGAGGGGCCTTGCACTTTTTAGTGTAGTGCTTTGTGTGGCCTCCGGAGGGCAGTAGCTATACCCCAATCGTCTGGGTCTCCCAATAGAGCGCTGAAGAAATAAAGACTTAAAGGCAACACAGTCTGTTTATTGAAACAGTGGATGAAGGTTAGCTGTATGCCGGAGTCCACACAGCTCACACGTGGACGAAGGCAGAACACTTGCGTTACAGTGAGTCATCCATACAAGTCTATGGAGAATAGCGCAGTGCGTTAACGGACTGCGCTATTCTCCATAGTGACGGACTCCGCTGAACGCAAGTGTGAAACTAGCCTTATTGCAGTCGTGTATATTTTACTCTGATGCTGCCGCGTTTCAAATAAAACACATTTAATATCTGGCCGAGGATGATGCAGTCAGGATAAGGAGCCCGGGAGGCCGGTCCCCGGCGGCTTCTCCCTGCTCTGCTGCCCTGGACTGACCAGTGTCTCCCCTGTGTGACATTCTGCACATTAGCCGCATCCCCAAAGTATATAATATACGGCTAGGATTTCACTTGCTAGTCTGAGAGGTCATGTGATCGCTCACCAGTGATTTGCAGACTCAGGGTCATCTGCTGAATGACGTCTCCTCCTGCTTCTTTCATTGTTATCATTTTCAATTTGAGAAAAACAGGAGGAGACGTCATTTGGCAGATGACCACACGTTGCAAATCACATGTGAGCGAACACATCACAACCACTCGAATTAGCAAGTGAAATCCTAACAGAGCGCATATTACACACCTTTAGCTTTAATTGATGCAATGGTTATCCAAATCATGTTGGTTGTTTGATCTAACCTTTAGGATATGGCAGGTCAATATTCAGAATTACATTACATTACATGTGACAGGTACAGGACATATGTAGGGTGTATAATAAATATATATAATGTATTACCGCCTACATATGCTCTGCACCCACACACCTATCTGGGACCCACAGCTGCAGAGCAAGGGCGATACAGGGAGCCAGTGGCCATCTCCTCCTCAATGGTGTTCAACCATGCATCCAAAGGAAATAGCAATGGCCCCCATCACCCACAGGCCCCGTCACTGCCACTGCATAAATTACACCATATACATGACACATACAGTAGATACTATATAAAAGATAGATGAATGCAGGGTCGGACTGGGGTGTCTGGGGTCCACAGGAGTTATATCTAGAGGCCACACTACAACTATATGCAAATACCTGCAGGAGCCCCCACACAGCCTCCTACACGCAGCAGGAGCCCCCACACAGCCTCCTATATTCAGCAGGAGCCCCCACACAGACTCCTACATTCAGCAGGATCCCCCACACAGCCTCCTACACGCAGCAGGAGCCCCCACACAGCCTCCTACATTCAGCAGGAGCCCCACACAGCCTCCTACACGCAGCAGGAGCCCCCACACAGCCTCCTACATTCAGCAGGAGCCCACATACAGCCTCCTACATTCAGCAGGAGCCCCCATACAGCCTCCTACACAGCCTCCTACACGCCGCAGGAGCCCCCACAGCCTCCTACACGTAGCAGGAGCCCCCACACAGCCTCCTACACGCAGCAGGAGCCTCCACACAGTCTCCTACATGCAGCAGGAGCCTCCACACAGCCTCCTACATGCAGCAAGAGCCCCCACACAGCCTCCTACACGCAGCAAGAGCCCCCACACAGCCTCCTACACGCAGCAAGAGCCCCCACACAGCCTCCTACACGCAGCAGGAGCCCCCACACAAACAGACATCCAGCCGGCGGGCCTCCACCACGGAGAGGCAGGCAGCCACAGTGAGGCGGCCGGCCGCCCGCCCGCACAGACAGGCGGCCGTCCGCCCGCACAGAGAGGCGGCCGGCCTCCCGAACAGAGAGGCGGCCGGCCTCCCGAACAGAGAGGCGGCCGGCCGCCCGCACAGAGAGGCAGGAAATCAACTTCTTACCTCTCTGCGGCGCCCCCCCCCCTGAAGCATGGCCGTCGGCGTCCTGTGCGACCGCACAAGTCGCACATGCCTAAAGCCGGCGATAATCGTGATTGTGTTTGCAGTTTTCGGCAATGTCCCTGGTGCCTAAAATCCTCATTTCAGCTCATGAACATGTCCATGGTGCTTGTGATTCTGGATACATCTCATGGCTGACGCTGGTGTCAATGATCCTAATTGCTGTTACTGCATTTATCACTGGTGGAGATGATCCTGGTTGCAGCTTTAGCCGTGTCCATGGTGCTTCTGCACCTGGATACAGCTCTTGGTCGTGTTCCTGTTGCTCGTGATCTTGATCTGTAGCCTGCCACCGGGATGCATTCTTTGGCCTTTTTGCAAACCACCGAGGGGCACCTTGGGCTTTTGTAGCCTGCCACCGGGGTGCATTCTTTAGCCTTTTTGCAAACCCCCGAGGCGCACCTTGGGCTTCTGCAGCCTGCCACCGGGGTGCATTCTTTGGCCTTTTTGCAAACCACCGAGGCGCACCTTGGGCTTCTGTAGCCTGCCACTGGGGTGCATTCTTTGGCCTTTTTGCAAACCACCGAGGCGCACCTTGGGCTTCTGTAGCCTGCCACCGGGGTGCATTCTTTGGCCTTTTTGCAAACCACCGAGGCGAACCTTGGGCTTCTGTAGCCTGCCATCGGGGTGCATTTTTTGGCTATATTATTTATTATTTGAACCACCGCTTCACGTCGGTGAACCACCGGAGTCCACCGCTTCCCAACGGTGAACCACCGGAGTCCACCGCTTCCCAACGGTGAACCACCGGAGTCCACCGCTTCCCAACGGTGAACCACCGGAGTCCACCGCTTCCCAACGGTGAACCACCGGAGTCCACCGCTTCCCAACGGTGAACCACCGGAGTCCACCGCTTCCCAACGGTGAACCACCGGAGTCCACCGCTTCCCGTTGGTGAACCACCGGAGTCCAACGCTTCCCGTTGGTGAACCACCGGAGTCCACCGCTTCCCGTTGGTGAACCACCGGAGTCCACCGCTTCCCGTTGGTGAACCACCGGAGTCCACCGCTTCCCGCTGGTGAACCACCGGAGTCCACCGCTTCCCGCTGGTGAACCACCGGAGTCCACCGCTTCCCGTTGGTGAACCACCGAGGCGCACCTTGGGCTTCTGTAGCCTGCCACCGGGGTGCATTCTTTGGCCTTTTTGCAAACCACCGAGACGCACCTTGGGCTTCTGTAGTCTGCCACCGGGGTGCATTCTTTGGCCTTTTTGCCAACCACCGAGGCGCACCTTGGGCTTCTGCAGCCTGCCACCGGGGTGCATTCTTTGGCCTTTTTGCAAACCACCGAGGCGCACCTTGGGCTTCTGTAGCCTGCCACCGGGGTGCATTCTTTGGCCTTTTTGCAAACCACCGAGGCGCACCTTGGGCTTCTGTAGCCTGCCACCGGGGTGCATTCTTTGGCCTTTTTGCAAACCACCGAGGCGTACCTTGGGCTTCTGTAGCCTGCCACCGGGGTGCATTTTTTGGATATATTATTTATTATATGAACCACCGGAGTCCACCGCATCCCGTTGGTGAACCACCGGAGTCCACCGCATCCCGTTGGTGAACCACCGGAGTCCACCGCATCCCGTTGGTGAACCACCGGAGTCCACCGCATCCCGTTGGTGAACCACCGGAGTCCACCGCATCCCGTTGGTGAACCACCGGAGTCCACCGCATCCCGTTGGTGAACCACCGGAGTCCACCGCATCCCGTTGGTGAACCACCGGAGTCCACCGCATCCCGTTGGTGAACCACCGGAGTCCACCGCTTCCCGTTGGTGAACCACCGGAGTCCACCGCTTCCCGTTGGTGAACCACCGGAGTCCACCGCTTCCCGTTGGTGAACCACCGGAGTCCACCGCTTCCCGTTGGTGAACCACCGGAGTCCACCGCTTCCCGTTGGTGAACCACCGGAGTTCACCGTATCCCGTTAGTTAACCACCGGAGTGAACCACCGGAGTCCACCGCTTCCCGTCGGTGAACCACCGGAGTCCACCGCTTCCCGTCGGTGAACTACTGGGATCCACCGCTCCCGTTGGTGAACCACCGGAGTCCACCGCTTCCCGTTGGTGAACCACCGGAGTCCACCGCTCGTGATCTTGATCTGTAGCCTGCCACCGGGGTGCATTCTTTGGCCTTTTTGCAAATCACCGAGGCGCACCTTGGGCTTCTGTAGCCTGCCACCGGGGTGCATTCTATGGCCTTTTTGCAAACCACCGAGGCGCACCTTGGGCTTCTGTAGCCTGCCACCGGGGTGCATTCTTTGGCCTTTTTGCAAACCACCGAGGCGCACCGTGGGCTTTTGTAGCCTGCCACCGGGGTGCATTCTTTGGCCTTTTTGCAAACCACCGAGGCGCACCTTGGGCTTCTGTAGCCTACACCCGGGGTGCATTCTTTGGCTTTTTTGCAAACCACCGAGGCACACCTTGGGTTTCTGTAGCCTGCCACCGGGATGCATTCTTTGGCCTTTTTGCAAACCACCAAGGCGCACCTTGGGCTTCTGTAGCCTGCCACCGGGGTGCATTCTTTGGCCTTTTTGCAAACCACCGAGGCGCACCTTGGGCTTCTGTAGCCTGCCACCGAGGTGCATTCTTTGGCCTTTTTGCAAACCACCGAGGCGCACCTTGGGCTTCTGTAGCCTGCCACCGGGGTGCATTCTTTGGCCTTTTTGCAAACCACCGAGGCGCACCTTGGGCTTCTGTAGCCTGCCACCGGGGTGCATTCTTTAGCCTTTTTGCAAACCACCGAGGCGTACCTTGGGCTTCTGTAGCCTGCCACCGGGGTGCATTTTTTGGCTATATTATTTATTATATGAACCACCGGAGTCTACCGCATCCCGTTGGTGAACCACCGGAGTCCACCGCTTCCCGTTGGTGAACCACCGGAGTCCACCGCTTCCCGTTGGTGAACCACCGGAGTTCACCGCTTCCCGTTGGTGAACCACCGGAGTGAACCACCGGAGTCCACCGCTTCCCGTTGGTGAACCACCGGAGTCCACCGCTTCCCGTTGGTGAACCACCGGAGTCCACCGCTTCCCGTTGGTGAACCACCGGAGTCCACCGCTTCCCGTTGGTGAACCACCGGAGTCCACCGCTTCCCGTTGGTGAACCACCGGAGTCCACCGCTTCCCGTTGGTGAACCACCGGAGTCCACCGCTTCCCGTTGGTGAACCACCGGAGTCCACCGCTTCCCGTTGGTGAACCACCGGAGTCCACTGCTTCCCGTTGGTTAACCACCGGAGTTCACCGCTTCCTGTTGGTGAACCACCGGAGTGAACCACCGGAGTCCACCGCTTCCCGTCGGTGAACCACCGGAGTCCACCGCTTCCCGTCGGTGAACCACCGGAGTCCACCGCTTCCCGTCGGTGAACCACCGGAGTCCACCGCTTCCCGTCGGTGAACCACCGGAGTCCACCGCTTCCCGTCGGTGAACCACCGGAGTCCACCGCTTCCCGTCGGTGAACCACCGGAGTCCACCGCTTCCCGTCGGTGAACCACCGGAGTCCACCGCTTCCCGTCGGTGAACCACCGGAGTCCACCGCTTCCCGTCGGTGAACCACCGGAGTCCACCGCTTCCCGTCGGTGAACCACCGGAGTCCACCGCTTCCCGTCGGTGAACTACTGGGGTCCACCGCTCCCGTTGGTGAACCACCGGAGTCCACCGCTCCCGTTGGTGAACCACCGGAGTCCACCGCTCGTGATCTTGATCTGTAGCCTGCCACCGGGGTGCACTCTTTGGCCTTTTTGCAAACCACCGAGGCGCACCTTGGGCTTCTGTAGCCTGCCACCGGGGTGCATTCTATGGCCTTTTTGCAAACCACCGAGGCGCACCTTGGGCTTCTGTAGCCTGCCACCGGGGTGCATTCTTTGGCCTTTTTGCAAACCACCGAGGCGCACCTTGGGCTTCTGTAGCCTGCCACCGGGGTGCATTCTTTGGCCTTTTTGCAAACCACCGAGGCGCACCTTGGGCTTCTGTAGCCTGCACCCGGGGTGCATTCTTTGGCCTTTTTGCAAACCACCGAGGCGCACCTTGGGCTTCTGTAGCCTGCCACCGGGGTGCATTCTTTGGCCTTTTTGCAAACCACTGAGGCGCACCTTGGGCTTCTGTAGCCTGCCACCGGGGTGTATTCTTTGGCCTTTTTGCAAACCACCGAGGCGCACCTTGGGCTTCTGTAGCCTGCCACCGGGATGCATTCTTTGGCCTTTTTGCAAACCACCAAGGCGCACCTTGGGCTTCTGTAGCCTGCCACCGGGGTGCATTCTTTGGCCTTTTTGCAAACCACCGAGGCGCACCTTGGGCTTCTGTAGCCTGCCACCGAGGTGCATTCTTTGGCCTTTTTGCAAACCACCGAGGCGCACCTTGGGCTTCTGTAGCCTGCCACCGGGGTGCATTCTTTGGCCTTTTTGCAAACCACCGAGGCGCACCTTGGGCTTCTGTAGCCTGCCACCGGGGTGCATTCTTTAGCCTTTTTGCAAACCACCGAGGCGTACCTTGGGCTTCTGTAGCCTGCCACCGGGGTGCATTTTTTGGCTATATTATTTATTATATGAACCACCGGAGTCTACCGCATCCCGTTGGTGAACCACCGGAGTTCACCGCTTCCCGTTGGTGAACCACCGGAGTGAACCACCGGAGTCCACCGCTTCCCGTTGGTGAACCACCGGAGTCCACCGCTTCCCGTTGGTGAACCACCGGATTCCACCGCTTCCCGTTGCTGAACCACTGGAGTCCACCGCTTCCCGTTGGTGAACCACCGGAGTCCACCGCTTCCCGTTGGTGAACCACCGGAGTCCACCGCTTCCCGTTGGTGAACCACCGGAGTCCACCGCTTCCCGTCGGTGAACCACCGGAGTCCACCGCTTCCCGTTGGTGAACCACCGGAGTCCACCGCTTCCCGTTGGTGAACCACCGGAGTCCACCGCTTCCCGTCGGTGAACTACTGGGGTCCACCGCTCCCGTTGGTGAACCACCGGAGTCCACCGCTCCCGTTGGTGAACCACCGGAGTCCACCGCTCGTGATCTTGATCTGTAGCCTGCCACCGGGGTGCACTCTTTGGCCTTTTTGCAAACCACCGAGGCGCACCTTGGGCTTCTGTAGCCTGCCACCGGGGTGCATTCTATGGCCTTTTTGCAAACCACCGAGGCGCACCTTGGGCTTCTGTAGCCTGCCACCGGGGTGCATTCTATGGCCTTTTTGCAAACCACCGAGGCGCACCTTGGGCTTCTGTAGCCTGCCACCGGGGTGCATTCTTTGGCCTTTTTGCAAACCACCGAGGCGCACCTTGGGCTTCTGTAGCCTGCACCCGGGTGCATTCTTTGGCCTTTTTGCAAACCACCGAGGCGCACCTTGGGCTTCTGTAGCCTGCCACCGGGGTGCATTCTTTGGCCTTTTTGCAAACCACCGAGGCGCACCTTGGGCTTCTGTAGCCTGCCACCGGGGTGCATTCTTTGGCCTTTTTGCAAACCACCGAGGCGCACCTTGGGCTTCTGTAGCCTGCCACCGGGGTGCATTCTTTGGCCTTTTTGCAAACCACCGAGGCGCACCTTGGGCTTCTGTAGCCTGCCACCGGGGTGCATTCTTTGGCCTTTTTGCAAACCACCGAGGCGCACCTTGGGCTTCTGTAGCCTGCCACCGGGGTGCATTCTTTGGCCTTTTTGCAAACCACCGAGGCGCACCTTGGGCTTCTGTAGCCTGCCACCGGGGTGCATTCTTTGGCCTTTTTGCAAACCACCGAGGCGTACCTTGGGCTTCTGTAGCCTGCCACCGGGGTGCATTCTTTGGCCTTTTTGCAAACCACCGAGGCGTACCTTGGGCTTCTGTAGCCTGCCACCGGGGTGCATTCTTTGGCCTTTTTGCAAACCACCGAGGCGCACCTTGGGCTTCTGTAGCCTGCCACCGGGGTGCATTCTTTGGCCTTTTTGCAAACCACCGAGGCGTACCTTGGGCTTCTGTAGCCTGCCACCGGGGTGCATTTTTTGGCTATTTTATTTATTATATGAACCACCGGAGTCCACCGCATCCCGTTGGTGAACCACCGGAGTCCACCGCTTCCCGTTAGTGAACCACCGGAGTCCACCGCTTCCCGTTGGTGAACCACCGGAGTCCACCGCTTCCCGTTGGTGAACCACCGGAGTCCACCGCTTCCCGTTGGTGAACCACCGGAGTCCACCGCTTCCCGTTGGTGAACCACCGGAGTCCACCGCTTCCCGTTGGTGAACCACCGGAGTCCACCGCTTCCCGTTGGTGAACCACCGGAGTCCACCGCTTCCCGTTGGTGAACCACCGGAGTCCACCGCTTCCCGTTGGTGAACCACCGGAGTCCACCGCTTCTTCGTTGGTGAACCACCGGAGTCCACCGCTTCTTCGTTGGTGAACCACCGGAGTCCACCGCTTCCCGTTGGTGAACCACCGGAGTCCACCGCTTCCCGTTGGTGAACCACCGGAGTCCACCGCTTCCCGTTGGTGAACCACCGGAGTCCACCGCTACCCGTTGGTGAACCACCGGAGTCCACCGCTTCCCGTTGGTGAACCACCGAAGTCCACCGCTTCCCGCTGGTGAACCACCGGAGTTCACCGCTTCCCGTTGGTTAACCACCGGAGTGAACCACCGGAGTCCACCGCTTCCCGTTGGTGAACCACCGAGGCGCACCTTGGGCTTCTGTAGCCTGTTACCGGGGTGCATTCTATGGCCTTTTTGCAAACCACCGAGGCGCACCTTGGGCTTCTGTAGCCTGCCACCGGGGTGCATTCTATGGCCTTTTTGCAAACCACCGAGGCGCACCTTGGGCTTCTGTAGCCTGCCACCGGGGTGCATTCTTTGGCCTTTTTGCAAACCACCGAGGCGCACCTTGGGCTTCTGTAGCCTGCACCCGGGTGCATTCTTTGGCCTTTTTGCAAACCACCGAGGCGCACCTTGGGCTTCTGTAGCCTGCCACCGGGGTGCATTCTTTGGCCTTTTTGCAAACCACCGAGGCGCACCTTGGGCTTCTGTAGCCTGCCACCGGGGTGCATTCTTTGGCCTTTTTGCAAACCACCGAGGCGCACCTTGGGCTTCTGTAGCCTGCCACCGGGGTGCATTCTTTGGCCTTTTTGCAAACCACCGAGGCGCACCTTGGGCTTCTGTAGCCTGCCACCGGGGTGCATTCTTTGGCCTTTTTGCAAACCACCGAGGCGCACCTTGGGCTTCTGTAGCCTGCCACCGGGGTGCATTCTTTGGCCTTTTTGCAAACCACCGAGGCGCACCTTGGGCTTCTGTAGCCTGCCACCGGGGTGCATTCTTTGGCCTTTTTGCAAACCACCGAGGCGTACCTTGGGCTTCTGTAGCCTGCCACCGGGGTGCATTCTTTGGCCTTTTTGCAAACCACCGAGGCGTACCTTGGGCTTCTGTAGCCTGCCACCGGGGTGCATTCTTTGGCCTTTTTGCAAACCACCGAGGCGCACCTTGGGCTTCTGTAGCCTGCCACCGGGGTGCATTCTTTGGCCTTTTTGCAAACCACCGAGGCGTACCTTGGGCTTCTGTAGCCTGCCACCGGGGTGCATTCTTTGGCCTTTTTGCAAACCACCGAGGCGCACCTTGGGCTTCTGTAGCCTGCCACCGGGGTGCATTCTTTGGCCTTTTTGCAAACCACCGAGGCGTACCTTGGGCTTCTGTAGCCTGCCACCGGGGTGCATTCTTTGGCCTTTTTGCAAACCACCGAGGCGTACCTTGGGCTTCTGTAGCCTGCCACCGGGGTGCATTCTTTGGCCTTTTTGCAAACCACCGAGGCGCACCTTGGGCTTCTGTAGCCTGCCACCGGGGTGCATTCTTTGGCCTTTTTGCAAACCACCGAGGCGTACCTTGGGCTTCTGTAGCCTGCCACCGGGGTGCATTCTTTGGCCTTTTTGCAAACCACCGAGGCGTACCTTGGGCTTCTGTAGCCTGCCACCGGGGTGCATTCTTTGGCCTTTTTGCAAACCACCGAGGCGTACCTTGGGCTTCTGTAGCCTGCCACCGGGGTGCATTCTTTGGCCTTTTTGCAAACCACCGAGGCGTACCTTGGGCTTCTGTAGCCTGCCACCGGGGTGCATTCTTTGGCCTTTTTGCAAACCACCGAGGCGCACCTTGGGCTTCTGTAGCCTGCCACCGGGGTGCATTCTTTGGCCTTTTTGCAAACCACCGAGGCGTACCTTGGGCTTCTGTAGCCTGCCACCGGGGTGCATTTTTTGGCTATTTTATTTATTATATGAACCACCGGAGTCCACCGCATCCCGTTGGTGAACCACCGGAGTCCACCGCTTCCCGTTAGTGAACCACCGGAGTCCACCGCTTCCCGTTGGTGAACCACCGGAGTCCACCGCTTCCCGTTGGTGAACCACCGGAGTCCACCGCTTCCCGTTGGTGAACCACCGGAGTCCACCGCTTCCCGTTGGTGAACCACCGGAGTCCACCGCTTCCCGTTGGTGAACCACCGGAGTCCACCGCTTCCCGTTGGTGAACCACCGGAGTCCACCGCTTCCCGTTGGTGAACCACCGGAGTCCACCGCTTCCCGTTGGTGAACCACCGGAGTCCACCGCTTCTTCGTTGGTGAACCACCGGAGTCCACCGCTTCTTCGTTGGTGAACCACCGGAGTCCACCGCTTCCCGTTGGTGAACCACCGGAGTCCACCGCTTCCCGTTGGTGAACCACCGGAGTCCACCGCTTCCCGTTGGTGAACCACCGGAGTCCACCGCTACCCGTTGGTGAACCACCGGAGTCCACCGCTTCCCGTTGGTGAACCACCGAAGTCCACCGCTTCCCGCTGGTGAACCACCGGAGTTCACCGCTTCCCGTTGGTTAACCACCGGAGTGAACCACCGGAGTCCACCGCTTCCCGTTGGTGAACCACCGAGGCGCACCTTGGGCTTCTGTAGCCTGTTACCGGGGTGCATTCTATGGCCTTTTTGCAAACCACCGAGGCGCACCTTGGGCTTCTGTAGCCTGCCACCGGGGTGCATTCTATGGCCTTTTTGCAAACCACCGAGGCGCACCTTGGGCTTCTGTAGCCTGCCACCGGGGTGCATTCTTTGGCCTTTTTGCAAACCACCGAGGCGCACCTTGGGCTTCTGTAGCCTGCACCCGGGTGCATTCTTTGGCCTTTTTGCAAACCACCGAGGCGCACCTTGGGCTTCTGTAGCCTGCCACCGGGGTGCATTCTTTGGCCTTTTTGCAAACCACCGAGGCGCACCTTGGGCTTCTGTAGCCTGCCACCGGGGTGCATTCTTTGGCCTTTTTGCAAACCACCGAGGCGCACCTTGGGCTTCTGTAGCCTGCCACCGGGGTGCATTCTTTGGCCTTTTTGCAAACCACCGAGGCGCACCTTGGGCTTCTGTAGCCTGCCACCGGGGTGCATTCTTTGGCCTTTTTGCAAACCACCGAGGCGCACCTTGGGCTTCTGTAGCCTGCCACCGGGGTGCATTCTTTGGCCTTTTTGCAAACCACCGAGGCGCACCTTGGGCTTCTGTAGCCTGCCACCGGGGTGCATTCTTTGGCCTTTTTGCAAACCACCGAGGCGTACCTTGGGCTTCTGTAGCCTGCCACCGGGGTGCATTCTTTGGCCTTTTTGCAAACCACCGAGGCGTACCTTGGGCTTCTGTAGCCTGCCACCGGGGTGCATTCTTTGGCCTTTTTGCAAACCACCGAGGCGCACCTTGGGCTTCTGTAGCCTGCCACCGGGGTGCATTCTTTGGCCTTTTTGCAAACCACCGAGGCGTACCTTGGGCTTCTGTAGCCTGCCACCGGGGTGCATTCTTTGGCCTTTTTGCAAACCACCGAGGCGCACCTTGGGCTTCTGTAGCCTGCCACCGGGGTGCATTCTTTGGCCTTTTTGCAAACCACCGAGGCGTACCTTGGGCTTCTGTAGCCTGCCACCGGGGTGCATTCTTTGGCCTTTTTGCAAACCACCGAGGCGTACCTTGGGCTTCTGTAGCCTGCCACCGGGGTGCATTCTTTGGCCTTTTTGCAAACCACCGAGGCGCACCTTGGGCTTCTGTAGCCTGCCACCGGGGTGCATTCTTTGGCCTTTTTGCAAACCACCGAGGCGTACCTTGGGCTTCTGTAGCCTGCCACCGGGGTGCATTCTTTGGCCTTTTTGCAAACCACCGAGGCGTACCTTGGGCTTCTGTAGCCTGCCACCGGGGTGCATTCTTTGGCCTTTTTGCAAACCACCGAGGCGCACCTTGGGCTTCTGTAGCCTGCCACCGGGGTGCATTCTTTGGCCTTTTTGCAAACCACCGAGGCGTACCTTGGGCTTCTGTAGCCTGCCACCGGGGTGCATTTTTTGGCTATTTTATTTATTATATGAACCACCGGAGTCCACCGCATCCCGTTGGTGAACCACCGGAGTCCACCGCTTCCCGTTGGTGAACCACCGGAGTCCACCGCTTCCCGTTGGTGAACCACCGGAGTCCACCGCTTCCCGTTGGTGAACCACCGGAGTCCACCGCTTCCCGTTGGTGAACCACCGGAGTCCACCGCTTCCCGTTGGTGAACCACCGGAGTCCACCGCTTCCCGTTGGTGAACCACCGGAGTCCACCGCTTCCCGTTGGTGAACCACCGGAGTCCACCGCTTCCTCGTTGGTGAACCACCGGAGTCCACCGCTTCCCGTTGGTGAACCACCGGAGTCCACCGCTTCCCGTTGGTGAACCACCGGAGTCCACCGCTTCCCGTTGGTGAACCACCGGAGTCCACCGCTTCCCGTTGGTGAACCACCGGAGTCCACCGCTACCCGTTGGTGAACCACCGGAGTCCACCGCTTCCCGTTGGTGAACCACCGAAGTCCACCGCTTCCCGCTGGTGAACCACCGGAGTTCACCGCTTCCCGTTGGTTAACCACCGGAGTGAACCACCGGAGTCCACCGCTTCCCGTTGGTGAACCACCGAGGCGCACCTTGGGCTTCTGTAGCCTGCCACCGGGGTGCATTCTTTGGCCTTTTTGCAAACCACCGAGACGCACCTTGGGCTTCTGTAGTCTGCCACCGGGGTGTATTCTTTGGCCTTTTTGCAAACCACCGAGGCGCACCTTGGGCTTCTGCAGCCTGCCACCGGGGTGCATTCTTTGGCCTTTTTGCAAACCACCGAGGCGCACCTTGGGCTTCTGTAGCCTGCCACCGGGGTGCATTCTTTGGCCTTTTTGCAAACCACCGAGGCGCACCTTGGGCTTCTGTAGCCTGCCACCGGGGTGCATTCTTTGGCCTTTTTGCAAACCACCGAGGCGCACCTTGGGCTTCTGTAGCCTGCCACCGGGGTGTATTTTTTGGATATATTATTTATTATATGAACCACCGGAGTCCACCGCATCCCGTTGGTGAACCACCGGAGTCCACCGCATCCCGTTGGTGAACCACCGGAGTCCACCGCATCCCGTTGGTGAACCACCGGAGTCCACCGCATCCCGTTGGTGAACCACCGGAGTCCACCGCATCCCGTTGGTGAACCACCGGAGTCCACCGCATCCCGTTTTTGAACCACCGGAGTCCACCGCTTCCCGTTGGTGAACCACCGGAGTCCACCGCTTCCCGTTGGTGAACCACCGGAGTCCACCGCTTCCCGTTGGTGAACCACCGGAGTCCACCGCTTCCCGTTGGTGAACCACCGGAGTCCACCGCTTCCCGTTGGTGAACCACCGGAGTTCACTGTATCCCGTTGGTTAACCACCGGAGTGAACCACCGGAGTCCACCGCTTCCCGTTGGTGAACCACCGGAGTCCACCGCTTCCCGTTGGTGAACCACCGGAGTCCACCGCTCGTGATCTTGATCTGTAGCCTGCCACCGGGGTGCATTCTTTGGCCTTTTTGCAAATCACCGAGGCGCACCTTGGGCTTCTGTAGCCTGCCACCGGGGTGCATTCTATGGCCTTTTTGCAAACCACCGAGGCGCACCTTGGGCTTCTGTAGCCTGCCACCGGGGTGCATTCTTTGGCCTTTTTGCAAACCACCGAGGCGCACCTTGGGCTTCTGTAGCCTACACCCGGGGTGCATTCTTTGGCCTTTTTGCAAACCACCGAGGCACACCTTGGGTTTCTGTAGCCTTCCACCGGGATGCATTCTTTGGCCTTTTTGCAAACCACCAAGGCGCACCTTGGGCTTCTGTAGCCTGCCACCGGGGTGCATTCTTTGGCCTTTTTGTAAACCACCGAGGCGCACCTTGGGCTTCTGTAGCCTGCCACCGAGGTGCATTCTTTGGCCTTTTTGCAAATTACCGAGGCGCACCTTGGGCTTCTGTAGCCTGCCACCGGGGTGCATTCTTTGGCCTTTTTGCAAACCACCGAGGCGCACCTTGGGCTTCTGTAGCCTGCCACCGGGGTGCATTCTTTAGCCTTTTTGCAAACCACCGAGGCGCACCTTGGGCTTCTGTAGCCTGCCACCGGGGTGCATTTTTTGGCTATATTATTTATTATATGAACCACCGGAGTCCACCGCATCCCGTTGGTGAACCACCGGAGTCCACCGCTTCCCGTTGGTGAACCACCGGAGTCCACCGCTTCCCGTTGGTGAACCACCGGAGTCCACCGCTTCCCGTTGGTGAACCACCGGAGTCCACCGCTTCCCGTTGGTGAACCACCGGAGTCCACCGCTTCCCGTTGGTGAACCACCGGAGTCCACCGCTTCCCGTTGGTGAACCACCGGAGTGAACCACCGGATTCCACCGTTTCCCGTCGGTGAACCACCGGAGTCCACCGCTTCCCGTCGGTGAACCACCGGAGTCCACCGCTTCCCGTCGGTGAACCACCGGAGTCCACCGCTTCCCGTCGGTGAACCACCGGAGTCCACCGCTTCCCGTCGGTGAACCACCGGAGTCCACCGCTTCCCGTCGGTGAACCACCGGAGTCCACCGCTTCCCGTCGGTGAACCACCGGAGTCCACCGCTTCCCGTCGGTGAACTACTGGGGTCCACCGCTCCCGTTGGTGAACCACCGGAGTCCACCGCTCCCGTTGGTGAACCACCGGAGTCCACCGCTCGTGATCTTGATCTGTAGCCTGCCACCGGGGTGCACTCTTTGGCCTTTTTGCAAACCACCGAGGCGCACCTTGGGCTTCTGTAGCCTGCCACCGGGGTGCATTCTATGGCCTTTTTGCAAACCACCGAGGCGCACCTTGGGCTTCTGTAGCCTGCCACCGGGGTGCATTCTTTGGCCTTTTTGCAAACCACCGAGGCGCACCTTGGGCTTCTGTAGCCTGCCACCGGGGTGCATTCTTTGGCCTTTTTGCAAACCACTGAGGCGCACCTTGGGCTTCTGTAGCCTGCAACCGGGGTGCATTTTTTGGCTATTTTATTTATTATATGAACCACCGGAGTCCACCGCTTCCCGTTGGTGAACCACCGGAGTCCACCGCTTCCCGTTGGTGAACCACCGGAGTCCACCGCTTCCCGTTGGTGAACCACCGGAGTCCACCGCTTCCCGTTGGTGAACCACCGGAGTCCACCGCTTCCCGTTGGTGAACCACCGGAGTCCACCGCTTCCCGTTGGTGAACCACCGGAGTCCACCGCATCCCGTTGGTGAACCACCGGAGTCCACCGCATCCCGTTGGTGAACCACCGGAGTCCACCGCATCCCGTTGGTGAACCACCGGAGTCCACCGCATCCCGTTTTTGAACCACCGGAGTCCACCGCTTCCCGTTGGTGAACCACCGGAGTCCACCGCTTCCCGTTGGTGAACCACCGGAGTCCACCGCTTCCCGTTGGTGAACCACCGGAGTCCACCGCTTCCCGTTGGTGAACCACCGGAGTCCACCGCTTCCCGTTGGTGAACCACCGGAGTCCACCGCTTCCCGTTGGTGAACCACCGGAGTCCACCGCTTCCCGTTGGTGAACCACCGGAGTCCACCGCTTCCCGTTGGTGAACCACCGGAGTCCACCGCTTCCCGTTGGTGAACCACCGAAGTCCACCGCTTCCCGCTGGTGAACCACCGGAGTTCACCGCTTCCCGTTGGTTAACCACCGGAGTGAACCACCGGAGTCCACCGCTTCCCGTTGGTGAACCACCGAGGCGCACCTTGGGCTTCTGTAGCCTGCCACCGGGGTGCATTCTTTGGCCTTTTTGCAAACCACCGAGGCGCACCTTGGGCTTCTGTAGCCTGCCACCGGGGTGCATTCTTTGGCCTTTTTGCAAACCACCGAGGCGCACCTTGGGCTTCTGTAGCCTGCCACCGGGGTGTATTTTTTGGATATATTATTTATTATATGAACCACCGGAGTCCACCGCATCCCGTTGGTGAACCACCGGAGTCCACCGCATCCCGTTGGTGAACCACCGGAGTCCACCGCATCCCGTTGGTGAACCACCGGAGTCCACCGCATCCCGTTGGTGAACCACCGGAGTCCACCGCATCCCGTTTTTGAACCACCGGAGTCCACCGCTTCCCGTTGGTGAACCACCGGAGTCCACCGCTTCCCGTTGGTGAACCACCGGAGTCCACCGCTTCCCGTTGGTGAACCACCGGAGTCCACCGCTTCCCGTTGGTGAACCACCGGAGTCCACCGCTTCCCGTTGGTGAACCACCGGAGTCCACCGCTTCCCGTTGGTGAACCACCGGAGTTCACTGTATCCCGTTGGTTAACCACCGGAGTGAACCACCGGAGTCCACCGCTTCCCGTTGGTGAACCACCGGAGTCCACCGCTTCCCGTTGGTGAACCACCGGAGTCCACCGTTCGTGATCTTGATCTGTAGCCTGCCACCGGGGTGCATTCTTTGGCCTTTTTGCAAATCACCGAGGCGCACCTTGGGCTTCTGTAGCCTGCCACCGGGTTGCATTCTATGGCCTTTTTGCAAACCACCGAGGCGCACCTTGGGCTTCTGTAGCCTGCCACCGGGGTGCATTCTTTGGCCTTTTTGCAAACCACCGAGGCGCACCTTGGGCTTCTGTAGCCTGCCACCGGGGTGCATTCTTTGGCCTTTTTGCAAACCACCGAGGCGCACCTTGGGCTTCTGTAGCCTGCAACCGAGGTGCATTCTTAGGCCTTTTTGAAAACCAACGAGGCGCACCGTGGGCTTTTGTAGCCTGCCACCGGGGTGCATTCTTTGGCCTTTTTGCAAACCACCGAGGCGCACCTTGGGCTTCTGTAGCCTACACCCGGGGTGCATTCTTTGGCCTTTTTGCAAACCACCGAGGCACACCTTGGGTTTCTGTAGCCTTCCACCGGGATGCATTCTTTGGCCTTTTTGTAAACCACCGAGGCGCACCTTGGGCTTCTGTAGCCTGCCACCGAGGTGCATTCTTTGGCCTTTTTGCAAATTACCGAGGCGCACCTTGGGCTTCTGTAGCCTGCCACCGGGGTGCATTTTTTGGCTATATTATTTATTATATGAACCACCGGAGTCTACCGCATCCCGTTGGTGAACCACCGGAGTCCACCGCTTCCCGTTGGTGAACCACCGGAGTCCACCGCTTCCCGTTGGTGAACCACCGGAGTCCACCGCTTCCCGTTGGTGAACCACCGGAGTCCACCGCTTCCCGTTGGTGAACCACCGGAGTCCACCGCTTCCCGTTGGTGAACCACCGGAGTGAACCACCGGAGTCCACCGCTTCCCGTCGGTGAACCACCGGAGTCCACCGCTTCCCGTTGGTGAACCACCGGAGTGAACCACCGGAGTCCACCGCTTCCCGTCGGTGAACCACCGGAGTCCACCGCTTCCCGTCGGTGAACCACCGGAGTCTACCGCTTCCCGTCGGTGAACCACCGGAGTCCACCGCTTCCCGTCGGTGAACCACCGGAGTCCACCGCTTCCCGTCGGTGAACCACCGGAGTCCACCGCTTCCCGTCGGTGAACCACCGGAGTCCACCGCTTCCCGTCGGTGAACTACTGGGGTCCACCGCTCCCGTTGGTGAACCACCGGAGTCCACCGCTCCCGTTGGTGAACCACCGGAGTCCACCGCTCGTGATCTTGATCTGTAGCCTGCCACCGGGGTGCACTCTTTGGCCTTTTTGCAAACCACCGAGGCGCACCTTGGGCTTCTGTAGCCTGCCACCGGGGTGCATTCTATGGCCTTTTTGCAAACCACCGAGGCGCACCTTGGGCTTCTGTAGCCTGCCACCGGGGTGCATTCTTTGGCCTTTTTGCAAACCACCGAGGCGCACCTTGGGCTTCTGTAGCCTGCCACCGGGGTGCATTCTTTGGCCTTTTTGCAAACCACTGAGGCGCACCTTGGGCTTCTGTAGCCTGCAACCGGGGTGCATTTTTTGGCTATTTTATTTATTATATGAACCACCGGAGTCCACCGCTTCCCGTTGGTGAACCACCGGAGTCCACCGCTTCCCGTTGGTGAACCACCGGAGTCCACCGCTTCCCGTTGGTGAACCACCGGAGTCCACCGCTTCCCGTTGGTGAACCACCGGAGTCCACCGCTTCCCGTTGGTGAACCACCGGAGTCCACCGCTTCCCGTTGGTGAACCACCGGAGTCCACCGCTTCCCGTTGGTGAACCACCGGAGTCCACCGCATCCCGTTGGTGAACCACCGGAGTCCACCGCATCCCGTTGGTGAACCACCGGAGTCCACCGCTTCCCGTTGGTGAACCACCGGAGTCCACCGCTTCCCGTTGGTGAACCACCGGAGTCCACCGCTTCCCGTTGGTGAACCACCGGAGTCCACCGCTTCCCGTTGGTGAACCACCGGAGTCCACCGCTTCCCGTTGGTGAACCACCGGAGTCCACCGCTTCCCGTTGGTGAACCACCGGAGTTCACTGTATCCCGTTGGTTAAGCACCGGAGTGAACCACCGGAGTCCACCGCTTCCCGTTGGTGAACCACCGGAGTCCACCGCTTCCCGTTGGTGAACCACCGGAGTCCACCGCTCGTGATCTTGATCTGTAGCCTGCCACCGGGGTGCATTCTTTGGCCTTTTTGCAAATCACCGAGGCGCACCTTGGGCTTCTGTAGCCTGCCACCGGGGTGCATTCTATGGCCTTTTTGCAAACCACCGAGGCGCACCTTGGGCTTCTGTAGCCTGCCACCGGGGTGCATTCTTTGGCCTTTTTGCAAACCACCGAGGCGCACCTTGGGCTTCTGTAGCCTGCCACCGGGGTGCATTCTTTGGCCTTTTTGCAAACCACCGAGGCGCACCTTGGGCTTCTGTAGCCTGCAACCGAGGTGCATTCTTAGGCCTTTTTGCAAACCACCGAGGCGCACCGTGGGCTTTTGTAGCCTGCCACCGGGGTGCATTCTTTGGCCTTTTTGCAAACCACCGAGGCGCACCTTGGGCTTCTGTAGCCTACACCCGGGGTGCATTCTTTGGCCTTTTTGCAAACCACCGAGGCGCACCTTGGGTTTCTGTAGCCTGCCACCGGCATGCATTCTTTGGCCTTTTTGCAAACCACCAAGGCGCACCTTGGGCTTCTGTAGCCTGCCACCGGGGTGCATTCTTTGGCCTTTTTGCAAACCACCGAGGCGCACCTTGGGCTTCTGTAGCCTGCCACCGGGGTGCATTCTTTGGCCTTTTTGCAAACCACCGAGGCGCACCTTGGGCTTCTGTAGCCTGCCACCGGGGTGCATTCTTTAGCCTTTTTGCAAACCACCGAGGCGCACCTTGGGCTTCTGTAGCCTGCCACCGGGGTGCATTTTTTGGCTATATTATTTATTATATGAACCACCGGAGTCTACCGCATCCCGTTGGTGAACCACCGGAGTCCACCGCTTCCCGTTGGTGAACCACCGGAGTCCACCGCTTCCCGTTGGTGAACCACCGGAGTCCACCGCTTCCCGTTGGTGAACCACCGGAGTCCACCGCTTCCCGTTGGTGAACCACCGGAGTTCACCGCTTCCCGTTGGTGAACCACCGGAGTGAACCACCGGAGTCCACCGCTTCCCGTTGGTGAACCACCGGAGTCCATCGCTTCCCGTTGGTGAACCACCGGAGTCCACCGCTTCCCGTCGGTGAACCACCGGAGTCCACCGCTTCCCGTCGGTGAACCACCGGAGTCCACCGCTTCCCGTCGGTGAACCACCGGAGTCCACCGCTTCCCGTCGGTGAACCACCGGAGTCCACCGCTTCCCGTCGGTGAACCACCGGAGTCCACCGCTTCCCGTCGGTGAACCACCGGAGTCCACCGCTTCCCGTCGGTGAACCACCGGAGTCCACCGCTTCCCGTCGGTGAACCACCGGAGTCCACCGCTTCCCGTCGGTGAACCACCGGAGTCCACCGCTTCCCGTCGGTGAACCACCGGAGTCCACCGCTTCCCGTCGGTGAACTACTGGGGTCCACCGCTCCCGTTGGTGAACCACCGGAGTCCACTGCTCCCGTTGGTGAACCACCGGAGTCCACCGCTTCCCGTTGGTGAACCACCGGAGTCCACCGCTTCCCGTTGGTGAACCACCGGAGTGAACCACCGGAGTCCATCGCTTCCCGTTGCTGAACCACCGGAGTCCACCGCTTCCCGTTGCTGAACCACCGGAGCCCACCGCTTCCCGTTGCTGAACCACCGGAGCCCACCGCTTCCCGTTGCTGATCCACCGGAGCACACTGCTTCCCGTTGCTGATCCACCGGAGCACACCGCTTCCCGTTGGCTTGCCACCGGAGTACACCATTTACCATTGACCTACGCCTGTGAAAACCAGCTTGTGGCTGGTATACATAGAAGACTGATTTCCTCTACTGTATATAGCAATGCTGTGGCACTGCTGTCTATAGTACAAGTGTTCAGACCACGGGCGGACACTGACAGTGAGGGGCCTGGATTTGTGTCTGGGTCCCCCACCATCACGCCCCACTCAAATAAATACCAGCACATTTATGTGTATATTCACATAAAGCATAATATAATAAAAATTACATGGCCATTTACACATTACAATTGCATGTACATAGTAAACACATTCACAAAAGAATACAATTTTCACATACACAATGATAATCTTGTGATGCACTTGTTCACTTGTATACCGTTAGGAGATAATAGAGGTATTATTCTATAGGTTATTTGGAGGCTGATAAATATAGTATTTTTAGTGCCTTTGTGGACTTGAACTTGCTATTCTTTAATACAACACTATTGCAATATACAGACAAAAATGATGTTCTCCCATAAAGCCTGGCTATAGGCTGAGCTTCACAGGAAGACACAAACAGCAGCCATGGGGGTCTTTATCTGGCTCCTGGCTGCCATTACAACCCACTGCAGATGCTACCTGCAGTCCTATGTAACACCACAGATAACACATAATGCCGCCCACTGTGCCCCGGAATCAGGGTGGATAAAAATCAATGTTTTTTTTTTAAAAAAATCAAAGAAAATCGGTTTTATTTAAATCGGATTTTTTTTTATTTAAATCGGATTTTTTTGATTTAAAATCGGATTTTTTTCAATAAACTGCTTTTTGAGGAAAATATTTTTACCATCCAAAGGTTCTTCCATCATGAGATAAAGCTGAGTTGTTTAACTCAGTAGAATAAAGGCTGTATATGTGTAACATTCACAATGCCATGCTCTTCCAGAGGTTTCTGTAGGATTAGTGGGCAGTTTCTCTCCTATATTATCACAGACACTCGCTTTACTTACGCAGTTCTCAAAACTGAATTTGACTCCGCAGAGGTCCCAGCCTCTTCTTCACGGCAAAAATATTACAACATGAACAGAGTTGAGAAAAAGACCTTAATCCTATTGTTCTACAAACCTATGAATACAGAATCAACCCCTTCAGTGCCAAGTCCAAGAAGTTAGACAATATGTTTCTGATTGTTTGGAGTGGAATAGATCTGCACAACACAAGAATAATGTGAATCTAAGTGTGAGGAGGAAAAAGGGCAAGCAGACAAGAAAATGAAAGTGAAACTTTGAGAACAATACTGCAGCATAGCCACAGACAGACAAGTCTGGATCTGTTTGTGTGTACGATCTGAGGTTTACTACATTATTTCCTTATAATGGCAGCAGGCCGTAAAAGAGACCCAGTTTGGGAATATTTTAATGAAGCTCCTTCGCCTATCGGTAAGGCAGGCATGCGTGCAAAATGCAAACGATGCAACAAAGAGATGCAAGGCCTGGTGGCGCGAATGAGGCAACATCATGAGAAGTGCGGTGATGAAGATGACCAAAGAAACACTTCTGAACAGGCAGGATCTTCAGGTTGGTAAACATTTTTATTGAATCCTATTTCTAAAGACTGAACTGTCATGTGTGAGAAAAATTATATTTCTTATTATTACTGCATGTTACTGTCATTTGGTACAGTTATGAAGAAAAACACATTCCTTTTGGGGCAGGGGCAGTGATGTGTTGTGTACAATAAGCAGAAATTGTATAATAAACAATAAAATAACAGCATTGACTTTTTTTGTTTAGGGGAATTCATGGATTCTGGAAACTATCCACCTCCAAGATCACCATCATCCTGTTCTACAGTTTCAGAGTTATCCATCCAGGATAGTGCTTCATTAGCAGCAGCAGCATCAGACACCCACAGCCACATATCACCATCACCCAAAAGGAAGAAAAAACCTTTACCTCCTGGAACCACCATAGATAGGTTTGTGATAAGAACTAGCAGATTAGAAAAAGAGTTGATTGATGAAAAAAATCGCCCAGTTTATTTATGCAACGAACTCTTCTTTCCGTCTGACTGAGAACCCACATTTCATTAATATGGTTCAGTCACTGAGACCAGGATACAGTCCACCCAGCAGAGCTGATGTTGCAGGGAAACTGCTGGATCAAGTGTATGACAGAGAAATGGAGCAATGTGCAACTGCTCTGGAGGGTAAAATTGTTAACCTAAGTATTGATGGGTGGAGTAATGTCCACAATGATCCTATTGTATGTGCTTGTATAACAACAGAAGAAGGTAAAGTCTTCCTTGCACAAACAACTGATACGTCAGGAAATGCACGCACAGCAGAATACTTACAAGAAGTGGCAGTAAAAGTTATAACGACATGTGAACAAAAATTCAAATGTCTAGTACGCAGTTTGGTCACTGACAATGCTGCAAACGTATCCAAGATGAGAAGTGATTTAGAAGAGCAGGGAGGGAATACAAAGCTGCTAATAACATATGGTTGCAGTGCTCATTTGCTGCACCTCTTAGCCAAAGACTTAAGTGTTCCAGAAATAAAGGCTAATGTTGTTGAAATTGCTAAATACTTCCGTAATAATCATTTTGCTGCAGCAGCTCTGAAAAGTATGGGTGGAACCAAGCTAACGCTCCCACAAGATGTTAGATGGAACTCTGTGGTGGACTGTTTTGAGCAGTATATCAAAAACTGGCCTATTCTGATGACACTTTGTGAAGAAGATCGAGATAAAATAGATGGCACTGTCACGGCCAAAATCCTCAACATTGGGCTTAAGAGAAATGTTGAACATATGCTGAGCTTCCTGAAGCCCATCTCTCAAGACTTTAAACAAAATACAGAAAAATAGCTGTTTTATTGCGGATGCTGTTGAAATTTGGAAGGAACTGAGTGAACACTTAAAAACAGAACTACACATGGACAGAATTAAATTACAAGCAGTAAACAAACGAATGGGACAAGCACTGACTCCAGCTCATTTTTTGGCAAATATTGTCAATATCCAATATCAGGGTCAAAACCTAAGTGCTGAGGAAGAGGAGTTAGCTATGACATGGGTATCCAGCAATCATCCATCTTTAATGCCAACTATAATAAACTTCAGAGCTAAGGGGGAACCATTCAAGAAATATATGTTTGCTGAAGATATTTTAAGAAAGGTCACACCAGTAAACTGGTGGAAGTCACTTAAGCGCTTGGATTTAGAGACTGTTCAAGTAATGATTTCACTTTTAACAGCAGTAGCTTCTTCTGCAGGCGTTGAAAGAATACAGTTAGGTCCAGAAATATTTGGACAGTGACACAATTTTCGCGAGTTGGGCTCTGCATGCCACCACATTGGATTTGAAATGAAACCTCTACAACAGAATTCAAGTGCAGATTGTAACGTTTAATTTGAAGGTTTGAACAAAAATATCTGATAGAAATTGTAGGAATTGTACACATTTCTTTACAAACACTCCACATTTTAGGAGGTCAAAAGTAATTGGACAAATAAACCAAACCCAAACAAAATATGTTTATTTTCAATATTTTGTTGCGAATCCTTTGGAGGCAATCACTGCCTTAAGTCTGGAACCCATGGACATCACCAAACGCTGGGTTTCCTCCTTCTTAATGCTTTGCCAGGCCTTTACAGCCGCAGCCTTCAGGTCTTGCTTGTTTGTGGGTCTTTCCGTCTTAAGTCTGGATTTGAGCAAGTGAAATGCATGCTCAATTGGGTTAAGATCTGGTGATTGACTTGGCCATTGCAGAATGTTCCACTTTTTTGCACTCATGAACTCCTGGGTAGCTTTGGCTGTATGCTTGGGGTCATTGTCCATCTGTACTATGAAGCGCCGTCCGATCAACTTTGCGGCATTTGGCTGAATCTGGGCTGAAAGTATATCCCGGTACACTTCAGAATTTATCCGGCTACTCTTGTCTGCTGTTATGTCATCAATAAACACAAGTGACCCAGTGCCATTGAAAGCCATGCATGCCCATGCCATCACGTTGCCTCCACCATGTTTTACAGAGGATGTGGTGTGCCTTGGATCATGTGCCGTTCCCTTTCTTCTCCAAACTTTTTTCTTCCCATCATTCTCGTACAGGTTGATCTTGGTCTCATCTGTCCATAGAATACTTTTCCAGAACTGAGCTGGCTTCATGAGGTGTTTTTCAGCAAATTTAACTCTGGCCTGTCTATTTTTGGAATTGATGAATGGTTTGCATCTAGATGTGAACCCTTTGTATTTACTTTCATGGAGTCTTCTCTTTACTGTTGACTTAGAGACAGATACACCTACTTCACTGAGAGTGTTCTGGACTTCAGTTGATGTTGTGAACGGGTTCTTCTTCACCAAAGAAAGTATGCGGTGATCATCCACCACTGTTGTCATCCGTGGACGCCCAAGCATTTTTGAGTTCCCAAGCTCACCAGTCAATTCCTTTTTTCTCAGAATGTACCCGACTGTTGATTTTGCTACTCCAAGCATGTCTGCTATGTCTCTGATGGATTTTTTTTTTTTTCAGCCTCAGGATGTTCTGCTTCACCTCAATTGAGAGTTCCTTAGTCCGCATGTTGTCTGGTCACAGCAACAGCTTCCAAATGCAAAACCACACACCTGTAATCAACCCCAGACCTTTTAACTACTTCATTGATTACAGGTTAACGAGGGAGATGCCTTCAGAGTTAATTGCAGCCCTTAGAGTCCCTTGTCCAATTACTTTTGGTCCCTTGAAAAAGAGGAGGCTATGCATTACAGAGCTATGATTCCTAAACCCTTTCTCCGATTTGGATGTGAAAACTCTCATATTGCAGCTGGGAGTGTGCACTTTCAGCCCATATTATATATATAATTGTATTTCTGAACATGTTTTTGTAAACAGCTAAAATAACAAAACTTGTGTCACTGTCCAAATATTTCTGGACCTAACTGTATTCTCTTCCTTTGGACTCATTCATTCTAAATTGAGAAATCGGTTGGGACCCAATAAAGCAGGAAAGCTTGTTTTTCTTTTCCAGATTATGAATAGGAACAAAGAAGAAGATGATGATGAAGATGAAGACAAGTGAGCTACAGAGGACAGCAGGGACAGTAGTATTTAAGTTTTTCATGTGTCGGCTGGGCTGACAGTCTAAGTTTCTTAAAATATATATATATATTTTGTTTAGCCAAATTAGTTAACAAACATGGATGTTTGTTTAAGCAAATAACTTATGCTGTAATGTTGTTATTGTTTCAGTTGAATAAATCTATTTAAATTGTTATTAAGGTCAGAATTATTTTTCTCCTTCCTAAGTACAACAGAACAGTGGTGTCCAAATATGAATGATTAACCCATTAAACTGGGGAGAAAAAAGTAATATAAAAAGTGATTCTAAAAATCTTCATCTACTTGCATGTTAAAGTAGCAAGAACTAGTTTAGGTAGAAACTTTGATTTAAATCACTGATTTAAATCAAGCCTTACTGACTAGTGATTTAAATCGTGATTTAAATCAGTTAGATTTAAATCAAATCCACCCTACCCGGAATGCAAAAATGCGCCACGCTGTGCCCATAAATATATAGTCCACCACAGTGCACGGTCCGCTCCACTGAGAATATACATGAGTTACCAGCATTGTGCCCCCGGTATAAATATATATTCAGGCGTCACTGATACAAATGACTATAGCCGCGCTGCTGCAGAGATCCGTCCTCGCTCACCGCCTGGTGCCGGTTGTATGATGCAGGCGGGAGGAGAAGAATCCGCCACTGACAGGAGAGACGGAAAAGAAAAATGGCCCCTTAGGTTTTAGGGACTGTCAGGGGGTCCTTTTCAACGCTTTTCTACTTCCCCCTCTTACCTCAACTCCATTTTCCATTGATTTTATTTCTCCAAATATCTTGTAGAAACAAAGTAAAAACACAAAAACCTTTTTATTCCATTAAAACTTTACTTCAAAGAAAAATAAAAACAAACTAAAGCTGATTGAGAAAAGCCTCTACAACTATCACCTGATTTATCCGGCACGATAACGGCATTAAAATAATAATAATTCAGGCCATAATTCTAGGTTTGTTCATGATGCCTCCTACAAAACAGAAAGTATTAACTATACTGCACAATAAACGCTGGGAAAAAACAACAATTCTATTGGTTTTGCCACTAAATGCTGCTTTCAGTAATTCTCATGCACAAATAAAATGGAATAAAAAACCCCATTAAAGTTATGCAATGACCCAAAAACGTACCCCACATAGTCCTCCATACAGAATAATGGGTCCCACATAGCCCTCCATACAGAATAATGGGCCCCACTTAGCCCTCCATACAGAATAATGGGCCCCACATAGCCCTCCGTACAGAATAATGGGCCCCACAAAGTCCTCCATACAGAATAATGGGTCCCACATACTCCTCCATACAGAATAATGGGCCCCACATAGCCCTCCATACAGAATAATGGGCCCCACAAAGTCCTCCATACAGAATAATGGGTCCCACATACTCCTCCATACAGAATAATGGGCCCCACATAGCCCTCCATACAGAATAGGCCCACCATAGTCCTCCATACAGAATAATGGGCCCCACATAGTCCTCCACACAGAAAAATGGGCCCCACAAAGCCCTCCATACAGAATAAAGGGTGTCAAATAGCCCTCCATACAGAATAATGGGCCCCACATAGCCCTCCATACAGAATAATGGGCCCCACATAGTCCTCCATACAGAATAATGGGCCCCACATAGTCCTCCATACAGAATAATGGGCCCCACATAGTAATCCATACAAAATAATGGGCCCCACATAGTAATCCATACAAAATAATGGGCCCCACATAGTAATCCATACAAAATAATGGGCCCCACATAGTCCTCCATACAGAAAAATGGACCCCACATAGTCCGCCATACAGAATAATGGGTCCCACATAGTCATCCATACAGAATAGTGGGCCCCACATAGCCCTCCATACAGAATAATAGGCCTACCATAGTCCTCCATACAGAATAATGGGCCCCACATAGCCCTCCATACAGAATAATGGGTCCCACATAGTCCTCCATACAGAATAATGGACCCCACATAGTCCTCCATACAGAATAATGGGCCTCACAAAGCCCTCCATACAGAATAATGGGCCCCACATAGTCCTCCATACAGAATAATGGGCCCCACATAGCCCTCCATACAGAATAATGGACCCCACATAGCCCTCCATACAGAATAATGGACCCCACATAGCCCTCCATACAGAATAATGGACCCCACATAGTCCTCCATACAGAATAATGGGCCCCACATAGCCCTCCATACAGAATAATGGGCCTCACAAAGCCCTCCATACAGAATAATGGGCCCCACATAGCCCTCCCTACAGAATAATGATCCCACATAGCCCTCCATACATAATAATGATCCCACATAGCCCTCCATACAGAATAATGGACCCCACATAGTCCTCCATACAGAATAATGGGCCTCACAAAGCCCTCCATACAGAATAATGGGCCCCACATAGCCCTCCATACAGAATATTGGGCCCCACATAGCCCTCCATACAGAATAATGGGCCCCACATAGCCCTCCATACAGAATAATGGGCCCCACATAGCCCTCCATACAGAATAATGATCCCACATAGCCCTCCATACAGAATAATGATCCCACATAGCCCTCCATACAGAATAATGGACCCCACATAGTCCTCCATACAGAATAATGGGCCTCACAAAGCCCTCCATACAGAATAATGGGCCCCACATAGCCCTCCATACAGAATATTGGGCCCCACATAGCCCTCCATACAGAATAATGGGCCCCACATAGCCCTCCATACAGAATAATGGGCCCCACAAAGCCCTCCATACAGAATAATGATCCCACATAGCCCTCCATACAGAATAATGGGCCCCACATAGCCCTCCATACAGAATAATGGGCCCCACATAGCCCTCCATACAGAATAATGGGCCCCACATAGCCCTCCATATAGAATAATGGGCCCACATAGCCCTCCATACAGAATAATGGGCCCCACATAGCCCTCCATACAGAATAATGGGCCCCACATAGCCCTCCATATAGAATAATGGGCCCCACATAGCCCTCCATATAGAATAATGGGCCCACATAGCCCTCCATACAGAATAATGGGCCCCACATAGCCCTCCATACAGAATAATGGGCACCACATAGCCCTCCATACAGAATAATGGGCCCCACATAGCCCTCCATACAGAATAATGGGCCCCACATAGTCCTCCATACAGAATAATGGGCCCCTCATAGCCCTCCATACAGAATAATGGGCCCCACATAGCCCTCCATACAGAATAATGGACCCCACATAGTCCTCCATACAGAATAATGGGCTCCACATAGCCCTCCATACAGAATAATGGGCCCCACATAGCCCTCCATACAGAATAATGGGCCCCACATAGCCCTCCATACAGAATAATGGGCCCCACATAGCCCTCCATACAGAATAATGGGCCCCACATAGCCCTCCATACAGAATAATGGGCCCCACATAGCCCTCCATACAGAATAATGGGCCCCACATAGCCCTCCATACAGAATAATGGGCCCCACATAGCCCTCCATACAGAATAATGGGCCCCACAAAGCCCTCCATACAGAATAATGATCCCACATAGCCCTCCTTACAGAATAATGGGCCCCACATAGCCCTCCATACAGAATAATGGGCCCCACATAGCCCTCCATACAGAATAATGGGCCCCACATAGCCCTCCATACAGAATAATGGGCCCCACATAGCCCTCCATACAGAATAATGGGCCCCACATAGCCCTCCATACAGAATAATGGGCCCCACATAGCCCTCCATACAGAATAATGGGCCCCACATAGCCCTCCATACAGAATAATGGGCCCCACAAAGCCCTCCATACAGAATAATGATCCCACATAGCCCTCCATACAGAATAATGGGCCCCACATAGCCCTCCATACAGAATAATGGGCCCCACATAGCCCTCCATACAGAATAATGGGCCCCACATAGCCCTCCATACAGAATAATGGGCCCCACAAAGCCCTCCATACAGAATAATGATCCCACATAGCCCTCCATACAGAATAATGGGCCCCACATAGCCCTCCATACAGAATAATGGGCCCCACATAGCCCTCCATACAGAATAATGGGCCCCACATAGCCCTCCATACAGAATAATGGGCCCCACATAGCCCTCTATACAGAATAATGTTCCCCACATAGCTCGCCATACAGAATAATGGGCCCCACATAGCCCTCTATACAGAATAATGTTCCCCACATAGCCCTCCCTACAGAATAATGATCCCACATAGCCCTCCATACAGAATAATGGGCTCCACATAGCCCTCCATACAGAATAATGGGCCCCACATAGTCCTCCATACAGAATAATGGGCCCCACATAGTCCTCCATACAGAATAATGGGCCCCACATAGCTCGCCATACAGAATAATGGGCTCCACATAGCTCTCCATACAGAATAATGGGCCCCACATAGCTCGCCATACAGAATAATGGGCCCCACATAGCTCGCCATACAGAATAATGGGCCCCACATAGCCCTCCATACAGAATAATGGGCCCCACATAGCCCTCCATACAGAATAATGGGCCCCACATAGCCCTCCATACAGAATAATGGGCCCCACATAGCCCTCCATACAGAATAATGATCCCACACAGCCCTCCATACAGAATAATGATCCCACATAGCCCTCCATACAGAATAATGATCCCACATAGCCCTCCATACAGAATAATGGGCCCCACATAGCCCTCCATACAGAATAATGGGCCCCACATAGCCCTCCATACAGAATAATGGGCCCCACATAGTCCTCCATACAGAATAATGGGCCCCTCATAGTCCTCCATACAGAATAATGGGCCCCACATAGCTCTCCATACAGAATAATGGGCCCCACATAGCCCTCCATACAGAATAATGGGCCCCACATAGCCCTCCATACAGAATAATGGGCCCCACATAGCCCTCCATACAGAATAATGGGCCCCACATAGCCCTCCATACAGAATAATGGGCCCCACATAGCCCTCCATACAGAATAATGGGCCCCACATAGCCCTCCATACAGAATAATGGGCCCCACATAGCCCTCCATACAGAATAATGGGCCCCACATAGCCCTCCATACAGAATAATGGGCCCCACATAGCCCTCCATACAGAATAATGGGCCCCACATAGCCCTCCATACAGAATAATGGGCCCCACATAGCCCTCCATACAGAATAATGGGCCCCACATAGCCCTCCATACAGAATAATGGGCCCCACATAGCCCTCCATACAGAATAATGGGCCCCACATAGCCCTCCATACAGAATAATGGGCCCCACATAGCCCTCCATACAGAATAATGGGCCCCACATAGCCCTCCATACAGAATAATGGGCCCCACATAGCCCTCCATACAGAATAATGGGCCCCACATAGCCCTCCATACAGAATAATGATCCCACATAGCCCTCCAGACAGAATAATGGGCCCCACATAGCTCTCCATAGAGAATAATGGGCCCCATATAGCCCTCCATACAGAATAATGGGCCCCACATAGCTCGCCATACAGAATAATGGGCTCCACATAGCCCTCCATACAGAATATTGGGCCCCATATAGCCCTCCCTACAGAATAATGGGCCCCACATAGCTCTCCATACAGAATAATGGGCCCCACATAGCCCTCCATACAGAATGCAAAAAAAATATATATGTGTTGTCATTTCCTTCTTCTGGAACAAAAGTACCGAATGCACAGCTCAGGTTAATAGAGGGAGGGGTGCTGCGGCCTGCATGAAAACCATGAATGAGGGAAAAGAGAAGAAGCTGCATAATAGGCGCGCAACCCAGTTATATAAACAATGACTGGTCCATATACTTGATATAAATAACAATTTTATTAGGTCCAAAAAACACACACAACACACAATGTCATAAAACCAATTAAAATGTGCAGGAATAGCACAGGTACAAGCACGTTCCCCCTGGAATCAGGTGAGAAAAGTATTGCCATACATAAAATTATGCAAGGTACTAAATATGATGTTCAACAAAGATGAAGATGTATACCTCCTATTATGTATTAATAGGGTTTGCATAACCCATAAATTTATAATATATGTAAGGTGAACAAAGCATGCAGCACATCTACCCCAATAATCATAGGCAATGCAATATCAAATCATGGGTACACAATTGTGCAGATACAGTATATCCCTGGTGGTAGGACCCTTACAATAAGTAACATAAGTAACAATAGAATAAGGGTCAGCGCTAGACCCAATGTTGCAATGATTCTGCAGCTAATTTTACTAGGCTAAAAACCCTTTAATGCCCAGAAATAAATTCATCTGTATAATATAGAATTACCTATATGTAAAAATTTGCGCTGAACCACAACAATGCATTGAGAAATAATGTTTTATTCTGTTTTATTCTCCACTCACACCAAAAAATATATAGAACCTCTACTAAAACATCACATAACATAAAAAACAAATATACAAGTACTTGATTATGATTTAAAACTACTGAATATAAGTCTCAAGAAAGGGTTTTATATGAGTCTTTACAAAATACACAAAAGCCCATAATATAAATGAATAATAATTTGTATTACTACGCCAGAGTCCTCAAATGTCACTTTGAGTCACGCACTTCACATAAGCTGCAGTTGCCTTTATAGGGTTAAATATTAACACCACATCTAGCGCATTAACGCCAGATGTGTCCAAAATGTAACAATTCAGCAGGCAATGAAAGTCTCTGCACTATATGTTTGTTTCTTCAGTGCAAGGCTCCAGCAGATTAAAGACAACTTATGCTCTGTGGATTTCAAAGTGTGCCTGAATACAAGTTTACAAGGGGACACCACAGATTCTTCCTTTGCAGGCTCCTGGATTCCTAAAAAGCAGATAACACTTCAGTGTTTAAATAACAACTTAAATACACAGGCTCCGGCAGATTAAAGGAATTTCTGCGCTGCCGGTTTTTAATTGTGCCTGATTGCAGGTCCACAGCAGGGCACTGTAAACTTCTCCTGTGCAGGCTCCTGGATTCCTAGAAAGCAGACACCGCTTGATTACCAACCACGGGACTCCAGGGTATGAATGCCTTCCCGGGTAAAGAAGTTTGAATGAAGGACACAGTCCACTTATTCTGCCACGGGTAAATTAACACTTTGACAGGTAGACAAGTCTCTATATTGTGGGTTATTATTAAAGGTACCTGATCGCAGAATCTTCAGCGGGGGTGCAGTGATTCCTCCCCTATGTGAGCTCCTGCGTTCCTGTAGTGGAGATACCGCCAAGGCTTTTAGTTTGCAGCAGAGCTCCAAGGTACAAAATCCTTCTAGATTCCGAAGAATTGATTAGGGCATTCACTCTTTCCAGCAAAGTTAAACTTTGGAGGTTTGAATCCACACACAATCCGGCTGTTCCGCCGTAGAAAGAAAGTAGGTGCAAATGAGCTTGATCCGACGCGCGCGTTTCGGGGGCGTTGCCGGTCCCCTTCCTCAAGCCCTCCCTACAGAATAATGGGCCCCACATAGCTCTCCATACAGAATAATGGGCCCCACATAGCCCTCCATACAGAATAATGGGCCCCACATAGCTCG
The DNA here is from genome assembly GCF_048569485.1 of Anomaloglossus baeobatrachus. Lineage (NCBI taxonomy): Eukaryota > Metazoa > Chordata > Amphibia > Anura > Aromobatidae > Anomaloglossus > Anomaloglossus baeobatrachus. Next base: position 144,269,043 of record NC_134357.1, on the reverse strand, counting down.
CCATACAGAATAATGGGCCCCATATAGCCCTCCATACAGAATAATGGGCCCCATATATACACATGTTGTACTGTAATAACATAGGGCTGGAGACTCATCAGTTTGCACCAGAAATGTCTTGCAAGGCCCTATGCACACTAGAAAATGGAATTTTCTTAAAAAAATTCTGCACCCTCTGAAAGATTACCGCACTTGTGGCAAAAAAGCAGCAAACCGCATTCGGTTTTACTGCGGTTTGGCCGCGGGTTGGTACCTGTGTTTATATGCCTTTAGTGCAAAAAAAATATATATGTGTTGTCATTTCCTTCTTCTGGAACAAAAGTACCGAATGCACAGCTCAGGTTAATAGAGGGAGGGGTGCTGCGGCCTGCATGAAAACCATGAATGAGGGAAAAGAGAAGAAGCTGCATAATAGGCGCGCAACCCAGTTATATAAACAATGACTGGTCCATATACTTGATATAAATAACAATTTTATTAGGTCCAAAAAACACACACAACACACAATGTCATAAAACCAATTAAAATGTGCAGGAATAGCACAGGTACAAGCACGTTCCCCCTGGAATCAGGTGAGAAAAGTATTGCCATACATAAAATTATGCAAGGTACTAAATATGATGTTCAACAAAGATGAAGATGTATACCTCCTATTATGTATTAATAGGGTTTGCATAACCCATAAATTTATAATATATGTAAGGTGAACAAAGCATGCAGCACATCTACCCCAATAATCATAGGCAATGCAATATCAAATCATGGGTACACAATTGTGCAGATACAGTATATCCCTGGTGGTAGGACCCTTACAATAGCATTGATGAGCTGTGGATAGAAGACCAGTCAGGAATTGTCAATTACTGCTCTAAGTGTCCTGTGGGGCGTGAAATCTAATGTTAACACACCAGGGGTCATGTAATAAAATGTCGTCACCTAGCAGGAGAAGGTAATGAAGTCGGAGATATCTAATCAGTCATAGTATACTACCCAATTTGCGGAGCATGGAGTGAGAGTCATGGCAACACCAGGGGGAACATGACCGGCCCCACGCATATCGCTGCGGACAGCTTCATCACCTTTCCCTGATGAAGCTGTCCGCAGTGATACGCGTGGGGCCGCGACAAACCGCACCCGAAAACCGCATGCGGTTTGCCGCGGTTTTACCGCGGTATTGTCGCATGCGGGTTGGTATGTGTGCTTTAATGCATTCAATGCAATAAAGCACATTGAAAAAAAAAAAAAGTAATTTCCATCTTAGATAGCAGACAGATAAATAGATAGATAGAAGAATAGATAGAGAGATAATTAGATAGAGGGATAGATAGACAGAGTCCCTGTGAGCACACGCTGCATTTCTCACGGTCGGTAGTGAGTTCACATTACCGGCCGTGGGAAATGCCCTGTGGTTACTCTCTGCCGTCTCGTTGCGAGGCTGCATTCAGCGCTGTGTCAGTCGCGGCTGGATGCCAGCATCGCAGGACGTGGATTACGCCGGAGCTGTGGATTACGCCGGAGCTGTGTGTTTCGGGGGGGGGTTAATAAACGGGTGAACCAGGAGCTTTTTTGTGTTTTATTTAAAATAAAGGATTTTTCGGTGTGTGTTTTTTCACTTTACTTATGGGTTGATCAAGTCAGCTGTCCCATAGACGCTGCCATGATCAAGCCTGGACTTAATGGCGGCGATCCGCCATCATTAACTCCTTATATTACCCTGACTGCCACCGCATCACGGCAGCAGGAAGAGCTGGGGACACTCCGGTACTGCCGCATAATGGATGCGATAGTCCCGGGGCAGCTGTGGCTGATATTCTCGACTGCGGGAGGTGGGAGGGAGGCAGGGGACATTAACCCTGCCCCTCGCCCTCCCCAGCATGAGAATACCGGGCCGCCGCTGTGTGCTTACCTCGGCTGGAAGGTAAAAATACAGCGGAGCACACGTGGTTTTTTTTCTATATTTCCGTTTGCTTTCTATGTGTATTCTATATGTCTGTGTGTGTATGTTGTTCTATGTCTGTGATGTCTGTGTGTGATCTGTGTGTGTGTGTTTACTCTCTGCTCCGCTTCCTCTTCCTGTCATAATGACATCGCTGCCTGCGGTTTGCAGGGAAGTGATGTACATTACCGCAGGTAAACCGCGAAATACCGGAGGGAATAACGCAGGAAAACACAATGAACCTCACAGAATTTGCTGCCTGCGTTATTCCCTGCGGGATTTCACGATTACATGGCAGTCAATGGAGTGCAATGCCGCAGCGACGTGCAAAACATGCAGCTGTCAAAATCCGCATAGTACGCACAGCATTTTTTTTTCCATAGGTTTTGCTGGTGATTCACTGCAGAGATGTTATGAACATTTTCTGCAGCGAAACATGCAGCAAATCTGCAGGAAATCCGCGGCAAAAACCAGTAAGTGCGCACAGGGCCTTAGATAGATGATGGATAGATAGATAGATAGATGGATGGATGGATAGATAGATAATGGATAAATACTGTAGAGTGATAGATAGATAGATAGATAGATAGATAGATAGATAGATAGATAGATAGACAGATAGTTGATGGATAGGTTGATAGATATTTCAGCTTCTATTTTTGATGTTTGTGTTTCCCCACCCCCCAACAGTATTTCTCATACAGCAGTTACCCTGCGGGACCTTGGTTCTGAGTTCTAGCAGGGTCACTGCCGGTCGGTGACGTCACTCTATTACCGCTTGTGAGGCCTGAAGTTCTCGCGAGCGGTAATGTGTTCACATCACCGACCGTGTGAAATGACCTGGAGTTACCCCTTTAGCGTGGTTCACGGAATTACGCTGCATTGAGTACTAGCTCTCAGACGCCGGAGGATCAGTATGCAAGCGTCGTGGGACCTCGTGTGGATTACGTCGGACCTGGAGGGGTATTTGGGGATTTTAATAAAGCGGTGAAAGAGGGGGATTTTTTTGTCTTTTATTCCAAATAAAGGATTTCTCGGGTGTATGTGTTTATTTACTTTCACTTACAGGTTAATCATTGGGGGTTTCTCATACATGCCTGCCATGATTAACCTAGGTCTTAGTGGCAGCTATGGGCTGCCATTAACTCCTTAGTAACCCGATTGCAACCGCATCACGGAAATCGGGATGAGCCGGGTAGAGTCCCGGGGACTGTCGCAGCTAATGGATGCGGGAATTCCGGGTGGCTGCTGGCTGATATTTTTAGGCGGGGGGGCTCCCCATAATGTGGGGCGCCTCATCCTAATAATACCAGCCTTCAGCCATGTGGCTTTATCTTGGCTGAGTATCAAAATTTGGGGAACCGCACGCCGTTTTTTTTTTTTTTTTAAATTAATTTATTTATTTTACTGCACGATAAAGACCCGCCCACCGGCAGCTGTGATTCGTTACAGTGTAACACCTGTCACTCAGCGTGGAGGCATATCTGCCTGCAACCAATCACAGCCACCGGTGGGTGGGGAAGCAGTGAATATGAGATGGAATAATGAGTGGCCGGCATTTTCTAAAGCAGGAGAAGCCGCCGGAGCAGTGTGACAGCCACCTGGTGATCGGTAAGTAAGAAGCGCTGGCTCCTACCCCTTTGCACCTGATTCTGGTCCCAATAGACTTTATATGGGGAGCAGTATCTGGCCAAATACCAGCCCTCGGAGTGTACGTTGCTCTTTTCTATATGTCTGTGCATTATGTGTGTGTGTGTGTGTGTGTGTGTGTGTGTGATATGTATTTTCTCTCTGCTCTGTGTCTTCTTCCTCTCCTAGTGACATCACTTCCTTGCAAGACGCAGGGTAGTGATGATCACTATGTCCCGAAAAACGCAAAATACCACTGGGAATAATGCAGGAAAACGCAATGAAACACATATATTTTGCTACCTGCGTTATTCCCTGTAGTATTTCATGATTTAGTAGCAAAAAGGGGTTTTCAGCTCACCAGTTTGTTGTGAATTCAGCTGGATGAAAGCTCCTGGACGGTGCTCAGTAGAACAAGGGAGGCTTTAGACAATCAAAGTGAGGAGGTACTCTGGCACAAAACGTCCATGCAGACAGAAATTGTTGAGGATTAAAAAAAACATCTTTAATTCCTAATAGATAAAATACATTGTTGATTATGACTAAAGACCCAGCGTCTAAAACGCGTCAATCATAGGAAATTTTATCCTCACTATGTATTTTATCTATTAGGAATTAAAGATGCTTTTTTATCCTCAACAATTTCTGTCTGCATGGACGTTTTGTGCCGGAGTACCTCCTCACTTTGAGTATTTCATGATTACATTACAGTCAATGGAGTGACATACCAGAGGTACGTGCAGAAAAGAAGTGACATGCTCATTATTTTCCGCAGCGGAAATTCCGCAGCAAAACCTGTTGGTGAAAAAAACGCAGTGTGCGCACAGCATTTTTATATAGATGAACATTTTCTGCAGCAACACATGCCGCAAAAACTGCGGCAAAACCACGGAAAAACCGCAGCGTGCGCACAGGACCTCAAACTGTTTGAAATCCTGAAAAATTCCTGCACATTTTACATTTGAAGACTTTTCGCCATTTTACACTGGCTCTCTCATCGTATTAACCCCTTCACGACCTTGGACGAATCTATCCGTCATGGAGCGTGTCACGTTAAGCCCCGCCCCCTGCCGCGGGCAGGCGGCGGCGGTCGGCAAACATATCAGCTGTCAACAGCTGACATGTGTGTCTGCATGTTGCGAGTGAAATCGCTTCCACTCGCAACATTTAACCCCTTAAATCTTGCTGCCAAAGTCTGGCAGCGAGATCTATATGCGCGCGGCCATGATTTTTACTTACCGCCGCCCCCACCGGATGTCACGTGCGTGATCACGTGACTTTCGGAGGTTGCCATGGTAGCACAGGGTCATGTGATGACGCCTGCAGCTATGTTGTTTCACTTTCGTTTTCACCCGGCCCGGAGCCGAATGAAACAGGAAGTGACCGTATCTGCTGTTTACAGCTGTGTAGCTGTGATCAGCAGATAGATCAGAGCGATCGGATTACTGATCGCTATAGCCCCCTAGGGGGACTAGTAAAATAAAAAAAGTAAAAAAAAAGTTTTAAAAAATAAAAAAAAAACCCTAAAAGTTCAAATCACCCCCCTTTCCCCCCATTGAAAATTAAAGGATTAAAAAATAAATAAAAATATACACATATTTGGTATCGCCGCGTTCAGAAATGCCCAATCAAAATATAAAATCAATTAATCTGATTGGTAAACAGCGTAGTGGCAAAAAAATTCCAAACGCCAAAATTACGTTTTTTGGTCGCCGCATGTTTTACGCAAAATGCAATAACAGGCGATCAAAACGTAGCATCTGCGCAAAAAAGGTACCATTAGAAACGACAGCTCGAGACGCAAAAAATAAGCCGTAACTGAGCCATAGATCCAGAAAAATGAGAACGCTACGTGTTTCGGAAAATGGCGCAAAACGTGCGCCACTTTTATTGGACAAACTTGTGATTTTTTTTAACCCCTTAGATACAAGTAAACCTATACATGTTTGGTGTCTACAAACTCGCACCGACCTGAGGCATCACATAGATACATCGGTTTTACCATATAGTGAACACGGTGAATAAAACATCCCAAAAACTATTGTGCGATCACACTTTTTTTGCAGTTTTTCCACACTTGGATTTTTTTTGCTGTTTTCCAGTACACTATATGGTAAAACTTATGGTTTCATTTAAAAGTACAGCTCGTCCCGCAAAAAACAATTCCTCATATGGCAAGATTGACAGAAAAAATAAAAAAGTTACGGCTCTTGGAAGAAAAGAAGCAAAAAACAAAAACGCAAAAACGGAAAGTGCCCGGGGGCTGAAGGGGTTAAACACTGAGCAGAGGTTAGCCGGGCGGCATGTGGCCGAATATTGCAAGAAAGATAGAGAATTTAGGCCGTAAAAGTGGTCTAAAATAGAAGTGAAGGAAGCCGCACTGTTCAATGAATTTGGGCGCTTCATGAAGGACGGCAAATCACCAGCCGTGATAAATCGCCTAACAAAGGTTTACATGACATTACAGACACAGCAGGTATACACTTACCAGGTCCTCATGGGGCCCACGGTCCTGGGTCGTCTTCCAGACACTCCTTTTTCTTACTTCTCCTTGATTACCATCCAAAAAGGCAGTAAAGGTGCCGGGGTCCACAATTTATAATCCGAGGGCTCCACAATTTGTAATCCACGAACTCCACAATTTATAATCCACGGGCTCCACTTTTTTTTTCTTCATTCTGGTGACAAAGGTTCTTATCCTGGTTACTATCCAAGAAGGTAGTAATGGCACAAGGCTCCACAATTTATAATCCAAAGGCTCCACTTTCCTCTTTCTGGCTGGCATAGTTCGGCACCATCATCCTGCACCTATATAAAAGAGCAAATGACTGTAAAGCTCCATACAGAATAATGGTCCCCACATAGTCCTCCATACAGAATAATGGGCCCCACATAGCCCTCCATACAGAATAATGAGCCCCACATAGCCCTCCATACAGAATAATGGGCCCCACATAGCCCCCCATACAGAATAATGGGCCCCACATAGCCCCCCAGACAGAATAATGGGCCCCACATAGCCCCCCAGACAGAATAATGGGCCCCACATAGCCCTCCATACAGAATAATGGGCCCCACATAGCCCTCCATACAGAATAATGGGCCCCACATAGCCCTCCATACAGAATAATGGGCCCCACATAGCCCTCCATACAGAATAATGGGCCCCACATAGCCCTCCATACAGAATAATGGGCCCCACATAGCCCTCCATACAGAATAATGGGCCCCACATAGCCCTCCATACAGAATAATGGGCCCCACATAGCCCTCCATACAGAATAATGGGCCCCACATAGCCCTCCATACAGAATAATGGGCCCCACATAGCCCTCCATACAGAATAATGGGCCCCACATAGCCCTCCATACAGAATAATGGGCCCCACATAGCCCTCCATACAGAATAATGGGCCCCACATAGCCCTCCATACAGAATAATGGGCCCCACATAGCCCTCCATACAGAATAATGGGCCCCACATAGCCCTCCATACAGAATAATGGGCCCCACATAGCCCTCCATACAGAATAATGGGCCCCACATAGCCCTCCATACAGAATAATGGGCCCCACATAGCCCTCCATACAGAATAATGGGCCCCACATAGCCCTGCATACAGAATAATGGGCCCCACATAGCCCTCCATACAGAATAATGGGCCCCACATAGCCCTCCATTCAGAATAATGAGCCCCACATAGCCCTCCATACAGAATAATGGGGTCCACACAGCCCTCCATACAGAATAATGGGCCCCACACAGCCCTCCATAAAGAATAATGGGCCCCACACAGCCCTCCATACAGAATAATGGGGTCCACACAGCCCTCCATACAGAATAATGGGGTCCACACAGCCCTCCATACAGAATGGGGTCCACACAGCCCTCCATACAGAATAATGAGTCCCACATAGCCCTCCATACAGAATAATGGGGTCCACACAGCCCGCCATACAGAATAATGGGGTCCACACAGAATAATGGGGTCCACATAGCCCTCCATACAGAATAATGGGCCCCACATAGCCCTCCATACAGAATAATGGGCCCCACATAGCCCTCCATACAGAATAATGGGGTCCACACAGCCCTCCATACAGAATAATGGGGTCCACACAGCCCTCCATACAGAATAATGGGGTCCACACAGACCTCCATACAGAATAATGGGGACAACACAGCCCTCCATACAGACTAATGGGGTCCACACAGCCCAACATACAGAATATTGGGGTCCACATAGCCCTCCATACAGAATAATGGGCCCCACACAGCCCTCCATAAAGAATAATGGGCCCCACACAGCCCTCCATACAGAATAATGGGGTCCACACAGCCCTCCATACAGAATAATGGGGTCCACACAGCCCTCCATACAGAATGGGGTCCACACAGCCCTCCATACAGAATAATGAGTCCCACATAGCCCTCCATACAGAATAATGGGGTCCACACAGCCCGCCATACAGAATAATGGGGTCCACACAGAATAATGGGGTCCACATAGCCCTCCATACAGAATAATGGGCCCCACATAGCCCTCCATACAGAATAATGGGCCCCACATAGCCCTCCATACAGAATAATGGGCCCCACATAGCCCTCCATACAGAATAATGGGGTCCACACAGCCCTCCATACAGAATAATGGGGTCCACACAGCCCTCCATACAGAATAATGGGGTCCACACAGACCTCCATACAGAATAATGGGGACAACACAGCCCTCCATACAGACTAATGGGGTCCACACAGCCCAACATACAGAATATTGGGGTCCACATAGCCCTCCATACAGAATAATGGGGTCCACACAGCCCAACATACAGAATATTGGGGTCCACACAGCCCAACATACAGAATATTGGGGTCCACATAGCCCTCCATACAGAATAATGAGCCCCACATAGCCCTCCATACAGAATAATGGGCGTCTGGCATGGGGGGGGGTTGTTATGTTCTACACTGTTCGGACCCCTCCCCCTCGGTGATGTGATCGCTGGATGTCGCTCTGTTACCATGGTAATATATTCCCTCCAAGACTGCACTGCCCCCTGTAGATATATAGACAGACCCTCATCTGCACTGTATACAGCGGCAGGGGCTCGTACTCCTCCTCCGGCCTCCGCTCGGGCTCCACACGCAGCGCTCACCTGGCTGCACACTTCTGAGACACGCTGAGGGCTCAGATCTCTGCTGGCTCCGCCCCTCGGTCTCTTCACCGTCCTCAGCAATATGGAGACGTCTGCACTGACTGGAATCCTGGACACAGGGGCGGGGCTTGTCACTGTTGAGCCACACAGAGGTTGTCATGGAGCTCTCAAGCAGGGGCGGAGTCTATGGGAGATGGGCGGAGCTATACTGATTATGGGCGGGGCTATACTTATGATAGGCGGAGTTAGAGCAGGCAGTATTGCCTTGCAGTGCGCGCAGCTCGTACTTTCCACCATAGATGGAGCAGATACAGGGGCGTAACGACCGCGGTCGCAGAGGTTGCCACTGTGACGGCCCGCAGGGTTATAGGGGCCTGGCAGCCGCTCTGCAGAGCCAGCTCCTCTCTGTAAGACAGGAGATGCGCTGTGTAGTGGCCGACTGTCAGGGGGCCGGGCTGTGAGTCAGGGGGCCCGGTGTCAGCAGGGGGCAGAGGGGCCCCTGATCTGGAGAGGCCACCAGGCGTTTCTGAGCTGCGGCAGAGCAGAATCCATCCTGCCAGGACCTGCGATGATGTCATGGCCATGTGACTGTGTGGGAGGAGACACAGGTTTGCCGGCAGAAAGCACCCAAAGATATCGATTCCTGAAGGAGATTGGTGCACATGATGACTGGTAATAAGGAAAAAGGGGACATGAGGGGGGCTGCAGGGGGAGTGGCATATGAGGGCTGCAGACTGTGACAGAAGGATGTGAAGGGGCGCATAGTGTTTGAGAGAGGGGTAAGTTGGGATACAGGCAGGGTGTGTGACATATGGGGGTGTAGTGTGTGTGATATGGGGGGTGCAGGCTGTATGGGGAGCAGGGTGTGTGAAATATGGGGGCAGGGTCGTGACTACTGCGGTCAGAAGGAGAAGAGAGGTACTTGTTATAATATTTTGCTGGCTGCATGACACATGGAGGCCCTGGGGGGGGGGGGGGGCTGGCTGTATGACACATGGAGGCCCTGGGGGGGGGCTGGCCGCTTGACACATGGAGGCCCTGGGGGGGGGGGGCTGCATGACATGTAGAGGCCCGGGGGGGGACTGGCTGCATGACACATGTATTTGGAGACTTTCCCATGCTCTGCTGTACATCTTCTCTCAGCACCCAGCTTTCCCATGCTCTGATATGGGAAACATGGGAGCTGAGGGAAAGATGTATGGCAGAGCATGGGGAAGCTGGGTGCTGAGGGAAAGATGTATGGCAGAGCATGGGGAAGCTGGGTGCCGAGGACAAGATGGATATCAGATCATGGGAAAGCTGGGTGCTGAGGGTAAGAGGCAAGCGTCATTATCCCATACCCTAAGTGTCGATGTATGTGGAGGGGGGCCCCGGTCCAAATTTTGCACTAGGGCCCATCAAACTCTAGTTACACCACTGGCTGCAACATTACAATAAAAAGCAATAAGAGGCGAACAAAACATTGCATCTACTTAAAAATGGTATCAGTAAAAACATCTGCTTAGGGCTCAAAAAATAAGCTATGACACAGCCCAGATCCCGACAAATGAAAATGTTACAGGTCTCAGAAAATAGCTCCAAAAATCGCTTTTTTTTTTTTTTTTTTACAAACTGGCAAAATATTTTTTTGCCAATAAAAAGAAAAAACTATACATGTTTGGTGTCTACGTACTCATACTGACCTGTAGAATGATATTGCCAGGTCAGTTTTACCATATTGTGAACATGGTAAATAAAAAAACTCCAAAAGACAGTTGTGGAATTGTACTTTTTTGGCAATTTCACTGCACTTGGATTTTTTCCCATTTTCTAGTATACTATATGGTAAAATGAATAGTTTAGTTCAAAACTACAACTCGTCGCAGAAAAAACAAGCCCTCATACGGCTATATTGACGGAAAAATAAACAGATTATGGCTTTTAGAAGAAAGGGAGAAAAAAAATTAAAATTGACAAGATGTGAAGGAGCTAATCAGATTGTCTGGGGTAGTGCACTCCAGATAACTAGTGCAGCATGAGAGAAGTCATCCAAGATGGAAGAGGGCTGTGAAGGATGTGAGTCTAAGATCCGATGTAGAATGGAGAGCAGGGATAGGGTGATAGAGAAAGATGAGGGAGGAGATGTAGGGCGGTGCAGAAGTGTGAAGAGCTTTGAGGTGAGAGAGATAAGTTTGTATTGTATTCTGTAGTGGATAGGTAACCAATGTAATGAGTGGCACTTGGTGGAGTCATCAGTGTAGCAGCTGTACAAAAATACGATCCTATCCTAACTGCCACATTCAGGATGGATTGGAGGAAAAAATTTGGTTAGAGGGAGACCGATCAGTAGAGAGTTGCAATAGTCCAGACGAGAATGAATAAGAGCAACAGTAATAGTTTGGCAGTTTCAAAGGTGAGAAAAGGTTGGATTCTGGAGATGTGTTTATGATGCAGGTGACATAAGCGAGTAAGCAATTTAAGGGAATAAAGAAAAGTTCTGTCACAGATGACTCCAACTACTACTTGGGAGTTATTATAGAACCACCCAAGGAAATTTCTATATCGGGAGTAGGTAGGCTAGTAGAGGACATATTCAGTTTCAGATAGAGGGAGGACATGATGTTAGAGACAGAAAAATAATCCCTGGTAATTTGTATTAAGGTGGGGGTGATGTCAGGAGATGATGTGTATAATTACGTGCATTCAGCATAGAGATGATACTCGAAACCAAATTGTCCTGCTGCTTGGGACACACAAGGGGAAGAGTGGCTCCACTGGACCTAGGCACTGACCGAGCTCTGACCTGGCAGAGACCAGAGTGGCTACCGAGACTCCTCTAGCAACTCAGATGGTGAAGAGATTTGTGCTGGGAGGTAGCTGACTGGGACAGCTCCAGGGGATCACGGTAATTTGGCAGCTGGTGCTGTAGGATGGAGAACATGAACAGGCAGAGGTGCAGGTAGGACAACCAAAGATGAAGACAGGCGAGCACTGGCAGGTGTGGACTGAGTTCATGAGAACTCAGCAGGTAGGATAGATGCTGGCAGATATTGTAGTGGCAGGTTACTAGTTGGCACAGTGGGTAAAGCAGGAGCTGACCGGTGCAAGCAATGTCAGCAGGTTCAGGCAGGCACAACAGGAGCACTGGAAGAGAATAGGAAATTATACAGATCAATGCGCAACAAACAAACGATGCAACATACCTGGCAACTAGCTACAAACGGGAATCCTTGACTAAGACACATTGTAAAGGGACCTCCCAGTGAGGGAGGGTGCCTAAAATACTCTGTGTTTCTCAGCCATAGACTGAGAGGCTCTTTTGGGTTAGGGCGTGCTGGCCTTTTAAGACAAGGAAGAATAACATGGCTGTGCCCTAAGCATGCTCCTGAGAGCCTTGCTATGCATGTCCAGACCCCGGAAGCTGGCACATGATGCAGAAGCCAGAACGAGTGGGAAACGTCGGTGCCCCTAACACGTTGAGAGCGGGGGGTGCTGATGGTGTAACACAAATCTGCTGATGGTTTGTCCAGTAGGGGCAGTGTATAGATTAAAAGGCTCATGGCAGCTGAAAAATGTGTCAAATTCATTAGGACCTGCCTACCTGTTATGTTAACCGCTTCTGATGTGTCGAATTTTCATTTCTGCGTTTTCGTTTTTTCCTCCCCTTGTTCCAAAAGCTATACCTTTTCTTATTTTTTCTGGCTACATAGAAATAGAACTGCTTGTTTTTATGTGGGACTATTTGCACTTTTGAATGACTCCATTCATTTTACCACATAGTGTACTGGAAAACAAGAAAAAAATCCAAATGCAGTGAAATAGTGAAAAAAATGTAATTCTGACATTGTTTTTTGGGAATTGTTGTTATGGCGTACACTATGTGGTAACAGTGACCTGGCAATATGATTTCCCCATCAGTATGTAAATGTGATATTAAACTTGTGCAATTTTTTATTATTTTAATGGTGAATAAAAAAATCAAAACTTTGAAAAACACTTTTTTGTCGCTTTTGAATTACTTTCATTTTATGGTGTTTCCAAATCAGGTTAATGTTTTAAATTTTTCATAGATCGGACCTGTCTGAACGCGGTGATTCCACATATGTGTATTTTTTACATTATTTTGTTATCTTTATTTGTAATGGGGGGAAAATAGGGGTGATTTATAACCCGCGATTGCCTGATTCCTTGCGCTATACCTGCTTATAGTAAAAATCATGGACTTCTTTGAAGCTTGGCCGGGTTTGAAGGGAGCTCTGTAATGACAAGCACGGAGGTCTTCATCAGATAACCTATTTTCTTAGCAACCCATCGTTGCCCCGAGATCACGGCAGAGTTTGACAGTGGCATTTCATAGGTTAACAATCACGGGCAGAGCTGGGCACCACCCGCGATTGTTAGAAGCAGGCCTGGATGTAAAACAAGGGGCTGCTGATATGTCTTTGGCTTTACCCAGAAAGAAACGAGATAGGATGAAACTTTACATTTATTCCACATACTGTCCACTGATGTCAATACACTTCTTAAATCGGTATTCCAAGTTCTGTAAGCCTAGCAAAAAGAAGGATTTTGGTTGTGCCTCAAACCAAGCATCCGTAGCAGCCATGGCATCAGAAATGGTTTGAAGTTTGGTACCCTTGAGGTGTTTCTTCAGGTTTGGAAACATATGATAGTCAGAGGGAGCTAGATCTGGTGAATAAGGTGGATGGTCAACCAGCTGGAAGGCCAGCGCTGTCAGTTTTGCCATGGTCGCTTGTGCAGTGTGAGCAGAGGCGTGGTCTTGCAGGAACAAGATTCCTTTGGACAGCTTGCCGCGCCTTTTAGCCTTCAGAGCTTCCTTCAATTGGTCCAAAAGTTCAATGTAATACCTTGCATTGATAGTGGAACCCTTTTGAAGGTAGTCCACTACCAGCACGCCCTTCTTATCCCAGAACACAGACGTCATCACCTTAGTGGCTGATTTTTGCACCCTGAACTTTAGACGAGGAGAACCACTGTGCCTCCACTCTTTTGACTGGTCTTTGTTTTCAGGGTCATACAAATAAATCCAGGTCTCATCCATAGTGACCAGTCGATCCAGGAAGTTATCAGTCTGGAAACGCTAACAAATGGACCGGGAAGTTTTCACTCGCATGCTTCTCTGATCTGTTGTCAAACATTTGGGGACACACTTTGCAGATACCTTCCTCATGTTCAAATGTTCATGGATAATGACACAAACACATTCATGGGAAATCCCCATGATGTCTGCTATTGCTTTAGCTGAAATTCGTCAATTCTCCAGTATGAGGTGTTACACAGCATCGACGATCTCCAGAACAACAACCACTCTCAGTCGTCCAGGACGTTCCTCATCATTGGTGCTGAAGTGACCTGTTTTACCCAGTTAACTGTGGAATATGAAGGGCATTGATCCCCCAATGTCTACGGCATATCACCTGAATATCCTTTGCGGACTTTCCTTGCAGAAACAAGAATTTTATCACTCCTCTGCTCTCAGTTGCTGTGAATATTGCATTAGACTCCGCCATTTTGCTTTCCCGCGTGCGTAGAATACTGTTGCCGTAAGCAACAAACACAAAATTTTTAACACATATATTAGACACATAAGGCTTTCATGTGATGTAACATTCGTTACCATAGAAACAACAACAAAAAAAATCACAAAGTCAAAGACTTATCATCAGTCCTTCGTACATAGCTCCATGTTTGGAGCTATCTCACCTCATGAGCTCGCTCCATATACCAGTGACGCTATCGATTTGTGCTGTACATGTATTTTGGATGGGGTTGGTAAGGGGTTAATGAATTTGGAGCATCTTACTGATATAAACCACCAGTCTTAAATAGAAATACAAACAGTGATCCAACACCCATTGAAAAACCTGAAATTGGTTCAGCCATCCACATTATTCATTAATCAACACGGCACTACCAATTTCAGAAATAAGAGGGGATTGTTTGTCCGCTCAAAAACCAACAAAGAGCAAGAGAACGATGAGATCTAGATAAGATATACACATTTAGGCACTATGCTTGTCAATTAGATCAATCACCCCAAGTTATAATAATGTATATAGTGTTTTTACCAAAGAATATCAATCATTTCCAGGTAGCTGTGGGTACCTTAGACATCAATGGATGTGTCAGTGCCCATGTATAAAATATCCACACACTATATGGTAATGTGTAGGCACACCAGGTGCCAACCAAAACCACCTTAGAAAGTGACTAGTGCCCTGTAAATGTAGAATGCAGGAGAAGTTCGATCCACTACCTGAGATGAGAAGATCGGGGTGAGATCATTCCACTTTTGAGTAGTTTTTTTTTGTAATATCTTCCACATTATATGTTTTGTGCTAATGGGCATTGTTATCATCTAGGAGAAATTATATTTACAGGGCACTAGTCACTTTCTAAGGTGGTTTTGGTTGGCACCTGGTGTGCCTACACATTACCATATAGTGTAATATTAGTATAACCTTGGAGTGATTGATCTAAAGGTACCGTCACACTAAGCAACATCGCTGCTGAGGCACAACTTGCTAGCGATGTTGCTGTGTGTGACATCCAGCAACAACCTGGCCCCTGCTGTGAGGTCGCTGGTTGTTGCTGAATGTCCTGGGCCATTTTTTAGTTGTTGCTGTCCCGCTGTGAAGCACAGATCGCTGTGTGTGACAGCGACAGAGCAACAACTAAATGTGCAGGCAGCAGGAGCCGGCTTCTGGGAGGCTGGTAACCACAGTAAATATCGGGTAACTAAGAAGCCCTGTCCTTGGTTACCTGATTTTTACCTTCATTACCAGCGTCCGCCGCTCTCAGCTGTCAGTGCCGGCTCCTGCTCTCTGCACGTGTAGCTGCAGCACACATCGGGTAATTAACCCCATGTGTACTGTAGCTAGGAGAGAAGGGAGCCAGCACTAAGCAGTGTGCGCGGCTCCCTGCTCTCTGCACATGTAGCTGCAGTACACATCGGTTAATTAACCCAATGTGTACTGTGGCTAGGTGTGCAGGGAGCCAGCGCTAAGCGGTGTGCGCTGGAAACCAAGGTAAATATCGGGTTGGTTACCCGATATTTACCTTAGTTACCAAGCGCAGCATGCTTCCACGTGTAGCGACGCTCCAGCGATCCCTGCCAGGTCAGGTTGCTGGTGGGATCGCTGGAGCGTCGCTTAGTGTGACATCTCACCAGCAACCTCCTAGCAACTTACCAGCGATCCCTATCAGATTGTATCGTTGTTGGGATCGCTGGTAAGTTGTTTTAGTGTGACTGGGCCTTAATTGAACAAGCATAGTGCCTAAATGTGTATATCTTATCTAGATCTCATCGTTCTCTTGCTCTTGTTGGTTTTTGAGCGGACAGGACAATCCCTTCTTATTTCTGAAATTGGTAGTGCCGTGTTGATTAATGAATAATGTGGATGGCCGAACCAATTTCAGGTTTTTAAATGGGTGTTGGATCACTGTTTGGGGTTCTTCTAAAATAGAAATACAATTAAAGGTTACATTTTAAATAAATCACATGTTGCTCTTTTTGGATCTAAAATACATGTTGGAATCTGTTCTACTGAACCTATTGGTTGTGAATAAGTGCTTTTCTCTCTAAACCACCAGTCTTGATGAATAAGTTCATATGTTTTTAATAAAAAAAAAGAATGAGCAATTGCCAAAAAACAGATCTTATAAACATCTTCATAAAATGAGAATACATGTTGGATGGTTTACTGTTAGTAAAGACCATTAATTACCAAAGCTTCTATTTCTGTATCCTCATGAAACCTTAGTCCAGTTAATGAAGCCATACCGGTCCACAAAGCTGTGCCGCCCCAGACTAGTCTAGGTACTCCGCAGAGTAAATAACGGACTAGATACACAGTTTTTGTCTATTTCTCTGACTGAAAGCTCAGCAGCCGGCCATATACCCATTCATACAGAAAGCCAATTATAAACTGTCAATCACCAGGCCATTATGCCTGGATCCAAATCTGACATTCTAGGCTTAGTCACAATGCGTAAGAGCTTCCACTGCTTGGAAATTGGTACCTGACAAAGCAGTGATCTATATCTCGCAGGGCAGTGTAAGAAATATGCTTTTACTACATAGTAATTTACTGTGAGAGCAGAGTGTTGTGAAGTAGATACTTGGGAACATCGAGCTGGTATTTAAAGGCAATTAAGCACTTTGCTTTTATTGCTGCACAGTGTATTATATTGTCTCAAAATTAAAGCGGTTTTGAAGGACTATATAGATTTTTGTTTGTAAAAGAAAAAACAAAATTCTGTACAACTAATAAAGTCAAGGAACTGACAAGTTAATGTTCCTATGGTCCTACAGCTCGTATGCAGACCATGCAGGATATGTGTCGTATGCTGTGATGTCACATCCAGAAGTCACATGACCTGCAGTAGTCACAGATCGCATATCACTTAATGGCTTAAAGAGGTTGTCCACTATTTTTACAATGATGGCCTTTCCTTTAGAGAGGTCCTCAATGTCTGATTGGCTTGGGTGCCGGCTGTTGGACCCTTTCCGATCAGCTGTTCTCTGTGCCGGCGATGGTAGCAGGATGACAGAAATGCTGAGTTCCAGAGCTGCCCCATCTTCTGTTCTCGGTGCTGTGGCCGGGTAGTGCACATCCACCTCTCATTCAAATCAATAGGAGAAAGATGTGCCATTCCACATTCACCATCAGACGATGGAGCAGCTCCAAAACTGAGCATTTCTAGCAACTTGCTACCGCCGCCGTTACCAAAAACAGCTGATCGGTTGGACCCCGACCGATCAAACATTGATGACCTATCCTAAGAATAGGCCGTCCATGTAAAAGTAGTGGACAACCTCTTTAAAGGAAGCCAAGTGATACACATAACTCCTTTTCATGTAGACAAAACCTTAGCCTTTTGTTCTGGTCAGCCTTGATGTCTACTTCCCATATAGTGCCTGCGCTTTTCACTCTTGAAAGCCTACTCTAAGGACCTGTGCGCATGCTGCAGTTTTTGCTGCATGAATTGCTGCAGAAAATGTTCATAACCTTTCTGCAGTCATTCTCCAGCAAAACCTATGGTAAAAATAAATGCTGTGCGCACACTGCGTTTTTTTTCCCCTACAGGTTTTGCTGCAGAATTTCTGCAGCAAAAAGAATGAGCATGTCACTTCTTTTCTGCAGGTACCTGTGGTTGTTGCCATAGATAATGGTAAAAAAAATCGCAGGGAACAACTTGCGGAAAATTTGTGGCAAAACCTCACCAAAACCGCGGTTAAACCGCATGTGGTTTTTGGGTGCGGTTTGCTGCGTTTTTTTATTGCAGGTGCGGTAATCTTTCAGAGGGTGCGGAATTTTCTTAAGAAAATTCCATTTTCTGGTGCACACAGGGCCTAAAGCTTTTTTTCTTTTTCACCTGGAGCCCTATAGTGTTGCCTTCATCCAACTCTGGAATGCTGGTATCACTTTACACCAGGGGTCTCAAACACGCAGGCCACATGCGGCCCCTCAGGCTGCTTTGTGCGGCCCCCAAGCCCGTGCCCCTGTTCACTATCACGGCAGGGGCCACAGCCACTGTCTGCGCTGTCAGATGAATGTTTTGCCGGCGCTGCGCCCTCGCGCCGGCAATACAATTATCTGACAAATCGCAGACAGCGGTTGCGGCCCCTGCCGCGATAGTGAACAGGGGCACGGGCCTGGGGGCCGCACGAAGCAGAGATGAGGCAGCCGAGGGAACGTGGGACAGGTGAGAAGAATGGTGTTTTTTGGTTTTTTTTGTGTGTGTATGTGAAGGACAGCACATTAACCCCTTAGCGACCTATGACGTACTGGGTACGTCATGGCTCCCTGGTAGGTACTTAAGGACCCATGACGTACCCAGTACGTCATAGCGAAATCACGGCCCCGGTGGCTGCGATCGCTTTGCAAATACCTTAGATTCGGGGAGGAGGGGACCTCTGCCTGACCTCAGGAGGGGTGGTGTCTCCTCCCCGGACCTACGGAGGCTGTGATTGGCTGAGCGACGTTCGTCAGCCAATCACAGCCACTTTAATGTTTCAGCCATTGAAAATGGCTGAAACATTGAAATCCAGCCATAATCAGTGCAGCTATAGCACTGATCATTGGCTGGAGCTGGGTGACCTCTGTTTCACCCGCCCCCAGCTCTGATTGGAGAGACCGGCCTTGTGACCGATCTCTCCAATCACTGTGGATCTGGGGCCGGAGACCGCCCCCTCACCTTCACTCCGGAGTCTGTGGAAGGTGAGGAGAGCGATCGGTAAGTTATAGCCACTGCCCCACTTTCAGCCGCCGCCGCTTCCCCTCCCCCCCATTACTACAGGATGGGGACAAAGTGCGCACATTACTATGGGATTGGGATAAGGCTGTGGACATTACTATAGGATGGGGACATTACTATAGGATGGGCACAATACTATTGGATGGGGACATTATTACTATAGACTGGGGACAAGGCTGGGGACATTACTATAGGATGGGGACAAGGTGGGCACATTACTATAGGATGGGGACTAGGATAGGCACAGTACTACAGGATAGGGACATTACTACAAGGGGACAAGGATGGGAAACATTACTACAGAATAGGGACAAGGTTGGCACATTACTATAGGATGGGAACATTACTATAGGATGGGCACATTACTATAGAATGGGGACATTACTATAGGATGGGACAGTACTATAGGATGGGGACATTGCTACAAGGGGACAAGGATGGGGAACATTACTATAAGATGGGGGACAAGGATGGACATATTATTATAGATTGGGGACATTACTATAGGATGGGGACAAGGCTGAACACATTAGTACAGGATGGGCACATTATGATAAGATGGGGACAAGGCTGGGGAACATTACTTTAGGATGGAGACAAGGATGAGCACATTACTGTGGGATGGGGACTAGGATGGGGCAAGTTACAAGATGGGGAACATTACTAAAAGAGGTTGGTCAAAATTTCTATATAGTGCTAATTGTAAGACTATTAGTTACAAGAAAAGAACAAAATGTAAAAAAAAAATAATTTTATATTTAAAAAAGAATGTGCACGTTTGCTATAATAAAAAAGTGAAAGTGTTCAAAATCAGTGATCCCAAGGTGTGTAAAAAAAAATATTATATATGGTACCAATAAAAATGTCACTTTGTCCTGCAAAGAATGCGGCCCCCCCAAATTATTTTTTTTCCTCTGTGTGGCCTATACACCTAGCTGAGTTTGAGACCACTGCTTTACACTGTTAAATCAGGACAATCCACACAACAGTAAATGATGAGTCTGGTGCAGCCTTGTTGGACCTGGTGTTTTTGTTTGTGTATTTGTCAGACAAATTTGTGTGCAGTAGAAAAAGTGATGCATGGGCCACATAAACAAAGCAGTTGGTTCTAATGTTATATACAGCAGTGATTTTTATCGTATTAAAAAAAAACAAAAAACTTTTCAAGTTTCATCAGTGTTTTGTTTTTTGAACAGAGCATCATTAGAGATTGGTCAGTGACAGTTTTTACCATCAGATTTTGGTCAGTTTCATCACTTTATCTAGGTTGAAAATAATAATAAAAAAAGGTAGACTTTTTCAAGCTTCCATCAAACAGTCCATGAATAACAGACCGCACACAGATGGCATCCAAAGGCTGTCCGGCTTTTTTGCAGATCCATATACACTACTTACAAAAAGTTAGGCATATTTGACTTTCAGGCTAAATTTTTCAGCATGATCCCAAAATGCCCTTTAACCTTTTCGAGTGAGCTTTATCACCTTCTTTAACCTTTTGAATGCACATGTCCAACTGTTCAGTGTTTCTGTGATTTTTGCACAACTTGCTGTTCTCTAACGAGGACCTTAATGGCAAAATTCTTAGCAAGTGTTTTGATCCATGAATCGCCCAATAAATTTAGGGGTTCAATTAGAATTGGTACTTAAATAGTCCTCCTAACCACGCTGTTCACATTTCAACATCATTTCAGCTTTAGTTTGGCCGAAGAATAAAGTCCATTCAGATTCAGCATTCCATCCAACGCGGGTACATTTGCTAAGTGCAGTGCATATAACATTCTTACAAATTGATTGCAGAATCGGCCATGAAGGAGCACTCACTGATGCAAGGCTCCCGATTCCATGAGCGGTGTGGATTTCTCAGATGTTCAGGCTGCCAAGTGTCTACTGAGCTCACGTCCTGGGTTTGTAATCACCAACCACCTGCGGTGACATTTCGGGGAGGTTTTTCTCAACCTGCCAGTCCATTGATTCTTGTCTGTTTAAATACCAACGCACACCAATAAGCCACAACCTACTTAATGTGCTATAATTAAAAACAAAACATTAGAAACACTGCTTATTAACAGAAAACCTGGAGATCACAAAAATGCAGAAATACATTGTAGGAGTACATTAAAATTACAGACCTCATTAAGGCTTTGTTCACACTAGAAAAATGATTTTTCTCAAGAAATTTCTCGAGAGTCTGAAAGATTAGCGCACTTGCGGTGAAAAACCGTACCAATAACGCAACAAAAACCACATGCATTTTTACAGCGGTTTTGTGTGTTTTTTTATGTGTTTTTGGTGCGTTTTTTTGTCTGCAGAAAGGCTACAACCATTTTCTGAAGAAATTTCTGCAGCAAAACCGCAAAAAAACAAAACAAAACGCGGGTAAAACCGCAGTGTGTGACCAAGGAGTATTTAGGTGTTAAATCCAATATACTTTTCTTTTGAGAAGTTTGTTTTTTATTAATGCTTTTCGTTACTATAACTACTTCTAAGACCATCCACTGTAATTCAGAAACATTGTTTATTTTCCCAGAAATGTCTGGCAACTGTAGTCTGTCCCCATTTTTTGATTTCTATATTTGTTCTTATTTTTTGAAAACTTTCTGCAGGTGCTTTACGGACATTCAGTAAAGTGGGACATTGTGGAACGATGTTCAGTAAGCCTGGTTTTCATTACTCTAGATGTTTGTCCCACAGAGAATATTGCCTATATAATGGTATTGATGGTGGGTGATGATCATTAGCCCTTTTCTATGGTAATTTCAGATGGAAGTGGCCACTTCAACAGGTTGAAACAGAGATGTAGAGAGACTGGAAGAGTCACAGGTATAGAAGGGGAGGTCCTTTGGCCACATCCCACACTGATGACAGTATAATTGTGAACAATGCCCTTCGTAACTGGATGATAAATGCCACACAACTCCAGGCACACTTAAGGGAGGTGAGAGGCAACCAAGTGTCACATCAGACCATTCAAAACCATTTACATCAGCGTGGTCTGCGTGCTATAGAATCTCCAAGGTTATCTGACCACAACACTAGGCACAGGAACCATCTACCTGGACGAGGGACCAGTGGGCCTCAGTGCTGTTCACTAATGAAAGTCCATTTATGTAGAAAAGAAATTATGGTGCCAACGATGTTGAAGACGTTAATCAGAGGGCTTTGCTTCAGCCACTGTTGTCAGTAGACAAGCCTAATGGTGTTACAGTGTGGGGAGGTTTGGCTAGTCAATACAGAACTGCCCTACACCTTGTGAATGATACAGTGACAAGCCCCTACTACTTAAATAACATCATTAATCCAGTCATTGTGCCTCTGAATGAACAACACAGGTCTAAATTTAATTTTCATGGACAACAATGTTCCAGCTCATTGAGGTCACATCATTAAAGGAATGGCTGCTGGAGACAGTGGTACCTCAACTGGAATGGCCTGCACATTCTGCAGACCTGAATTCTATGGAAAACCTATGGGATCAGCTGAGTCACCAAGTAGAGGCTCATAACTCTGTACCCCAGAACCTCAATGACCTGAGAGCCACTCTTCAAGAGTGGTATGCCATGCCTCAGCTGACAATAATGCCACTTGCGAACAGCATGAGAGGTTTTTGTCAATCTGTAATTGATGCTCAGGGCAACATGACAAGTTATTAAGACATTGACCCACCAGCATTGTTGTTTTTTATTTCAATAATTTTT
The DNA here is from genome assembly GCF_048569485.1 of Anomaloglossus baeobatrachus. Classification (NCBI taxonomy): domain Eukaryota; kingdom Metazoa; phylum Chordata; class Amphibia; order Anura; family Aromobatidae; genus Anomaloglossus; species Anomaloglossus baeobatrachus. The sequence goes on along the minus strand of NC_134357.1, from coordinate 144,246,368 downwards.
TTGAGATAAGGAAGTAATCATTGCATGCTTCTACTTACATGCCCTACTTTCATGATAAAATATAGCATTTTTTTTAGGTTTTACATAAATTTTACCCAAAAGCCAAATATCCCTAACTTTTTATGGGTAGTGTACTTGTTTTGGCGAGTCTGATCCCACAATTGTCCCATTAATATATTAGACAAGTCTCCTTGCATTTATGCAAACCACTCAATCGGAGCAAAAAAAAAAAAAAAATGTAATAAAAAAAAAAATTTGAACGTGTGAGCTACCCCATAGACCAGGGGAGGCGAACCTTTTTTCTGCCAGGGGCCATTTGGAAATTTCTACCAACCTTCGGGGGCTTCAAAAAATTATCAACTTGAAAATGACCCTAATATATTTGGTGAAACAATTAACTCCCCCCTACTGTGGTGGCTGGAGCTGCTTATCTTTGGTGCAGCTGTGATGTTCGGTGATATTGATCATGTCGCTTCTCACAACTGCTTTTCCAGGTTTGTCTCAGTCTTGAGCACAGTCAACTTTGTGAAATTAAGATTGGTAAACCATATACATCACATAGGAGACGCTGTACATACACAGCCCCAACACACTGGCCGCCGTGTACCGCACACAGCCCCGACACAGTGGCCGCCATGTACTGCACACAGCCCCGCCACAGTGGCCGCCGTGTACCGCACACAGCCCCAACACAGTGGCCATATACTGCACACAAAATTGACACCCTGGCTGTAAACCGCACATTGTACTCACATTGGCTGTATACTGCACACCGCCTTGGCACACTGATCATATTGTATACCGAACATGACACACACTGGCCATATACAGTACACATGTATACTGTACACAGCACTCACACGCCGTACACAGCACTCATAACCCATATACAGCACTCACAGACACTGTATACAGCACTCACACTCTGGACATATACAGCATACAGTGCTGGCCAAAACACAAAGAGGAGGGGAGCCAGGACTGCTTATGAATTGCATGCAACAATGAAAAAATAAAAAGTGTAATATTCGCAAATTCATTCCTACTGTAAAAACTCAATGAGATTTTTTTCAAATGATTGATGAATGACTTGAGCCCCCCTGCCACGTCACGGCAAATCTCTATAAGGGGTCCCCTACACTGTTATAAATTATTATCGTACCATACGGTCCCATATAATGAGCAGGACCATATAAGAACACCATTTACCCGAGACTTATCTGAACCGCTCTCATGCTTCAAGGACTGACAACTGCGAATAAAGGCAGCCCAGATGCCAGTATGTGTGGCAGAACCACACACACCAGCACAATGTCAGAACTAGCCCTCACAGTGCCAGACCAGCAAACATGGATGAGGGCAGAATAGGCTCAGGCAGGTGGTGCTTAAATAATGATGCCTGTGGAACAGGGGGCGGTGGCTGTGTGTAAACAGGCACCAACATGAATTTTGATGGCAACAGAAAGAATTTGCAAACCACACTGAGCGTGCACGGCAAGGTAGCGGTCAACCACCAGCCAGTTAAACGCAAAGAAACCACACTGGCACCTGGGCTGCCTTTATTCGCAGTTGTCAGTCCTTGCAGCATGGGAGCGGTTCAGACATGTCTCGGGTAAGTGGTGTTCTTATATGGTCCTGCTCATTATAGGAGACCTTATGGTACGATAATAATTTATAACAGTGTAGGTACCCCCCTATAGAGATTTGCCGTGACGTGGCAGGGGGGGCTCAAATCATTGATCAATCATTTGCAAAAAATCTCATTGAATTGTTAGGCTGGTGTCACCCAGCGACGACGACAACGACGTCGCTGCTACGTCACTATTTTCTGTGACGTTGCAGCGACGTCCCGTCGCTGTCGCTGTCTGTGACATCCAGCAACGACCTGGCCCCTGCTGTGAGGTCGCCGGTCGTTGCTGAATGTCCAGCTTCATTTTTTGGTCACCGCTCTCCCGCTGTGACGCACACATCGCTGTGTGTGACAGCGACGAAATGAAGCGAGCAGGAGCCGGCATCTGGCAGCTGCGGTAAGCTGTAACCAAGGTAAACATCGGGTAACCAAGAGAAGACCTTTCCCTGGTTACCCAATATTTACCTTCGTTACCAGCGTCCGCCGCTCTCGCTGCCAGTGCCGGCTCCTGCTCTGTGCACATGTAGCTACAGTACACATCGGGTAATTAACCCGATGTGTACTGTAGCTAGGGGTGCAGGGAGCCAGCGCTAAGCGGTGTGCGCGGCTCGCTGCACATGTAGCACAGCGACGCGTGTCGTTATGATCGCTGCTGCTTCTGCTGTGTTTGACAGCTAAGCAGCGATCATAACAGCGACTTACAAGGTCGCTGTTGAGTCACAGAAAGTGGTGACGTAACAGCGACGTCGTTGTCGCTGTCGCTATGTGTGAACCCAGCTTTACAGTAGGAATGAATTTGTGAATATTACTCTTTATTTTTTCATTGTTGCATGCCATTCATAAGCAGTGCTGGCTCCCCTCCTCTTTGCGTTTAACTGGTCGGTGGTTGAGCGCCAAATTCATGTTGGTGCCTGTTCACACACAGCCACTGCCCTCTGTTCCACAGGCATCATTATTTAAGCACCACCTGCCTGAGCCTATTCTGCCCTCATCCATGTTTGCTGGTCTGGCACTGTGAGGGCCAGTCCTGACATTGTGCTGGTGTGTGTGGTTCTGCCACACACATTGGCACCTGGGCTGCCTTTATTCGCAGTTGTCAGTCTTTGCAGCATGGGAGCGGTTCAGACATTTACCGGGTAAGTGGTGTTCTTATATGGTCCTGCTCATTATATGAGCCCTTATGGTACGATAATAATTTATAACATAGTGTAGGGACCCCCCTATAGAGATTTGCCGTGACGTGGCAGGGGGCTCAAATCATTGATCAATCATTTGCAAAAAATCTCATTGAATTGTTACAGTAGGAATGAATTTGTGAATATTACACTTTTTATTTTTTCATTGTTGCATGCCATTCATAAGCAGTGCTGGCTCCCCTCCTCTTAGTGCTGGCCAAAAGTATTGGCACTCCTGCAATTCTGTCAGATAATACTCAGTTTCTTCTGGAAAATGATTGTAATCACAAATTCCTTGGTATTATTATCTTCATTTATTTTGCTTGCAATGAAAAAACACAAAAGAGAATGAAACAAAAATCAAATCATTGATCATTTCACACAAAACTCCAAAAATGGGCCAGACAAAAGTATTGGCACCCTTAGCCTAATACTTGGTTGCACAACCTTTAGCCAAAATAACTGCGACCAACCGCTTCCGGTAACCATCAATGAGTTTCTTACAATGCTCTGCTAGAATTTTAGACCATTCTTATTTGGAAAACTGCTCCAGGTCCCTGAGATTTGAAGGGTGCCTTCTCCAAACTGCCATTTTGAGATCTCTCCACAGGTGTTCTATGGGATTCAGGTCTGGACTCATTGCTGGCCACTTTAGTAGTCTCCAGTGCTTTCTCTCAAACCATTTTCTAGTGCTTTTTGAAGTGTGTATTGGGTCATTGTCCTGCTGGAAGACCCATGACCTCTGAAGAAGACCCAGCTTTCTCACACTGGGCCCTACATTATGCTGCAAAATTTGTTGGTAGCCTTCAGACTTCATAATGCCATGCACACGGTCAAGCAGTCTGGTGCCAGAGGCAGCAAAGCAACCCCAAAACATCAGGGAACCTCCACCATGTTTGACTGTAGGGACAGTGTTCTTTTCTTTGAATGCCTCTATTTTTCCTGTAAACTCTATGTTGATGGCTTTTCCCAAAAAGCTCTACTTTTGTCTCATCTGACCAGAGAACATTCTGCCAAAACATTTTAGGCTTTCTCAGGTAAGTTTTGGCAAACTCCAGCCTGGCTTTTTTATGTCTCAGGGTAAGAAGTGGGGTCTCCCTGGGTATCCTACCATACAGTCCCTTTTTATTCAGATGTCGACGGATAGCACGGGTTGACACTGTTGTACCCTCGGACTGCAGGGCAGCTTGAACTTGTTTGGATGTTAATTGAGGTTCTTTATCCACCATCCGCACAATCTTGCGTTGAAATCTCTCATCAAATTTTCTTTTCCTTCCACATCTAGGGAGGTTAGCCACAGTGCCATGGGCTTTAAACTTCTTGATGACACTGCGCACGGTAGACACAGGAACTTTCAGGTCTTTGGAGATTGACTTTTACGGGGGCTTTACACGCTACGATATCGTTAATGTTTTATCGTCGGGGTCACGTTGTTAGTGACGCACATCCGGCGTCATTAACGATATCGCAGCGTGTGACACTGACCAGCGACCTTAAGCGACCTCAAAAATGGTGAAAATCGTTCACCATATAGAGATCGTCCCAAACTCAAAAATCGGTAAGGGTTGTTTATCCATGTTGTTCATCGCTCATGCGGCAGCACACATCGCTATGTGTGACACCGCAGGAGCGAGGAACATCTCCTTACCTGCCGCTGGCCCCAATGCGGAAGGAAGGAGGTGGGCGGGATGTTACGTCCTGCTCATCTCCGCCCCTCCGCTTTCATTGGCCGGCCGCTTAGTGACGTTGCGGTGACGTCGCTGTGATGCCGAACGTCCCTCCCCCTTGAAGGAGGGATTGTTCGTCAGTCACAGCGACGAAGACGACCAGGTAAGTACGTGTGACGCTGCCATAGCGATAATGCTCACTACGGCAGCGATCACAAACAATCGCATGCACGACGGGGGCGGGTACTTACACGCTCGATATCGCTAGAAATTGCTAGCGATATCGCTACCGTGTAAAGCCCCCTTTAGCCTTGAGATTGCTCATGCTTCCTCACAATTTGAATTCTCAAGTCCTCAGACAGTTCTTTGGTCTTCTTTCTTTTCTCCATGCTCAATGTGCTACACACAAGGACACAGGACAGAGGTTGAGTCAACTTTAATCCATGTCAGCTGGCTGCAAGTGTGATTTAGTTATTGCCAACACCTGTTAGGTGCCACAGGTAAGTTACAGGTGCTGTTAATTACACAAATTAGAGAAGCATCACATGATTTTTCAAACAGTGCCAATACTTGAGTCCACCCCCTTTTTTATGTTTGGTGTGGAATTATATCCACTTTGGCTTTATGACAATTTATTTATTTATTTATTTTTGATTGAAGACAAATTAAATGAAGATAATACCAAAGAATTTGTGATTGCAATCATTTTCAGGAAGAAACTGAGTATTCTCTAACAGTATTGCAGGGGTGCCAATACTTTTGGCCAGTACTGTACATACACTGGACATTGAAGTCACTAATATATTAGATATATGGTCTTATATATTAGCTATAAACACACTTAGCTCAGATATAAGTACCTGCTGCTTAATTGTCCTGTAAGATCAGGTGCAGCACAAGTTCGTGACTGACCCTCCCTCCTCATGCAAGATGGCTGCAGCAGCCGGGCACAGAGTGATTAATGTGTGGCCAATCAGCGCTGTCTTCATTCTTGTCTCCTGTCTCCTCTGTGGTGCTAGACCTGAACAGCCGAGCACAGAGGCTGAGTGCACAGGACAGGAGGCTGAGAGGCTGAGCACATGGCACTATGCAGCCTCCTCAGTGCTGTGCAGGCCTCTCCCCCATAACTCTGCTTCTAACTGCAATCTGACAGGATATTGTGCAGGAGCCAGAGGTAGATGGGAAGCCCTCCCTCAGTGCAGTCTGCTGGCCAGCGCCCTGTGTGACACAGCTCGCATATAGCTATGGCCGGCCATGCTTGCAACGGATATGGGGATTTAAAGGGCCAGTAGCCGACAAGAGGAGCATCTGCCCGAGCACTGTGGCCACCGAAAATCTGCCTGGGGGCCGTAAAAAAACCCCATTGAGGGCCGCAGGTTCCCATCCCTGCCATAGACTATCATACAAGTTCTAACCCGTATAGACTTGTATGAGAAAAATTGACATGTGAAAGAACCCTTGGATTGTGGAAGCTGGCTGATTGTGGCTGATTATTTTAGAGAGTCTTCTCAGGCTAAATCCACTGCCTGTCAGGGAATTTGTATGTTCTAATTAGAGTTGAGCGCGGTTCGAGGTTCTCCAGTTCGCGGCTCGAGAGATTTTGAAGGCTGTTCTAGATCGAACTAGAACTCGAGCTTTTTGCTAAAGCTCGATAGTTCTAGATGCGTTCGAGAACGGTTCTAGCAGCAAAAAGACCAGCTAATTACTAGCTGGCTTTCCGCTGTAATAGTGTAAGTCACTCTGTGACTCACACTATCATGAAATTTCAGTGTATAGTGTGCGGGAACAGCGCATTCAGATCACTGCTGTTTGGATAATGGCGATCGCCATTTTTTTTTTTTTTTCCTTGTCTTACTTCCCTAAGCGCGCGCGTGTAGTGGGGCAGGCCAGCATGTCAGCCAATCCCAGACAAACACACAGCTAAGTGGACTTTTAGCCAGAGAAGCAACGGCATGTGTGATAGGATGTCCATGTCACATGTCCCTGCATTATAAAAACGAGTATCTGCCCGTCCGGACGCCATTATCTCTTCTGCGTCTGGGTGTCAGTCACCACTGGCGTAGCTCCTGTCTCCGATACTGCTGTGTACGCTCTATACACAGCGCTATACAGAATAGGGATAGAAGTTTCTTTCAGCCCTTGTAAGGGCTAATACCGGCAGGGTCAGAGCCATAGGTGACAGTCAGGGCCGTGAAAACAGATTTTAACAGCTACACAAGATGACAGCGTCTGTGTAGCTAAGGTCAGGGATTTCCTCGCTGCATTTCCCCATTAGGAGGGATAGAAAGGCAGGCTTCCTTTCCTCTACCCAGACCCACAACCCTGCCACTGTACCCTCCTGCCCTTTGCACACTCAAACTCATTGTTACTAAGCCATTATACTAGCAAACACTGAGGAAACTTGATGGCATCCTAAACGTGGCTGTTGGACTTCTGTATTGTCCCACTAATGCAAAGATATTTGCAGCACGTCTGCCTGCATTGCACACTCAAACTCATTGTTACTAAGCCATTATACTAGCAAACACTGAGGAAACTTAGTGGCATCCTAAACGTGGATGTTGGACTTCTGTATTGTCCCACTAGTGCAAAGATATTTGCAGCACGTCTGCCTGCATTGCACACTCAAACTCATTGTTACTAAGCCATTATACTAGCAAACACTGAGGAAACTTAGTGGCATCCTAAACGTGGCTGTTGGACTTCTGTATTGTCCCACTAGTACAAAGATATTTGCAGCACGTCTGCCTGCATTGCACACTCAAACTCACTGTTACTAAGCCATTATACTAGCAAACACTGAGGAAACTTAGTGGCATCCTAAAAGTGGCTGTTGGACTTCCATTAGTGTCCCACTGGTGCAAAGTTATTTGCAGCACCACTGCATTACACCCTCATGCACATTTTGCTACGCTAATTTTATAGCAAACTCAGGGAATTCCTTGCTGCATTTGATCATTCGGAGGGATAGAAAGTGAGGCTTCCTTTACTGTCCTGGTACCCACAGAACACGGCCACTGTACCCACCTGTCCACTTTTGCCACGCTATTTAATTTGCCCAAAGAGCTGACTCTTTTTCTACCTTCCTAAAATTGTCTGTAATACTAAGTTAGTGTTCCTTTGCTGCCAAGCAAGGTACAACACATGTGCATTCTACACTCCTTTCCATTTCTGGAATGCAATTATTAACTGCAGGTAGTCCAGCCATTCTGTGACGAAGGTGCAGGTGTGGATATAATGTAGCCTGCATCCAATGTTGGTTTTCTCGATGTCTGACAGCTCAACAACACCTTCTGTTTCCACTTCCAAAACAAGTGATGACCTGCCAATCACACTCCCTGTTGCGTCTAAAGGGGTGGAAGTTCAGTGTGAAAAACCATGTGAGACTGCTGTCCCCACAGTCACAGAGGATGAAGAGCACGCAGATGCACTTGATGGGGCAGGCGGTGGTTGCACAGGCACGCTAGGCCGCATTGTAGCACAGTGAAATTCACATTGCGACTTATGCTTCATTTTAAGTTGTGTACAGGGTTGGCTCCCCAGTATGCAGCAAAACCAGGCAACAGGAAAAGGACTCTAGGCAGTTGGGTTGATAAATGATTGTTTAACTTTACCAAAACAAACAATAAGAACCATGCATACAATTTAAATAATTGAACAATCTATTCTGTTGCTCTATTCTGTTGCCTACTACCTGCTAATCCCTCTGCGTAGCAGCAGTAATTGTGTGTTTGTGCGTGTGTGTGTGTGCGAACACGACTTACCAGTGTCGCATCACAAGAGCTTCCAAGTTATCTACCTAAACATAGACAAAACACATTACCCCCCCTAAATACCCTTGTTAGCTGAAGCCTAATGATAGCAGTGTGAATGCAAACCACACAGCTTTGCAACACAGTCATGGAAATCTTGAAAAGCAACAGTCAATGCAAACATGTGTCGCTGTCCCTCTATGATTTAAACTGTACGTGACAATTTGACAGTGCAGAGGCAGCAAGTCTTATTGTCTATATAGTCGGCCTACCCAGAACAGATATGTGTTTTGCTAATAAAACAAAGTGTTGCGTCCCCGCATTATTGTCTGGGCACAGCCTACCGTACCCGGGTACTGTGATGTCCAGTTGCCAGAAATACAGACTTTACGCTCCTCTCACGGTAAGCAGTATAGACAGCACCGTAAGAATGTTGGTCTGTGGCACAGGATGCTGCTCACTGGCGTTACGGTACTCCTCACCAAACTCCAAAATGACTCCCCTCACAATTGAACGAAGTGTTTCCGCGGTGGCTCCTTGCTGTAACACACACCTTTAGCTTTTCCTTCTGTTCATAGACAGCATCTCCAAGTCCACACCCGAAGAGCAATTTCTCCTCCACGTCTAAGTGTGGAGAGGCAGCTAGTGCACATGCGTGTGCCGATTTACCCCAGCCGCAGCCTAACTACAGTGTTTCGCCTAGTGAGTATGCTCAGCCTGACTGTGCCATTCCTGAGGCTAAGTCTTCATTTCGGGATATAGCGCATGCTCCCACACTTATTGCGAAAAGCCCCTATGCACAGGTACTTGCACTCCGTGCCGGGTCTAAGTCCTGTTTTGTGCCTAGACACCATGCTAGAGCTGATAGTCTTTTTTCAGAGACTGTATTTCATGCTACTGAGCATGCTCAGGCACTTACTGCATCAGAGACTAGGTCCGGTAATGAACTCTTTGGCCCTGATGTGGGGGGCCCATATAGACCACAGGGCATCAGGTGTCCTGACGATGTGGCCAGGCCACTCCCAAATGGCTTGCAGAGGCCCGCCCCTATGACTTGTCACCTCATTATTGATGGTCAGATGATGACTGGTGAGGTGTTTTTGTCGTGGCAGCCATGAGGTCATTATTGAAGTTGCGGTTCCAAATAGGTTGCTAGTTATGACACTCATGACGTGTCACTCTGCTTTTGTCTCCAGGAGGTGCATTGTGGTCCACCCTGGTTTGGGGTGGACGCAGGTTATAAAACGGGCTGGAGCCAACAAGGAGGTGCACAGTCTTCTATTATGCTCCGAAAGAGCACACCTCCATGTGTTGAACCCATTGCGGCTTTAGGCCAGAGGTAGGCAGGGATACGGCGTCGATGCAGGCCACCACCACAGTTGGTAACGCAGAACGGTTAAGACCAGCTCCTGTCCTACCATTCCTGCTTGTGCAGCCCAGTGGCATTAACAGGCCTGCTGCTGCTGATGCGCCTGCTGTCCACAGGTGTGGCCCCAATGCACACGGTCAGCGTACTCAATGGCCCCTGTGATGTTAACAGGGAGTTCCTGGGCTGGGTGGGCGTGTGGACCCTGTGACGCTAACAGGGCTCCCAGTCTCCAGATCCGAGTGGCGTCTAACTCGGTTCAGGCTACTATTAGTTTCATAGCCACAGAGCTCTGTATCCTCCACCTAACCTTCCAGTTGCCAACCTCTCCTTTTCCATCTGGGAGCACGGTGGACACTGACTGCTGATGGGGATATATACCTTTCTCTTTCTTTTCTTATTAATTTTCGTTATATAGCGGTAACATAGTATATACCACCTTATCCAAATCTGCCAGTCCCACAAATGTTACTTTTGCTTAACCACCAAACCCACGGACAAAAACTTTTTTCCCCTTTCCAACACACCTGTTCCCCTTTCCACCAGCATCTGTCCTTTTTCAACTCATTTTGTATATGACCAAAAGTGCAACTCTGCAGGGACACCGTACTCAATGCCATCTCAGCACAGCAGCCAGCCCTCGGTCCCTCAGATGTGGACAAGTAAAAGACCATTTCCTCCTATCCATGACAAAGCGTTGAGATTCACTCTGTGCAGTACTGGTGTTTAGTGGAAAAGCAGATCTAAGATTGTGTACCACCTTCTGCAGATACTCCTGTATACGTGCGTCCCTTTCTATGGCAGGAATTATTTCGCCAAATTTTGTCTTGTACCAGGGATCTAACAGTGTGGCAACCCAGTAGTTAGCATTACTTCGAATTCGTACAATCCGAGGGTCATGTTGTAGGTAGTGCAGCAAGAAGGTGCTCATGTGTCTTGTGCATCCAGGAGGACCAAGTCCTTGGTGTGTTGGTGGCAGAGAGGTGAGAATCGTGCCTCCTTCCTCTGCCCTCTTCCCCCCAACCTCGCACAACCGAAATGTGAGCAAGCTCTCACTCATCTGCTGAGTCTTCCATGCCCATTGCCAGTTCGTCCTCCTTTTCTTCATGGGCTCCTGCACCTTCCTCAACACTTTTTGCTGAGACTATGCGCCCTTGTTAATCCCTCTCCCCCACCATGACTGCCGCCTAGGTGCCGCTGACCATCTGGACCTCGTAGATCTTGTTATCCCTTCCGCATATGACTCCGCCTGTACTTCCTCCCCTTCCTCTTGTCCCAACACCTGACTCCGAATAATGCTTACAGTGTGCTCCATCATGTAGATGACCAGAATTGTCACGCTGAGAATGGCATTGCCAGTGCTAAACATCTTCGTCGACATTTGTAAACTGTGTAGAAGGGTGCATAGGTCCTTGATCTGACACCACTCCAGCAGCGTGATCTGCACCACCTCTGGATCAAGTTAGGCCAGGCTATATGTCATAACGTATTGCAGCAGGGTTCGGCGGTGCTGCCACAAACGCTGCAACATGTGCAGATTCAAATTCCTGCGTGTCGGCACATCGCATTTCAGGAGTTTAACCACCAGACCTAAAGACTTCTGGAGCGACGAAACTTGTTGAGCTGCTGTGTGCGAACGATGGAAGTGAGCACATAGCGAGCGTGCCCGCTGCACAAGGTCATGTAGGCCGGGATGGTGTTTTAAAAATTGCTGGAGAATTAGATTCATCACGTGAGCCATACAAGGCACGTGTGTCACATTGCCTTGACAATGGCCCGCAGACAGATTTGCATCATTGCCGCACACTGCGGTTAAGTCATCAACGGAGTACGCTCCGTCAATTTGTACTCTGGTCGCCAGGTGACAACGTGTTCCTTTCATGCATAGTGCTGATGATGGGAGAGAAGTTGATGCCAGCGGCGCAGGTGGACGCAGGTTATGCTCACCCACTGGGCTGCATTACCTTGACAGATGCAGAATCTCTGGCTGAATGTAGGTGGTGGGTATCTCACAGATGAAGTACCATCATTCAGCTACAACCAATGGGAAGACACCACACCCTTTTTTATGCCCATCCTGTCTGCAGACCACTGCCAGACATAGCTATGAACCTCTGGTTACTTTTACCCCCAGTTCAGTTTTATGATTTTGTGTGCTTGTTACCTGACTACTTTTCCTGCTTGATGTTTATGTACCTTGTTGGCCGATCCGCATTTCACCTCTGCTTGTTTTCTGATTAAGTCCTGGCCATCCCATTCTGTTCCTCAATTAATGTTTTGTCTCTGCCTGACTACTCTTCTCTGGAAATGCAGCCTTCCACAGGTATTGATCACCTTGGGCCCTGTGTAATTCCTAATCCCTGTATAGGAGTTAAAGGGTTTCAGGGTTCTGGAGGTCCTGCTTGGTGAGTGGCTTCCCTCTAGCCTATCCTTTACAGCCCATCTGAGTGTGTGGATTAAGGAAGGCGTTACACCGTGCCCTCTGCAGAAGGCCATGTAGGGCAGGATAGTGCTTTAAAAATTGCTGGACAACCAGGTTCAACACGTGAGCCACACAAGGCACGTGTGTCACATTGTCACGGCGAAGGGCCGCACCCATGTTTGCATCATTGTCACACCCGGCTTTCCCTGGCTGCTGGTTGAGTGGAGACAACCATTGATGAAACTTGGTCTCCAGAGCTAACCGTCCACAACTTCTCAGCGGCGTGACTCACATTTCCCATACATTTCAAAGTAAACATTTGACCGCATGATGGCATTGAGCTCTGCTGCCAGCATAGTAAGGAGGTGTGTGGTATTCCTTGTGCGCAGTTACAAGGAAGGGTGCCCTGACCACACAGGGTTTGGGCCGAGGTGAAGGACCCACACGAGGTTGAGGAGGCAGAAGCAGTGTATTAACTTCTACATACAGAGGAAGGATTGATACAACTCGTGGGGACAGCAAGACTTGTACAGCAGACCCTTCTCCATCTCTCCCCATAGTAACCCATTGCCCAGTCAGCGACATGTAACGCCCCTGTCCATGCTTACTGGGCCAAGTATCTGTGGTGAAATGCACCCTGTCACACAGTTTCTCAAAGAAGCGGTGATGTTTGGTGCGACATGCTGGTGTAGCGCGTGCACGCCTTTGTTGGAGAAGGAGTGGCGCCTGGGCATCGGCTCTTGGGGCACTGCGATGGGCATAAGGTCTCAAAAATCCTCGGTTAAAAAGATTGGAAAGGAAGCATTTTGGTAGCCAACAGTTTGCAGATGCTGAAAGTCAACCTCTAAGCCATGTCATGCCCTTCTAAAAGCATGTAAAACACAGCAAGGGGATTCCAACCACAGTCTCCCTCGTTTCCACTAATTGGGCCACACACACACCCCACTTGACTGGCATCAGTTAACCCCCATTTTCAAGATGAAAAAGATGCTTTGCATGAAGCACTCTCAAAAATACGCGTGCCTTTCGCCTCCCCTGGCTGAGCCAGGGGAAGAAAAGTCCTCTGAGAGCCATGACTTGTTCATCTTGGTGAACGTTAGTCTGTCCACATTGTCAGTGGACAGATACGTGTGCTTAGCTGTCAGCACACCCCCAGCAGCACTGAGGACACGTTCCGAGAAACCGCTGGCTGCGGGACACAACAAGATCCCCAAGGCATACGTGGGGAGCTCAGGCAATTTATCCAGATTGGAAGCCTAAAATGAGCAGGGCTCAAGTTGCACAGTAATGGCATAGACGTTCCCTTGCATATACTCATACCTGTGTCTCCTCCTCTTTTTCCTTATACTCATGCGAAAACAAAAGAGCTGGACATGTCCTTGTCACTTTCCCATGTGTTTGTGTTGTGAGTTGTTTGTCACCTTTTGGACACCTTTGAGGATGTTTTCTAGGTGTTTTTATGTGTTTGTGATTGCCTGCCATTGTTTCCTATGCGGTTCGAGTTCGGTTCGTCGAACGTTCGCCGAACGAGACCTCCGTTCGACGAACCGAACCGCGGCTGGTTCGCTCATCTCTAGTTCGAATATATAAAATAATGGAAGTTTTGAGGATGATCATAATTTTGGTTGCACTTGTGTTTTTATTGTGGCAATTGTCATTAACTGTAGATTGCTATGAAGAGTGATAAGCTGAATTACAAAAATTTTCAGTCATTTCTTGCCATGAAAATTAATTTAATCACAAAAGCTTAATTTCTACTAAATTTCAGATCTGCCATTATGAAGGCTTCAGGGAACCCAAGAAATTCCAGCAAGCATCAGGTATCAGGTCTGCACTAGAGTTGAGTTGATCCCATAGCTGAATTTCCTTTATGAGATAGATTGCAGCAGGCAGGTGTCAGTGAGGCTTTTGAAGGCTTGTTTGGTGTCAAGAAAAGCAGCAAAGAAGCCACTTCTCTTCAAGAAAGACATCATCCTGCAGAATGTTAGTCTGTGTAAGTACAGGGATTGGACTGTAGAGATCTGGGGTAAGGTTATTTTGTCTTATGAAGCTCCCCTTCAGATTTTGGTACATCAGGAAGAATGATTGCTCAAATGAAAAGCTGAAGACTACCACGAGTCCTGTATCATGTCGACACTAGAGCCTTCCCGAGACCAGTCATGTGTGGGTTCGATTTTCATCCACGCGAGTAGGCTCACCTCACAATTTTAAATAAGAACACTGCCATGAATAAAGAATGAGATCTATACATCTTCTAAGTAACTTCTCAGATCAATTTTAAGATTAACAATGGTCTCCATGGTGCCGGAAACATCATGTCAAAAGGATTAAGTGATAACCAAGTGGCTCAGTTGAACAAAATATTGACATTTGCGGGGTAATATATGGGGTTGAGGTAAGCTTTTAATTACCAGTTGGCATCAAGCTATTATATTAGTGGCCATGGCAATCAGGAAAAGCCGGGTAAAGTGCTGGGATTGTCGCACCTAATTGATGCGACAATTCTGGGGCAGCTGTAGGCCGCTATTCATGGCTTGGGGGGTCCCAATAACCATGGGACTCCCCAGGCTGAGAATACCAGCCTCCAGTTGTGCATCAAAATGAGGGGGAAGGGGGGGGGCACCGCATGCCAATTTTCAAAATTTATAGAAATGTAAAAAAATTGAAAAGAAAAAAAAAACAAACACAAAAACACAAACGAAAAAGCCTCATGCGGTTCCTCTAGTTTTGATACACAGCCAAGATAGCCCATAGCTATGGGCTACAGCCTGCAGCTGTAAGCTTTACCTGGGCTGGACATCATGGGGGACCCTACGCCAATTGTTTTAATTTATTTTTATACCACGATACTGACCCGCAGACAGTTACACTGCTTTCCCTGCCCACTGGCCATCCTATCCTGGCGCCTGTGATTGGTTGCAGTCAGACTGTCACAAAGGCTGGGGACGCGTCTGTCGGCAACAAATCACAGACGCCAGGTGAGCGGGAAAGCAATGCATGTAGATGAGCAATGATGAGCGGCCCAGGAAGAGGAGAGACTCTGTATGAAGCGCTAGCTCATTCTTATTTTCCCCGTTCATTTTTTTGTTTTTTTAATTTCCTGAGTGCCAGATTCAGAAAAATATCTGGAATATCCCAGGCCCGGCGCCCATGCACCTTTTAAACCGTGGATCCGGACTTTTACAGTCCGGGTCCACCCATCACTACTCTTTAAATTTGTTCTGTTTATCTCTTATGAAAGCATGAACCAGTCCAGGCGCTGACAAATGCTGGTAAAGCTAGAGAAAACCGCTAGAGCAAAACTGTGCCGCACCTAATTTGTGGAAGCGACTGGCTTTTTTTATTCTATATTTTATTTTAAAAAGCACACACATGTACAATAACTCTACTTTGCTGCAAAGCTTGGCACAAATGCAAATGACACAAACCCATTAAAAGACAATATTTATTTATTTTCTTGACAGCAATTTGCCTTTTAGAAGGAAAAATAAACCAACCCTGAAGTTTAAAAATGAACGATTACAAGAGAATAAGACGCCTAATTTGGAGGCATTGTAACAGGAAACACTTCATTGCAAAGTGAAATGTGTGGCTGACATTAGATATTTATACTAATTCAGACTGACAAGTCAATGGCGGCTGTAATACAGCTCCATACAGGACGGGCATGAAATCCAGTAAGGACAGGGAAACCGACACCAAGGCTTTTGTGTGGCAGCGGTTCCCAGATGGGATCAGCTTTTGCTCCCGTCCCATTTTGCATATAGAGGAAATAATTTAACTATACAAAAAAAACACAGACAATAATAAAAACAGACAAAACAGATGAAGAAAACACTCCTCAATCAGAGCATCCCCAATTATACAGTAAAGATTTTTCAGTAAAGTGCATCTTCTGTAAGATTTGTCTTGTGAAACAGTATTTTGCCAATCTAAAAAAAAAACTTAACACAAAACGTGAATCATTTATAAAGATGGTAACGTGAGCTTTTTCTTTTTCACAACCTTTTCACATTATTTATCAAACTGGAATTAGATATGCTTGGCAAACATTTCCCTTAGAGAAAAAGAAAAAATAAAAAACGCACGATTAAAGAGAAACGTTTCTTGGTGCAATGGCGTACACAGCGTGAACCATTAGATCTTGGGGAGTTTTGGCGCAGTGACGACCGGGTTGGACTCCTGCAGATACCTCCTACCCGCGGTTTTGTAGTCATAGGTACAGTTGTGAGTTTCTGAATAACGATGAGTGGCACAAAAATTGTTCCCACACCTGGAGGAAGGAGACAATAAAATATATATTAATGCTTGAAAGTGCATGGGTCATGTTCACATGTGGCATTTTGCAATTTTCTGTAGAAAAGCTGCTTTTTACAGAACTAGCAAAAGCTAGGTTTTTTTTGTTTTTTCAAATCTGCAGAATGTCAATTCTTTCAGCAATATCTTTTTTTCATTTCCCACCGATAGAAAGTAATGAAAAGGTTAAAAATGCACAGGTTTTGAACTAACATGTACTGTACATAAATAACACTTAATTCACACCTGAAACAAAAAAAAAAAACAAAAAAAAATCTTACTGAGATAATTACCTTTATTTCCTGTACGAGTTATAGATTTTATTAGACATTTTCCACAAGTATGGGAGATCAATTTCTAACTTCAAGAATTTGTGCAGGCTCGGGAACAAGGTATGCAGTCACACTATGTGGGGTGCATACGGTCACAATTCCTCAGTATTGCGAGCAGGCAGGAACATGACCGCACTTGCCAGATTTGCATACTCGGTCATGAAAGCTGGGTTCTCTTAATTCATTTCTATTGAGAAGCTAAATGAGTTTAGCAGTCAGCCGAACGCCAGCGTGCAGATCGCCCACTCACAATGGCAATACTGAGGGATTGTCAGTGTGCACACTACACACTGTCATGATTCAGAGTGATCTCAGACATTGTGCCAAGAATGGACAACAGCGTAGGGACCATCTGCAGCATATTTGCGATGGAATACACCTCGGTTACTTACCGGTAGCCGTTTTTTCCAGAACCCATGACAGCACCCATATAATCACGTGGTGCTGTCATGGGTGAGGGGAAAAAGAATCATACCCTATTATATACTTCTACTTTTAAGTGAACAAGGTTTTAAGAAACCCTATTCATAAGCAGCAAAAAAGTCCACCAGACCAGTCCATCAGCAGCCTACACCGAAATCACTGCATAAAAAAAAATCTGCAGCCTGCACCGAAATCCGATATCCATTAATATACTGCACACAAAAGAAGGTCTTGCAATACCCTTCAATAAGCCGCCATGGTTAGCTGGTGAGCTGGTCTCTGCACGGCGAAGGCAATACAATCACCTGAAATAAAGCGGGGATGGCAGAGGACAGGTGAGAAGAATCCCCCCCACCACCACCACCCCCCATCTATGTGTATGTGAAGAATGGCATATTAGGGGACATTACTACAGGATGGGCACATTAGTAGAGGTTGGGAACCAGGATGGGGCACATTACTACAAGGGGACCCTGATTGGAACATTACTACAATATGTTAGCCAAAATTACTATATGGTGCTAATTGTAAGACAATATCATAAGGAGGGGGAAAATAAAAATAAAAAGCATGACTTTATATATAAAAAAAACATTTTTAATGGTAAACTAAACAAAAAAAGTGCTTGTGTGTTAGCGCCACATTTGTAACGACCCAAGCTATAAAACCATACCATAACTCACTCAATGAATGCCATTTAAAAAAAAAACAACGGATTTTTGTGTACTCACCGTAAAATAGTTTTCTCTTAGCCATCATTGGGGGACACAGGACCATGGGTGTTATGCTGCCTATCCATAGGAGGACACTAAGTAGATGCAAAAAGCATTAGCTCCTCCTCTGCAGTATACACCCCCTGGCCGGGCCAGGCAACCTCAGTTTTAGTACACAAGCAGTAGGAGAAAAAAAGAAGAAAAAAAAAAAAAAAAAAAAAAAAAATAGTAAGAACTTATCTCAACGGAAGAACATGAGAAAAAAAAAAGTCATAACCAAATAAGGTACTGAGAGAACCAAGACCCAACAGGGCAACAGGGTGGGTGCTGTGTCCCCCAATGATGGCTAAGAGAAAACGATTTTACGGTGAGTACACAAAAATCCGTTTTTCTCTGACGCCTCATTGGGGGACACAGGACCATGGGACGTCCTAAAGCAGTCCATGGGGGGGGGGGGGGGGGGGAAGAGAGACAACACAACCCAAGGACGAGGAACCAGTCCCAGACAGCCTGGAGCGCCTACTGAGAGAGGTGCTCTACTGCCGTTTGCAGAATTTTCCTACCCAGATTTGCCTCAGCTGAAACCTGGGTATGGACTCTGTAATGCTTTGAAAAAGTATGTAGGCTAGACCAGGTCGCAGCCTTACACACCTGTTCCACTGAAGCCTGATGCCGAATGGCCCACGAAGCGCCAACTGCTCGCGTGGAATGAGCCCGCAGCCCACTAGGAATGGGCTTGAGTTGCAAGCGGTAGACTTCCTGGATCGCAGAGCGAATCCAGCGAGCCAGAGTTGCCTTTGAAGCTGCCTGTCCCTTCTTAGGCCCCTCAGGAATGACGAACAGAGTCCGTTTTCCTATAGGGGGCTGTCCTGGATATGTAATATCTGAGAGCTCTGACGAGGTTTAACGAATGCAGAGACCTTTCCACCCTATGAACTGGGTGTGGACAAAAGGAAGGCAGAACAATGTCCTCGTTCAAATGAAATGAAGGTAGGAACCTTTGGAAGAAAATCCGGAAGGGGGCGCAGAACCACCTTCTCCTGGTGAAAGATCAGAAAAGGCACGCGGCAAGAGAGTGCTGCCAGCTCCGAAACCTGTCTGATGGACGGACGTAATTGCCACCAGGAATGTTACCTTCCAGGACAGAAGAGCAAGGGAGGATTCCTTGAGAGGTTCAAAGGGGGACCTCTGGAGACCGTCCAGAACGAGATTGAGGTCCCATGGGTCCAGCGGCCGTTTGTACAGGGGAACTAGATGGGAAACGCCCTGGAGGAAGGTCTTGCGTTTTTTGAGCCAGCGGCATTGGTAGAAGATTGAGAGCGCTGAGACCTGCCCTTTAAGGGAACTGTGAGCCAACCCCGCTTGCAAGCCAGACTGCAGAAAGTCGAGAATTCTGGGGATGGCCAGAGGCAGAGGCTGGACGTTAGTTTCCCTGCACCATGAAAGGAAGATTTTCCACGTACGGTGGTAAATGCGGGATGAAGCAGGCTTTCGGGTGCTGATCATGGTGGAGATAACCGTGGGGGAGAATCCCGCTCTTGTTAATACCCAGGTCTCAATGGCCATGCCATCAGCTTCAGGGCTCTGGAGTTCTGATGGGAAATGGGCCCTTGGGTCAGCAAGTCTGGGATGTCTGGAAGGCGCCACGGTACGTCTGCGAGCATTTGTACTAATTCGGCGTACCAGGCGCGCCTGGGCCAGTCCGGTGCTATCAGTATCACCGGGACTCCCTCTGCCTTGATCTTCCTGATTACCCGCGGCAGCAGGGGTAGAGGTGGAAATATGTAAGGCAGGCGAAAGTGATGCCAGGAGCAGACTAGAGCATCCGCACCGATGGACTGTGGGTCGCGTGACCTGGCTATGAACGCGGGTACCTTTGCGTTCAACCTTGAGGCCATTAGATCCACGTCTGGTGTACCCCAGCGAGTGCAGATGTGTAGGAACACTTCTGGGTGGAGAGACCACTCTCCGGCGGCCAGGCCTTGGTGACTTAGAAAGTCTGCTGCCCAGTTCTCTACTCCCGGTATGTGTACCGCTGATATCACTGACCCCGTCGATTCGGCCCAGCTGA
Organism: Anomaloglossus baeobatrachus; assembly: GCF_048569485.1. NCBI lineage: Eukaryota > Metazoa > Chordata > Amphibia > Anura > Aromobatidae > Anomaloglossus > Anomaloglossus baeobatrachus. Next base: position 144,226,521 of record NC_134357.1, on the reverse strand, counting down.
GGATCTTGTGGGCCTCGAGATAAGCAGTTTTGCTGGGGGTGCCCTCCTGCCGATTGATATAGGCTACAGCTGTCGCATTGTCCGATTGGACTCGAATCTGACGACCCGCTAGCAGAGGGCAGAACGCCCTGAGCGCGAGTAAGATCGCATGGATTTCCAGGATGTTTATGGGTAGGGAAGACTCCTGGGGCGTCCAACGTCCTTGAGCAGTGTGGTGCCGGTACACTGCTCCCCAGCCTAGGAGGCTGGCGTCCGTGGTCAGGACCAGCCAGTTCACTGGGAGAAAAGATCTCCCCTTCGATAGGGATGAGGACCGAAGCCACCAGCGGAGTGCATACCTGACTGAAGGCGTCAGGTGAAGATGTTTGTCCAGGGAGAAGGGGCTCTTGTCCCAGGCCGCTAGAAGGGATAGCTGCAGTGGGCGGAGGTGCAGTTGAGCAAAGGGTACTGCCTCCATAGCCGCCACCATCCTGCCGAGCACCTTCATGCTGAATCGAATGGAGCGAGACGGAGGACGTAGAAGGCAGTGTACCGCTTGTCGAAGAGCGATCACCTTGTCCTGAGGGAGATGGATCAACCCTGACGGGTGTCCAGGGATATGCCCGGGAAGGTGATGGATCGTGATGGGACCGGGGATGATTTGTCTAGATTCAGTAGCCACCCTAAGCGGGATAGGGTGTCCACAGTGATCTGTACGCTGGTTGAGCAGTCGCGGAAGGAGGGGGCCTTGATGAGGAGGTCGTCCAAGTAAGGGAGAACGACTACTCCCCTGGCGTGAAGGACGCTCATGGCGGCCGCCATGACTTTGGTGAAGACCCTTGGTGCTGTGGCAAGGCCGAAGGGTAGAACTACGAATTGAAAGTGGGAGTCCTGAACTGCGAAGCGGAGGAACTTTTTGTGATCTGGGGCCATGGGTATGTGCAGGTACGCGTCCTTGATATCTATGGAGGCGAGGAATTCCCCTTCGACCATGGATGCAATAATGGACCTTAGGGACTCCATTCTGAATCTCCGAACGTGCACATGTTTGTTCAGGTGTTTGAGGTCCAGAATGGGTCGAACTGACCCATCCTTTTTGGGGACCACAAAGAGGTTGGAATAAAAACCCCTGAACTTCTCGTCGTCCGGGACAGGTATTATCACTCCTGCTGTTTGGAGCGGGTGGATTGCTGAGAAAAAAGCCTTGCGACGTTTTCGAGTCTTTGGGGGGTTTGAGAGAAAGAGCCGACTCGGGGGTCGGGTCCGCAATTCTATGTGGTAACCGGAAGACACAAGGTCTTGCACCCATTTGTCGTCTGAGGCGGCAGCCCAGATGTGTTGAAAAGAGCCGCAGTCGACCTCCTACAATGAGTGTGTCTTCCGGGGCGCCGAAGGAGTCATGAGGGGGAAAACTTTGTGGACAAGTCTCCCTAGTCCTGGACTGTTTCGGTCTAGGCTGCCATGACGAAGTGGGTTTCGGGGAGAGCTGAGAAGGTAGGTCCCTGCGTAGTCCACGGCTAGTGGCGGGGGCAGAGTGGGATGTCGACCAACCAAATGAGTTCCGAAAGGAGCGGAACGAGGACTGTGGATGTCTGGTGAAGGTCGTCCTGGGCTTCAGCTGGGGAAGGGAGGTACTCTTTCCTCACGTGGCGTCAGAAATTAGCTTGTCCAGACGTTCGCCAAACAATCGGTCTGGAAAAAAAGGGAAGGCCCGTGAGAGACTTCATGGAGGCAGAGTCCGCTCGCCATTGTCGGAGCCAGAGAGCTCTACAGATGGCTATGGTATTTGAGGCGGCAAAAGCTGCGCAGGTAGCAGAGTCAATGGAGGCCTGCATGAGGTACTCCGCCGCAGCAGCAATTTGAGCTGTTACCTCTGTGAAGGTATGAGGGAACTGGGATTCCTCAAGCGAAGTGTTTAGGGATTCTGCCCAGACCGAGATCGCCTTTGCAACCCACACAGAGGCAAAAGAGGGCGAGAGGGAGGAACCCTCAGCCTCAAAAGGCAGAGCGGGCGAGGTGCTCCACCTGTCTGTCTGTCGGGTCCTTGATGGAGGAACCATCGGGTAAAGACAGGAGTGTCTTTGTGGCAAGACGGGGGACCGGGGGGGGGGGGGTCGACCAAGTGCGGATCGGCCCAGCCCTTAGGGGCAGGTGAGGCAAAAGGGTACCGGGACTCCATGAGTTTACGGTTACCGAAGCGCCTGTCAGGCTTCTCCCTTTGCTTTGTGAGGATATCCTGAAACTCTGGGTGGTCAGCGAAAACCTTTTGGGGTTTCCTTGCCCTCTCAAAGGAGACCGCATGGTCAGTGGTAGTGGATGGGGGATCCTCCACATGCAGAGTTTGGTTGATTGCTGCTATAAGGGAGTCTATTGCAGTTTGATCATCTGGGGAGGGTGAAACCAAGGAATCATCCTGGTGCAAACAGCATTCTCCCTCCTCCAGCTCTTCAGAAGCCTTGGAGCGTGTGGGAGAGCCTGCCCTGTGTGCTCCCGAGGGAGAGCCATGGGGGCCATGAGAGAGTGCTGGAGACACCCGGCCGTGTGCTCTTTTTCTGATCCCTGCAACTGGTGAAGCATGGGCCGGTATTACCTCAGAAGGATCCTCCATATGCCATATATCCTCAGGCCACGTTCTGTCCAGGGTCCCAGAAGGGTGTGGAGGACGACATTGCATAGCCAGAACCAGGTTCTGTGACAGTTTTTCCATGGATTGGGACAGAAACTGTGCCCATTCCGGTGGGCTGGGAGCCCTAGGCTCTGGCCTCACGGTTGCGGCGGTGGTGGCGGGGGGGTCTTGGGGGGCTATAGGGGCACAGGACTCACACAGAGAAGAGGTGTGTTTACGTGGTAGCTCAGCGTGGCGGGCAGTGCAGGCTGAATAATAGACTATGTGAGCCTTAGCACTCTTAGGCTATGTGCGCACGTGTGCGCTCTGCACCGCACCTAAAAGGTGCGCTTCAGAGCGCAGCTGAAAAGCTCCGTTCTGAAGCGCATGGTGCCGGCAGAGAACGTGCACTCTGCATGTTGCCTCTCCCTATAGACAGCATGCAAACCGCACGGAAGAAGTGACATGTCACTTCTTAGAACGCAGCGATTCGGGCAGCAGCCGAATCGCTGCGTTCTAATATGCCACGTGCGCACTGCTCCTGCACAATCTCCATAGACTGTGCAGGGAACGCAGGACGCATGCAGTTACGCTGCACTGCAGATCGCAGCGTAACCATGTAATACGCACACGTGCGCACATAGCCTAAGTACCCTTAGAATTCTGCATGTTCCTAATAGGAGTATGCCAGGAGGGGGAGCAATGATCTGCAGAGCTACAAGTGAAGCAGTAAGAAGCAAGGATTGTATTTGCTTCGGTGTACCTCACCAGAATCAGCCGATGGCCCTGCGTCCTCAGGAAGGAGTAAGCCCGCTCTGTGGAGATCTTCGCGCGCTTTACCGGGGGCGGGGTTTAGCGCTAAAAGAGCGCTAAGAAGAAGTCAGTGTGCCCCCCTGCTGTCTGTAGTAAAAAAACGGCGGGAAGGGAGCTTCTGTGACCGTTTTTCTCCCCCTCCCTCCAGTCAGCACACAGCTCGCCACCGGTAGATTATCTCTAGCAGCTAGAGGGAATAAACACTGAGTTCATGAGCCCTGGGAGCCCTCCCCCCTCCACAGGTAGATTATCTCTGCAGGATTCCCTGCAATCAGCAAGGGACTTTCCCCTCCTCCAGCCAGCACGCAGCTATGGTGGGAATAAAGACTGTAAATTCAGTAGTCCTGGGAGCCTTTCCTGCACAGTCTTTCTCCCTTTGCCTGGGAAACCAGCCATGGGGGATCTCACCTTAACACTGCCTCAGTCCAGGCAGTGGAAATAACAGGGTCAGCTTGCTGTGTCCGGCTACACAGGTGTAATGTATCAACTTAGAGCCTGCAAAAAGGAGCTGAGGAATTGTGCCTCTGCCCTGGGCTCTGGAAAAATCGGTGTCTGTGGGACCAGTCGTCCAGTAAAAGGCAGCCCAGGATCCAGCGTCGCAGGAGGGGGTACGTGGAGGCGACACTCCACGTTTCCGCCCGTTGATGGTATTGGGAGATCGGTCCCTAGGGGAAACAGTCGCCCTCAAAAGAAGGGAATTTTGTTACTTACCGTAAATTCCTTTTCTTCTAGCTCTTATTGGGAGACCCAGACGATTGGGGTATAGCTACTGCCCTCTGGAGGCCACACAAAGCACTACATTAAAAGTGCAAGGCCCCTCCCCCTCTGGCTATACCCCCCCGTGGTATCACGGGTTCTCCAGTTTTAGTGCCAAAGCAAGAAGGAGGAAGCCATTAACTGGTTTAAACAAATTAACTCCGAATAACATCGGAGAACTGAAAAACCGTTCAACATGAACAACATGTGTACCCGCAAACAACAAAAAAAAAAACATCCCGAAGGACAACAGGGCGGGTGCTGGGTCTCCCAATAAGAGCTAGAAGAAAAGGAATTTACGGTAAGTAACAAAATTCCCTTCTTCTTCAGCGCTCTATTGGGAGACCCAGACGATTGGGACGTCCAAAAGCTGTCCCTGGGTGGGTAAATAAATACCTCATGTTAGAGCTGCAAAACAGCCCTCCCCTACGGGGGTGTCACTGCCGCCTGCAGGACTCTTCTACCTAAGCTGGCATCCGCCGAAGCATAGGTATGCACCTGATAATGCTTGGTGAAAGTGTGCAGACTGGACCAGGTAGCTGCCTGGCACACCTGTTGAGCCGAAGCCTGGTGACGTAATGCCCAGGACGCACCCACGGCTCTGGTTGAGTGGGCTTTTAGCCCTGAAGGAACCGGAAGCCCCGCAGAACGGTAGGCCTCTAGAATTGGTTCTTTGATCCATCGAGCCAGGGTGGCTTTAGAAGCCTGCAACCCCTTGCGCGGACCAGCGACAAGAACAAAAAGCGCATCGGCACGGCGCATGGGCGCCGTGCGGGAAATGTAGATTCTGAGTGCTCTCACCAGATCTAGCAAACGTAAGTCCTTTTCATACCGGTGAACCGGATGAGGACAAAACGAAGGCAAGGAGATATCCTGATTAAGATGAAAAGAGGATACGACCTTAGGAAGAAACTCCGGAATAGGGCGCAGCACAACCTTGTCCTGGTGGAACCCCAGGAAGGGAGCCTTGGATGACAGAGCTGCCAGCTCAGACACTCGCCGAAGCGATGTGATCGCAACAAGAAACGCCACTTTCTGCGACAGCCGAGAAAAGGAAACTTCCTTCAGAGGCTCGAAGGGCGGCTTCTGGAGAGCAACTAGTACCCTGTTCAGATCCCATGGATCTAACGGTCGCTTGTACGGGGGCACAATATGACAGACCCCCTGCAGGAACGTGCGCACCTTAGGAAGACGTGCTAGACGCTTCTGAAAAAACACGGATAGTGCCGAAACTTGCCCTTTAAGGGAGCTGAGCGACAAGCCCTTTTCTAACCCCGATTGCAGGAAGGAAAGAAACTTGGGTAATGCAAATGGCCAGGGAGACACTCCCTGAGCAGAGCACCAGGATAAGAAAAATCTTCCACGTCCTGTGGTAGATCTTAGCAGAATTCGACTTTCTAGCTTGTCTCATTGTGGCAACCACTCCTTGAGATAATCCTGCAGATGCTAGGATCCATGACTCAATGGCCACACAGTCAGGTTCAGGGCCGCAGAATTCCGATGGAGAAAACGGCCCTTGAGACAGTAAGTCTGGTCGGTCTGGTAGTGACCCCGGTCGGCCGACCGTGAGATGCCACAGATCCGGATACCACGATCTCCTCGGCCAGTCTGGTGCGACGAGTATGACGCGGCTGCAATCGGATCTGATTTTTGCGCAGTACTCTGGGCAAGAGTGCCAGAGGTGGAAACACATATGTGAGCCGGAACTGCGACCAATCTTGCACTAAGGCGTCTGCCGCCAGAGCTCTGTGATCGCGCGATCGTACCATAAATGCCGGGACCTTGTTGGTGTGCCGAGACGCCATTAGGTCGACATCCGGCACCCCCCAGCGGCAACAGATTCCCTGAAACACGTCCGGGTGAAGGGACCATTCCCCCGCGTCCATGCCCTGGCGACTGAGGAAGTCTGCTTCCCAGTTTTCTACGCCCGGGATGTGAACTGCGGATATGGTGGATGCTGTGTCCTCCACCCACATGAGGATTCGCCGGACTTCCTGGAAGGCTGCTGACTGCGTGTCCCTCCTTGGTGGTTGATGTATGCCACCGCTGTGGAGATGTCCGACTGGATTCGGATCTGCTCTCTTTCTAGCCACTTCTGGAAAGCTAATAGGGTAAGATACCCTGCCCCGATTTCCAGAACATCGATCTGAAGGGTGGACTCCTGCTGAGTCCACGTCCCCTGAGCCATGTGGCGGAGACAAACTGCTCCCCACCCCGACAGACTCGTATCTGTCGTGACCACTGCCCAGGATGGGGGCTATGACAATGAGGTGGGAATAAGCCACTATTGCAGAGAGTCCTCGGCCGTCAGGGAAAGGGAGACTTCCCGTCCAGGGAGGTTGACTGCCCATCCCATTGGCGGAGAATGTCCCATTGCCGTTGGCGCAGATGAAACTGCGCAAAGATAACTGCCTCGATGGCTGCCACCATCTTCCTTAGGAAGTGCATGAGGCGCCTTAAGGGGTGCGACTGGCCTTGAAGGAGAGACTGCACCTCTGTCTGCAGTGAACGCTGCTGGTTCAGCGGAAGCTTCACTATGGCTGATAGAGTATGAAACTCCATGCCGAGATACGTTAGTGATTGAGTCGGAGACAGATTTGACCTTGCCAAATTGATGATCCACCCGAAAGTCTGGAGAGTCTCCAGCGAAACATTCAGGCTGCGTTGGCATGCCTCGAGGGAGGGTGCTTTGACGAGTAGATCGTCCAAGTACGGGATCACCGGGTGTCCCTGAGAGTGCAAGACTGCTACCACTGCTGCCATGACCTTGGTGAACACCCGTGGGGCTGTCGCCAGACTGAATGGCAGAGCTACGAACAGAAGATGTTCGTCTCCTATCACAAAACGTAGAAAACGTTGGTGCTCCGTAGCAATTGGCACGTGGCGATAGGCATCTTTGATGTCTGTTGAGGCAAGGAAGTCTCCTCGAGACATTGAGGCAATGACGGATCGGAGGAATCCCATCCGGAACCGCCTGGCGTTCGCATGCTCGTTGAGCAGTTTCAGAACCAGAACAGGACGGAAGGGACCGTCCATTTTTGGAGCCCCAAAGAGATTGGAGTACAAACCCTCGCCCTCGTTCCTGAGGGGGGCCAGGGATCTCCACTCCTTCTGCTCTTAGAGCGTCCACCGCCTGCAGCAGGGCATCTGCTCGGTGGAGAGGTGGGGCCGTTCTGAAGAATGGAGTCGGAGGACGAGAACAGAACACTGTCCTGTGCACGTGAGCACAATGTCCGTCACCCACCAGTCAGTGACCTGTGGCAGCTAAATGTCGCCAAAGGCGGGGGAGTCTGCCATCAACCGCGGATGCGGAGAGAGAGAGAGAGAGAGAGCTGAGAGTCCTGAGGAGACCGCCTTGGTAGCGGTTCCTCCGACTGCCTTCCTTGGGCGAGATTGAGCCCGGCCGGAATCTGAGCCCGTCTGAGGTTTTGTAGCCCTTTTGCACGAGGACAATTGGGACCTGCCGGAGCTTGGGAAGGACCGAAACCTCGACTGTACTTTTAGGACAGTATTAACAGGGTAAGTCGCAGTGCAGACATTGCGTACAGATGTCCCTGTTCAAGGTCCGCTGCGCAAGAACAGCAGAAAAGGTTAGGTTGCCAATACGGCTGTGGATGCCGGAGCAACCGACACGCCGATAGCCTCCTAGACAGATTTCAACCAGAGTCCATCTGTCTGTGAATGGCATCTTGAAGTGAAGCCCCATCTCCATATGCAAGCCTGGAGATTGGAGAATCCACCTTTGGACCCTGGGTCCCGCGCTGACCACGTCAGGGGAAAAAAGGGATAACGTGTATCCTAAAAACGTTTGGAGAAGACGCTTATCTGGTAAGCGTGGTGTTCCTGGACTGCTTCTCTGAAGTCAGCGTGGCCAGAAAAACACTCAATATCTGCGTGAGACACTGAAATGGAACTTCTCCTGTTCGTCTCCTATCTCCACTGGTGGAGCTGAGGGAGAAAGATCCAACCTTCCATTGATGGACGGTATAGGATCATTCCGTATGACGTTACCACCCGGTGTATCCGGATTGAGAGCGATGTCAGTATCAAAGCCCTGAAGAACTGCCTTTTGGTCAAGTAGATTGCCCATGGGTGCAAGTCTCTATATTATGACTACTCCGTCCCTGTCCATGGACAGAGTTGACAGGAGGTTTCTTTGGCCCCAACTAGTAGAGCCCCGGCAGACGAAGTGCTAGAGACCCCGGCAGACCTACAGGGGAGCATGCACACAATGGGACGGTGTCATGAACAGCATCCCATGTAGTAAACACAGCACTGAAATCTGTGTTGCTTTTTTGCCGCTGCCGACTAGCTATCTAGAAGTATATAGCCAAGATTGGTGACCGTACATTGCAATGTATAGCATACAGGCATAAAGTACAAATGACCACTGCAGCACAAGCAATACAAGCAGCATAGAAGCCTGTGCCCTGGCACCCCTGCTCTTCTGCTGCTGTATACTAGTCATCTAGGGGAATATAGCCCAGAAGAGTGACCCTACAGTGCAATGTATAGCATACAAGCACAAGTACAAATGAACACTGCAGCACATGCAATACAAGCAGCATAGAAGCCTGTGCCCTGGCACCTCTGCTCTTCTGCTGCTGTAGACTGGTCATCTAGGGGAATATAGCCCAGAAGAGTGACCATACAGTGCAATGTATAGCATACAAGCACAAGTACAAATGCACACTGCAGCCCATGCAATACAAGCAGCATAGAAAAAAACCTGTGCCCCAGCACCCTTGGTTTTCTGCTGCTGTAGTCTAGCCATTCCAGAAGAATATAGCTAAGACTAGCGACTGTACAGTACATATCAGCATAAACACAAATGAACACCTCAGTCGTGTAAAACAAGCAGCCTAGAAAGCCTGTGCTTTAGCACACCTGCTTTCCTGCTGCTGATGAGTCGCTCCCCAAGCGGGCATATAGCGACCTATGTAGTTAAAAACAACACATGTATACACTGCAGATTTCAGCACTATATGTGCCTCTTACCGCCCGCTATAAGCGGGTGTATGATCGCCACCGTCCTGCCTTGGAGCCGAAAGTCCTGAAGAACTGCCAGTAATGGCTGCCGGCTTCTTCCCCAGCTCGTGTGAGTAGGGGCGGGCCGTGGGCGTGCCCCAAGGCAGAGCGGGAATCCGGCGCCCGACAGTGTGCAGTGAGAGGGCTGGAGCATGTAAAAAGGCTCCAGCCCTCGGCGCTGCTGATTGCTCAGCGCCTGTCCCCTTCCCTGAGTGACAGGGAGGGGGCGGGAACGAAGCGGCACTAGGCCGCAGAAGCCGGGGACTGGAGTTATCAGCGCCGCCGCCGTAAAAGCGCGGTCGGCGCCCAGTCCCCGGCGAACTACAAGTCCCAGCCGCGCCGCCGCTCCCGGAGCGTCCGGCGCGGTAGTTCCCAAAACACAAAGTCACTCAGCAAGGCTGCAGTGACTGTAACCCTTTACTGTCCCCGGCGCACTAGCACACCCAGCAAGTCTGGAGTGTGCTGTGCCTGTGTGTACGGGGACACAGAGTACCTGTAATGGTGCAGGGCCATGTCCCTGAACGGTACTCCAGCTCCGTATCCAGCAGGTTCAAATGGGTCTGTGGATGGAGCCCGGCGTCAGAGCTTTGAGGCCGGCAGGATCCCACTTCCACAGAGCCCCTCAGGGGGATGTGGAAGGAAAGCAGCATGTCAGGCTCCAGCCTCCGTACCAGCAATAGGTACCTCAACCTTACAACACCATCCAGGGGTGAGAAGGGAGCATGCTGGGAACACTATATGTGTCCTCTTTTCTTCCATCCGAAATAGTCAGCAGCTACTGCTGACTAAAATCTGTGGAGCTATGCGTGGATGTCTGACCTCCTTCGCACACAAAGCTAAAACTGGAGAACCCGTGATACCACGGGGGGGGTATAGCCAGAGGGGGAGGGGCCTTGCACTTTTAATGTAGTGCTTTGTGTGGCCTCCAGAGGGCAGTAGCTATACCCCAATCGTCTGGGTCTCCCAATAGAGCGCTGAAGAAAATAACAAAACCTTTAAAGGATGTGCCTCCTACAGACACTAAGCTAAAACTGAGGTTGCCTGGCCCGGCCAGGGGGTGTATACTGCAGAGGAGGAGGCGCTAATGTCTTTTGCATCTACTTAGTGTCCTCCTATGGATAGGCAGCATAACAACCATGGTCCTGTGTCCCCCAATGAGGCGTCAGAGAAATATAAATAATAGATGGTGTCACTAAAATTATCACTTTGTCCTGCAAAAATACAGATCCCCCCCCAAATTCATTTTTTTTCTATGTGCGGCCCATATACCCAGCTAAGTTTGAGACCCCTGCCCTAGAGCATAACAAAAAAAATTAAATTTCATGAAGAAAAAAAAAAATTTTTGCAGCAAATTTCCCAGTAAAATCTGCATGTTTTGGCAAATTTTAATTTGTCCAGATCCACTCATCTCGAATAGACAAATAAATGCTATGTAAATGATGAAAAAGTGGAAAGAAATGTTTTAAACATCTTCATTTATGCAGTATGAAGTACAAGTGCAATGTGCAGAAGTTACATGCCTTGACTGCCATCACTGATGGTATTAATGGTTATCTGACAAATGCTCTGCCACACAAATCATCAAAATACACTGCTGGCAGCTCACTTTGCAATGGCTGACCAATGATATCCCAGGTGTGCTCGATGTGTGGATGCCTGCAGATGCTGAAGGCCACGGTGGCAATATTTAGAAGTCACAGGAGCACAAAAATCTTGTGACCTGGTGTCCTGTTGAAAAACGGGTCCTAGGGTACTCTGAAGAAATGACTATACCACGGGTTCCACCATCAAATCAATGTAACACAAAACTAAGTGTACAAATCATGAAGGCATCTTCATGGCATTGCCAATGTGGTCTCCAAACTGATCTCATGCTATCAATGCATCAGAGGTAAAAATGGAAGTCGCTGCTGAAGGGAATAGACCTCTATTTTAGTCTTAAAGGCTATCTGGGTGCAGAGCAAGATAACATTGAAGAGTGGTGGAGAGGTCAATGGAGCATCTGTAGCTGGACGTCTAGCTAGTAGTCCAATGTCATACAAACCCCTGATTATTTGTGTAGACAAAGTATGACTCAGTGTCGATATATAATGTCCAATATCACTTGCAATACAGAACGGATGAATTGGGGAACCATTGGTACGGCGATTTCTCCAAAGCGTCCGAGGAGCAGTATTTTAAAAAGGCAAGCTGTCAGATGTTTGTTTTTTATTAATTGGATACTAATCTTACCCTGAAATAGTGTTTGGGCAGCCCTTTCAGAATATGTAAATTGTATTGCTATACCTTCTTTTGGATTACTCTGTTTACAAATGGCTGTCTTGGTCCAGTCAGTTACAGTTGCATTCCGGCTAGTACTGCATATGTGGAAATAAAAAGTAAATATACATCCTTATCCGCGCCCATATTCTCTCCTACCCCTCTGCGCCAACGTCTGTGATAGCAAAAGTCTTGCACATGGCGAGATGCATCCATAGGTTTGCGCATGCAGGGTTTCATTTATTCCTTTAGTATCACAGACACCTATGCTGAGGGAGGAGAGTATGAGCGTGGGTAGAGATGCATTTTTACTTTTCATTTATAGGGTGCGACTAACTGATGCAATTGCAAAAGAACTGCCAGCAGTGGCTCTTGATAATTTGCCCAAATACATTCAGTGTGGCACAACATTCCTCAATCATTAATAACTTCACTGATAGCAGTCAAGGTGTGTAAGTGCAGGGATCTCTGAAAGTGGTGACCATACTCTATACTGAAGAAATTGAGATGCTTTGAAAAATTGTGTTTCTATTTTATAATCATTCGCATATCAGGAACGCCTATTGATCCAGTGATTCCCACAAGTCCACAATTCCTCATTCTTGGAATTTCAATTTTGTGGAGTGTATATATTGCACATTGGTGTTTCGAATATATGCTAACACATTGAAAAGAAAAATCATGCCCAAGCTCCTAAATCCATAGGCTATACCCAGTAGACATGCAGCCAGTACTTTAAAAGTTACCTGCATTCATAGCTGGTCGCCAGGCCAGTTTTCTTCCCACAGAGAAAGCAGTGCTTTGTGGCCTTCTTACTCCGGACAGCAGCCTTAACAGGAGGAAAGAGATGTGTGGCTTCAACTGGAAAGGACAGGGAGAGAACACAATTTGAATAGTGTCAGCTAGTAACATTGCAGACGGGTTTTAGGACAGATCTCAATCATTTTAGTTTTTCCAATTTTAGGTTTTTAAAATTTGCCTTTTCTATAACAAAAAGGTAACTGTACTCTTACCTGGGCCTCTTCCACAGCTTGTATTGATCACACCCTGTCGTGTCTGTGAAAGATATAAGAAAAACAGCTTCACCAGACAATACAAATGGACACAACAGTGTGACCACCCCCCATACACTTTGTGTAAAATAACTATATCCTATTACTAAAATTATATATTACGCACTAATATATATTACACACACACACACACACACACACACACACAATGTAGGTGATCAGAACAGCCCTCTGCCCAGTGGCCACAATCTGATACATTTGTAGGGTAGCAGGTCATGCACATATTTCCTTTCTTTAACCAAGTAGCAGAAAGAACCTCAAAGATCAGCTGTTCTCCCCCAGGGCGTGTTCTGGCAGCTACACCATTGGAGAAATTGAGAGTTACCTTGCACCTATTTAAAAGTCATGCATGAGGGATGTTAACCCAGGACTCTTAACCTGGCTTCATAGTGCGCATGACCTCTGGGCTTATGAGCGCTGGATTCAAACCCATGTAGTGCGAATGACCGAAAGTCCAGGATCATGCGCACGGAGCCGCGGCAGCAGAGAAGTGAGCGCGACCATCCTCTGACGCTGTGCATTCATGAGCATGTTAGCACACCCACAGGGGCGTACTAACATGCTAAGGGGCCGACTTGCCAGGCGAAATCACGCTCTTGCGACTAGTCCCTGGCCTCATTAGCATATGATAAAAGATCTTTAGGAATACTCTTTCATAAGATCTCTTTATGTATGCGACTAGATACAGGGATGGTTAGGCAGGGATTAGCAATATGCACCCAGAACTGCTTGTGGTACAGAGTTCATATTACACATGACATGTTCCCTTTAAGACAGCGCTGAGAAGCTGTTTGAGATTTAATGATAAGTGCACGGGGAAAAAGGAAAGGAAAAAGGGCAGGAATTTTTTATTTTTTTTTATTTTTTATAAAAACGACATATTGCAAAGTTGATCATCACTTATGCTATATTTTTTCAATTAAATTTATGGACAGGTCTTTTTTCAACTGTGCCATGATTTTGGAGTCATTGTTTCTATGGCATTCATAGAATGTCTTTCTTTTGGGCATTACAATTATGCAACCAAATTTGTTTACCGTATATTTCAGACTATAAGACGCTTCTTACCATAAGACGCACACTAGGTTTAGACAGCAGAAAATATGAAAAACATTTTTCCTATTAACTAAAACTTTCCTGGCGGTGTAAAGTAGAGGGGTCATTAACACTAATTTTAATGTGCTAGGATAGAATAAGGGAGGTAATAAAACTATTGTTAGTGCCTCTTTGCAGTGTGTATTTTCGCACACAGCTCTGCTACATGCAAACTACCAGCAGATAAACAAACACATGCAGATCTAGACAGACAGTTCTGCTCCATGCACATATAGACACAGCTTTGCTACATGAACATATAAACACACACTTTACCCCATCTGTTCCTGATAGGCAACTGTAAGGAGGCTGCACCAGCTGAAGGACCTTGTACAATTAATTTTAGGACTTTCAGGTCATGTGACTAATCACATGAACTGAAAAGGTCCTAAAGTTAAGAGTTAAATGGTTAGAAGGTCCTTCAGCTGCTCAGCTCCCATTAGCTTCCTGCCTTGCTCTGCACCAATTATGTAGATCAGTTCAGAGCAGGAGGACAGAGGGCAGCTCTTTGTGATCGCGGAGGACATGGTGTCTGCCTTCTCCTCCATCACAGGAAGCTGTCTCCGGGTTATAAAAGCGCACAAACTTTTTAGCAGGAGCTTTTCATGTTAAAAAGTGCACCTTATAGAAGGGAAAAAAGAAAAAAAAAAAAAAAGTTACTTTTCTGTTGGTGTAGCCGTTTTTTTCATTTATTTATTTCACCAGAGGAATTAAAGATCGAAAACACATGTGTCCAGTGAGGATTCAATGCATTTTTTCCAGCACCAATGCTGATGCCGCCATAGTTAGAAGCAGATAAATGAATGCTTGTGAATACTTACATTGAAGATGTTCAAACTGTCATGTAAGGAGATTGTCTCTTCCTGGAGAGTGGATGGTGGAGCGATAAGATTTCGTAGTCTTCCAGGATTGCTGGAGCTGCTTAAGTCATCTCTACTTGTGCTTCGAGCCAGCGAAGCAAAAAATCCTAGATTATTAAGTGACCCCATGGGTTCTTTAGATGATTTATTAACCAACTCTGTGATGTCCCTGGCCTCCATTTTGGAAATCATATCTGATCGCTGTCCTGGAGATTCCACTTTCACACCTCGAAATCTAGTAGTCCTAGAAATGGTAGGATCGGCCATGTTTCGGAGTTGCAGAGAATGGAAATTACTGTGTGAAGCTGGTGGTCTCAAGCTTCTGAAATCAAAACACTTAGGCTGCCGTGTTTTCGAGAAGGGGGCATCATTTAACTGTGGAGAAAAGTGGATGGGTGACAGAAACTTGCTTCTTGGTGGACTTAGTTCAGCAGTATTAATGAGAGAGGTCTCCATCAAATCAGAGTTCAATGATTTGGATAGTGCTGTCTGATGCGTCTCAATGGTGGAGGCCTCTTGGTTTCCTTCCATCAGGTCAAAATCAGATTTCATCTTTCTTAAGCTGCAAAGTTCTCCATACTGCTCAGGGGGCCCTGCCTCTGCCAACAATGTAAAGGATTCAGAAATTGACCTAGACGCATCTTCAGAGGAGAAAAGGTTTAGGTTCTGGTGTAAAATAGGGTCACTGTCATTTGTCAGAACATCTTTCTTGGGCAAAGGTGTAACCGGGGAGAGAATTGTATTTGTTGAATGACTTTTATTTTCAAGCTCTACACGTGAAACCTTGGGAGGTAAATTAATACTAGAAAGTGATGGAATTAATGACGGGCTTTCCCAAGTCTGATCTTCTTTGAGAAAGTCACAAGTGATAGACGGTATTGTCCTAGCAGCAGCAGTTAGGGTAGAAAGTGCATTGTGGGAAGACTCTGACCCGAATGGGTTCCCGGGAGGTAGACAAGTTTGTCCGATGTGGGGGAGAACTCTTAGAAGCCTGTGACGGGCAGAAGCCATTGAATTGCTTGTAGGTCGTGGAGCATTAGGAGGCCGTGGTTTCAATTTCAAAGACATCTTCGGCTGCACAAAATTGAAGGAAGACATAAGAGTGGTAAGTGACAAGAACATATACTTAAGATATCAAAGGGTAAGTTTCAAATCTGAAGATGGACACGTTCTTTATATTCAACTTAACCCCATCTTTAAAGAGCTGTCCCATAAACAGCATTTACATCCTATCCTTTAGAGGCGTAATAAATGTTCCATTAGTGGGAATCAGACCGCTGGGGCTCACACTGATGCTGAGAATGGGGTCCTGAGTCCTCATGTGAATTTAACAGTACAGCGCATGCGCCAACACTGATTTATCCACTGTCTCTGGGAAGAGTGGGTCAATAAAGTATACTACCAACCCACATGTGTGAAGCAAGAACAGAATCCCATTTCTCTGGATGGGTGGGATTCCCATAGGTTATACCCCCAACAATCATACATGTCTCTATTATCCTGTGAACCCCTTGAGGGGAAAAAAAAGCAGCTAACTTTTATTTTTGACAAGTTAATCTACAAAACTAATAAAACAAAAAAGCCAGCTGTCCAGTAGATCACAGAGCAACTGCAATTCTCAGAAACAGCCTGTGGGTATATGACTAAGGCTCGAGCTAGAATTATGTGGATAAAGTCCGGTAATCTGACTACAATACAGCGTTACATTACATCTAGTTCAATCTATACATTTTGGGAATGAAGTTTTTGAAAACTGCCATATAACTTAAGAAAAAAACCAAAATGTGTTGCTTTAAATACCTTTTTATTGAGGTTCATGTTCTCCATCTTTGATTTCAGCAACTTCATTTTGTTCATAGTAATTGAATTTTCTATAATCTGTTGGCCAGATGGAGAAGCCTCAAGGTCATCCTCATCTTCAGCATACAAGTTATAGACCGAACCTCCACTAAAAAGGAGAAGATAGAAAGATCATGTACAGGACAGAAGACACATTAGAATTTACTAATCAATGAATAGCGATTATCCTGATGTAGAGTATTTCTCTAGATGATCAAGTGAAGACTATGCTGTAAGATCATGTGGAATAAATCACCTATTATTTCACATAGAGAATAAGGTCAGATACATAAAAGTAAGAGATGGGATCCTTTGATTACTTGGCTCTCCCATGAAGATTCAGAAAAAAAAAAAAATGTGTGTATATGTGCATGTAGTGTAGTGTCCGTGTGTTAATATTCTTACCCATCGGCGACCTCTAGGATCCAGCACTGTTACGTTCTTCTCAGTGATGTCACCGCTCTTCAGACTTTCTGGGTCATGCTATACTCTCTGCATGAGCTTTAAGTCTCTTTTACAATGCAAGTCTATGGAGCCTGATTTTGATAGACTTGCGTTGTAAAAGCCACTTCCGGGTGACAGAGCGCAGCGTGACCTGTGAAAGTCTAAAGAACGGTGAAGTTATTGAGAAGAGGAGAAGAACGGCGCTGGATACTGGAGAAGGCGGCAGTAAATGAGCATTAAAAACACCCTCACAGTGATTTATAAAAAAATAAAATTATTCAAAAGGTGGGCTTCTTATTGAACATCTACTTGTACGCTCTTTAGGACAGATTCCCAACGCAGTGTAAAGGGCAACTAATGAATCCTAAAACTTCTAAAATCACTTGATTTTGAGGGTCCGAAATAATTACCATCATGTTATACTGCCAAATAATATATCTATTAAACAAGAGGCAGAAACTGTAGATATTGACCAGTACAGCCTACAGCAGTAACGTATTGTGAAGGAGCATGGCTGAAATATACAACTGTATGAATACAATAAACACTATACAAAAGCACTTTGCAGTTAAGGAATACATTAATTTCACTTTTGGTACATGTGTAAATTTGAACAAAAAACTGTAAGCAAAAGGTTTTTTTTCTTTTTATTTATTTTTTTTTTTTAAAAGTTCACCGATCAATTATAGATGACCCAATCTCAGATGGGACCTGAAGCAAGGTTGTGAGAAGAACATTCCTGAACGGACTGACATGTCCCTGGATCTATGCCATGCGGTTTTACACTATGGACTTTTTACTTTGCATTCCTGTATTCCTAATGTAACAGTGTTTTTTTTTTTCTATTTGCGATCAGTGTGAATAAAACAGAGCTCTTGGACTGAAAACGTCTGTGTGCCTCTTTTTCTGCATCAGTGCTATTGCCTACCAGAGCGGATTCTCTATACTTAGCAGAAGTGCTGGGGATATCGCAGCTAGTTTGAGATATATAGGGCTCTAATCAGTAAGGGGTACTTTGCACGCTGCAACATCGCTAGCCGCTGAAAGCGATGCAGAGCGCGATAGTACCCGCCCCTGTCACACATGCGATATCTTGTGATAACTGCCGTAGCGTACATTATTGCTACGGCAGCTTCACAAGCACTTACCTGGTCGGCGACGCCGCTGTGACTGCCGAAGAATCCCTCCTTCAAGGAGGCGGTGCGTTCGGCATCACTAATCGGCCGGCCAATAGCAGAGGAGGGGTGGAGATGAGCGGGATATAAACATCCCGCCCACCTTCTCCCTTCCACATTGCCGGTGGACGGCGGGCGCAGGTAAGGAGATGTTTGTCGCTCCTGCGGCTTCACACACAGCGATGTGTGGAGCTGCAGGAACGACAAACATCGTACCTGCGGACGCACCGACATTATGAAAATGAACGACGTCACCAATTTTTGACTGTTTCATGCTCCATCTTCTCTCCTAGGCTTTACACATTGCGACGTTGTTACCGGCGCTGGATGTACGTCACTTTCGATTTGACTCAGACGATATCGCAGTAGCGATGTCGCAACGTGCAAAGTACCCCTAAGACACTGCTAATCTTTTTGCTCAACTCTGGTTTGCAGGTATACTGTAGTTTATGCATTCATTAAAGGGGTTGGTTGGCCTAAACACAAGTTTCCAGTCACAAGTAGTTTCATTCGACTTCTCAATTATCCTCTATGAGAGAAACCAGATGAGACTTGTCAGAAAGTGGACTCCAAGCATATACAAGTCAAATATATTTTAGTATAACCTAGCAATTCTGAAAACAAGCGTCTGTTCTGAAGAAGCAGTTCTCGGTACTGCTGCTTTTGGGAGGGGGGCAGAGTGTCTGCCACCTTGACATCTTTCAAAGTTGGCTTTGGGTTTAGCCACCAAACACTGAGGACCAAGGGTTTCCCATCTCGCCATGGCTTGATCAGATTGATGTGGTACACTTGGTAGGGATCCTTCTCCCAGATCGGTGGACTTTATAATTGACCTCACCAATCCATTCGACCACTTCATAGAGGCCTTGAAAATTGTCCAAAAAACTTGCTCTCTACAGTGGGTAACAGCACTAGCACACCCTTGAATTGTCTCACTCTTGCTGACTGATTGTACACCATTAACTGCCTCTTGTGCCTGGAGGATGTGCTCTCTCACGATGGGCATCACTTCAGCAATAGTCTGCTGCATTTGGGCCACATGTTGAATTACACTCCTGTAAGGTATAGTCTCCCCTTCTCAGGTCTCTTTCGCTATATCCAAGAGAGCACGGGGGTGTTGCCATATAACATTTCAAATGGGGAAAAACCAGTAGAGGCCTGTGGGGCTTCTCTGATGGAGAATAGGTACAGCAGTAGACAGTACCAGTCTCGGCCGTCCTTCAGTACAACCTTCTTTACCAGCATGGTCTTTAAGGTTTTATTAAACTGTTCCACAAGAACGTCCATCTGTGGGTGGTATACCGAGGTACTGAGTTTTGTGATCTGCAGGGCTTTGCCCAACTCCCTCATGACCTTTGATATGAATGGAATCTCTTGGTATATCAAGATCTTTCAGCAGTCCTGTTCAGGAAAATATTAGGAACAGTTGTCTAGATATACTCTTAGCCTATAGTCACACGATTGTATAACCCCCCCCCCCCTCCCAAAAAACAAAATAAACAGTCCCATTCTTTTCCAGGAGAGTAGGACGAGTAGTATCCGTGTGGCGTCATGCGAGTGGGAGATTTTCCTCACATGGTGCCAGTGTGCTGTTTTTTTTCCCTCAGTAGCCAAATATTCATTTAGTCATTTACAGGACCATTTACAGTGTTCTGTGCTACATGATAGTAAGGTGTTCATAAAAATGGACGTCACTTGGATGATGTGTGTGCTGTCTGGTTTATTTTTTCCCCTCACACCCACTGACTTGTATTGGCGATTCTCGCACAATTTTGGCAACAAATCGCAGCATGTTACGGCTTTTCGCTTATCCAGAATATGTGTCAAACAGCAATCCTCAACAAGAGGGAGGCCACTTAAACAATATTAGTGAAAAAGTGAAAAGTATTAAGAGGCTAAAATGTAACTTTTAATCCTAATGCTAATAAAAATGTGTGATACCGGAGTCCCTTGATGATTCTAATAAGATGAAACGCGTCGGGACGAGGGCCAGGAATACTATAGGGCAGTCATGGCGAACCTTTTACAGTCCGAGTGCCCAAACTGTAGCCCTAAATCCATTCTTTTTCCCGAAGTGCCAACCAATCCTATTATGTAAATAATTGATATTAACTTACCTTTGCAGTCTTCACTTCTCTTCAGCAGGGGGCATCACGCTCATGCATGCTTACCACACACTGAAGCTGAGCCCTTTCCAGACAGCAGTTGGATTGATCTTTCTGGAATAAATTGCAGCATATTTAGACAGAGATTTTAGCCTGGAATGTAATCAGATTTCACCCTGTAATCCACATCTACATATCAAAGTCTGAACATCTTGAAATCCCATAAAGACGTAGGAGTTGCCCCCCTCCCCTTTCATTCTGTAGTTCTGTCCCCTTTCCTGGCCACTTACTGGTAAACATGTCCCCCATCCTTACTTATATTTCCTACATTCTGGTATATTTGTCCCCATCATGGCCCCATCCTGGAAAATGTACCCCATCATTGTAAATGTATCCCATCCTGGCATGTTCCCCCATGCTGTTAAATGACCTCATCCAGGCATGTTCCCTTAAACTGGTAAATGTCCCCCATCCTGCTAAATGTTCCTCACCCTGGCATGTTCATGTTTCCCCCCCATTCTGGTAAATGTACCACATCCTGGCATGTTTGCCCCATACTTGCAGCCATGCATGCCCCGTGCTCTCCATGCATGCCCTGTGCTCCCCATGCATGCCCCGTGCTGGCTCTGTCCCCCCACGCCTTGGCACAGCCGCACACAGCTATAAAAAAAAAAAAAAAAAAAAAAAACCTCACCTTCTAGCACCCGCTCCACCACGCGGCCACAAGACGCCGGCGCCGCCTACTGACGCTCCTCCGTCTCCTGGGCAACAGACCTGCGGCCCAGGAGAGGTGTGTCAGAGGGAGGAGAAATGTCTCCTTTGCTATACACCACTTTGAACTGTTGGCGCGATCACATCGACAGTTCAAAGTGGCTCAGTGTGGCGACAGCGCGCGTGCCAGCACAAAGGGCTCTGCGTGCCCAGTTTGGCACGCGTGCCATAGGTTCGCCATCACTGCTATAGGGGCATTAAGAGAGGGTTAGATGTGGTCTGCCCTTGTTAGGGCGGAAGCTAATGGGGTAATAGGTGAATCTAGTTTCCCTAAGGACGTTTAGGATCAGGTTAAGCTGGAATATGAAAAAAGACCCACACGGAGGAAAACCCTGATGTACCCCAAGCTGCAAGGAATGGGTGAGATAGTTTCCAATATTCTCATCTAAAATACCTTGAATATTGTGGTTCCTCTTTGAGGACCACTATGTACTATATTTGTTGTTTATATTGTTTTTTTATAATTTTTTATGTACTCATATACTGGACCACTGTCCAACTTTGGGTTAAACGACCATACTCCATATTTTTTGTTTGTATGTTGTGTTTTTTTTTTTGTGCTAATTTTGCTATGTTTATAGGCTCCTTGGTTACCTCACTATTGTAATAGGTTTTATGTCCGAGACTGTCAGCAAACCAAGGAGTTTTGGGTTACTTGTTACCTAATCTAGGTTTTTATTAGCATTAGGATTAAAAAGGTTACATTTTAGCCTCTTAATACTGCTTTTTCACTCATTCAGAATATGGATGAGAAAAAAACCCTGACCTACTGCTCTGCTTCACTGAACAACATTGGTCCGAGTGCAATGTGAGATTTTCTTACACTGTACTTGCACGAGTCATACACTGGTGTGTGAGTAGCCTTATCAGAGGAATTTCTTAATGGTACTGCCTCCGGGTACTGTGCAGTATAATCTATGACCAATAAGCTATACTGATGCCCTCTGGCATACTTGACCAGGGGCCCACAAAAAAAAAAAAAAAAAATTTCGATCACTATGTGATTAAACAGGATGCCAAAAATGGCTAATGGCACTAAGGGACTAAAAAAGTGAGCAACCGAGGCGATTAGGTGGCAAGTGAGACAGGACCTGCAATAATTCAAAATCTCTCGACGACAGCCAAGCCAGTAGAACCTCTGGGAGGGCAGTTCCTGTGTTCTGTATCCCCAAAGTGACCACTTAAGACATTAGCATGGACCATGTCTAACACCCTGCATCTGTATGGCCCTGGTATCAACAAATGCTCTACTACCTCTTTTCTCTGCTTGCTGACAAGATAAAATAATTTAGACTTTACAGCAAAATATGGTTACCTGGTGTCGGCCCCCGACTATTGAGCCACCCGGTTTAAAACCTCTACATTATCATTTGCACCTGTAACCCAGTCACCCCCAGACAATTTTCCATTTTTATTTTTGCTCCCCTTCTTCAAAGAGCCGTAAGTTTTTATTTTTCTGTCAATCTTGCCATACAAGGGCGTTTTTTTGCCGGACGAGTTGTACTATTAAATGAAACCATAAGTATTACCATATAGTGTACTGAAAAACAGGAAAAAAATTCCAAGTGCGGAAAAAATTGCAAAAATAAAAATAATAGCAAAAAAGTGTAATTGCACGATTGTTTTTGGGGTATGTTATTCAGTGTTCACTATATAGTAAAACTGATGCGTCAGTGTGATGCCTCAGGTCAGAATGAGTTCCGAGATTCCAAACATGTATAGGTTTACTGTTATCTAAGCGGCTAAAAAAATTCAGACGTTTGACAAAAAAAAAAAAAAAAGGTGGCACACTTTTTGCACCATTTTCCGTGACCTGTAGCATTCTCATTTTTCGGATCTGGGGCTCAGCGATGGCTCTTTTTTTGCATCTTGAGCTGACATTTTTAATGGTACCATTGTTGCGCAGATGCTACATTTTGAGCGACTATTAATCACATTTTGCAATGACCAAAAGAAATTTAATTTTGGCGTTTGATTGGTACCGTAAATGGCGTAGCGGCAAAATTCCAGATTAATTGAATTTATATTTTGATAGATTGGGCATTTCTGAACGTGGCTATTTTAAATGTATTTTTTTAACGCTTTAATTTTTAATGAGGCGAATGGGGGTGATTTGAACCGCCAAGTTTTTTTAAAAACTTTTTTCTTTTACTACTTTATTTTACTAGTCCCCCTCGGGGACTATAAGGGTCAGCAGTCTGATCGCTGATTCATTTCTGTTGATCAGAGCAGCACAGCTTGCTACTATGGCAACCATCGGCTCCCCGTGATCATGTCATGGGGCCTCCAATGACGGCGGGGAAAGATGCGTTCTCCAACGCAGCCATTTAAATCGTGCTGTCACATTTTGACATCTCGATCTAAGATGAATAGGCGCAGGTGGATCGCTGATTGCGGATCCACCTGCGCCTATGAGGCAGACATGTCTGCTGTTCAAATCAGCAGACTTGTGCGGGGATTGCTGCCGGCTCCCTGTAGCAGTCGGCAACTATTACCCCTTCATGATTTAGGACGTACCGGTACGCACTAGGTCATTAAGGGGTTAATGAGTTAGGTCCTGGAGTTGGACAGATGTGGATTTTGTCCCCTTCTTTTGGGTGTCAGGCTCCCTTTGGGAACCTTAGTATGGAGATGCTCCGATCCCTTGTTTCCCCAAGGACCTCTCAACTGCCTAATACCTTTTAATGAGGCCCACTAAGTCATCGGCATTCCGGGGGAACTTCCTGGGCAACTAAGGTCTGAACCGCCCTCAGAAGGCAGTGTATGAACCTGTCCATGATGACCCTTTCCACCATATACGCTGGGAAGAAAGTCTGGTTGCAACTTCTTTTGAATCAGGTGTAAAGGGCACTTTACACGCAGCGATATGGCTAGTGAGCTTACCCGCCCCCGTCTGTTGTGAGTCACGGGCAAATTGCTGCCCGTGGCGCACAACATCACTTACACCCATCACACATACTTACCCTGCTTAGCGACGTTGCTGTGGCCCGCGAACCGCTTCCTTTCTTAGGAGGCGGTTCGTGCGGAGTCACAGCAGCGTCACTAAGCAGCCGCCCAATAGAAGCGGAGATGAGCGGGATGAACATCCCGCCCATCTGCTTCCTTTCTCATTGCGGGCGGCCGCATGTAAGGTGATGTTCCTCGTTCCTGCGGTGTCACACACAGCGATGTGTGCTGCCGCAGGAACGACGAACAACCTGCGCCCTGCAACAGCAACAATAATCGGGAAAGGAACGACACGTCAACGATCAAGGATTAGGTAAGTAATTTTGATCGTTAACGGTTGTTCGTGCGTTTCACACGCAACAACGTCGCTAACAAGGCCGGATGTGCGTCACGGATTCCGTGACCCCAATGACATCTCGTTAGCGATGTCGTTGCGTGTAAAAGCAATTAAAATGACTGCTGGAACACCATTGTAAATGTGAACAGGGTGCTAGCCAAAAAATACATAATCTATATGACGTGAAAGCTGCACACCAAATTCAGAGTAATATGAACAATCATAACTGCTTTATGATACATAAAGAATGAAAAATACAACTAGCCATATGAAAAATGGAAAAAAAAAATGTTGGTGATATTGCATAACTGCTGAGGATTATTTTGAAAAAAAAGATATTTAGCTAATGTATTGATCAATTCATTACTGCCCCATAACCACTTCACAGTAATCTCTTATTTATGGGGTCCCTAACAAAATGTTACCTCGATATGCGGTTGCGTGTAAAGCGGCCTTAAGAAGTCAAACATTTGGGACCAGAAAGGTTTGTCACTGATAGCCCTATTGGCATACTCCTTGTGAGCTGACAGTCACAGTTACTCCTAGATGCGCCAGGATCTTGGTTTTCAACTTGGCGTACTCGTTTGTGTCCTGCAAAGCCAGATCATAATAGGCCTTTTGCAGTTTCCCTGTTCGATATTGCGTCACAATCTGCACACACTGCTACAGAGGCAATTTCTCCCGTTCAGCCAAACCTTTTCAAAAATCATCAGGAATGCCTCAATATAATCCCCTAGGCCTAAGGTAATCTTTTATAAGGCTCTCCTTAATATCTTCCTTACATGTGCATCATCAACTTGACTTGGGGCGGATGCCCTGCAACGGATTGCCTCTGTTAGGCCCGTTTCACACGTCAGTGAAAAACACAGACGTTTTTCACTGGCGTGTAAAACACGCACATGTCCCTGCGTGTGCCGAAAATCACGGCACACGTGGGTTGTCTAAGTGCAATCCGGGCTCCGTTCTCCGTGGCCCGTGATTGCACTTAAAGATTCACTCACCTGCGCCCGCTCCCGCTGTCCGTGGTGCTGAATCCTCCCGCGACGCAGCATCCGGCCGGCGGTGACCCCTGCAGGAGCTGCTTCCGGGTTGGCTGTGTCGCGCATAATGAATATGCGCGACAGTAATCAGCCGGCACAGAAGGAGCAGGGAGATCGGGCTGCAGAGGACATCGCTGGACGCCGGGTGAGTTAAAATGTTTATTATTTTAAAAGCACGTTTTTTTCTGGCACGTGTTTCACGGACCACACCACTGCGTGGTCCATGGAACATCAGTGATGCCAGAAAAAAAAAAATGGACATGTCTCCGTGCAGCAATCACGCACACGCGGGTACGCCGCACGGAGACACGTGCAGTGGGAAAAAAAAAAAAAAAAAAAAAATCACTGACGTGTGAGCAGACCCATTCATTATAATGTGTCTGCGTATGTCAGTGATTCTGGTACGTTTAAAGAAAAAAAAAAAACAAAAAAAAAAAAAAAAAAACACAAACATACCAGAATCACTGACGTGTGAAAGGGGCCTTAGGAGTTCCATCTGCTGTCTGTGCTGCCGTTGCCACTGCTGTTCCTCACGAGGCTGTTGTGGCCTTTGCTGTTGGAGCTTAGCATGCAGCAGCTGCCTTATCAGCTCCTCCATGCTGTATGTTTTCAATCCCACAACCCCTTTTATCAAAGACATGCGGCTTCTCAGTGGCAGTCACTCGGGCCCCTCGGGATTTGTGCCTGCGCTTCTGCAGAGATCTCAATTCACTTGGTTGCATTTGTAGTAGGCATGGGAAGCAGTTTAAAAATGTTTGCATATACTGTACAGCACGGTGTGCTGCAGTATTATGTATTTGAATTTTTAACCCCCTTACAATTTTCAGTTTTCCACTTCCCTTCTACAGAGAGCCATAGCTTTTTAATTTTTCAGTCAATCTTGCCATGTGAGGGCTCATTTTTTGCAGAACGAGTTGTACTTTTAAATAAATCCATAAGTGTAACCATATAGTGTACTGGAAAACAGCATAAAAAATTCCAAATGCGTAAAAGTGAAAAAAAATGAAAATGTGATTGTATGATTGCTTTTGACATTTTATTCATGTTCCCTATATGGTAAAACTGATGTGTCTGTGTGATGCCTCAGGATGTTGTGAGTTCGTAGACACCAAACATATATATGTTTACTACTTTTATCTAAGGGGTTAAAAGAAAAAAAAAGTTTGTCCAAAAAAATAGTGGCGCACGTTTTCGCCATTTTCTGCAACCAGTAGCATTCTCATTTTTCGGGATCTATGGCTCAATGACAGCCTATTTTTTGTGTCTCAAACTGACGTTTTTAACTGCACCATTTTTGCGCAGATGCTACGTTTTGATTGCCTATTGCGGCAACCAAAACACAGTTTTGGCGTTCGGAATTTTTTGCTGCTACGCCGTGTACCAATCAGATTTTATTTTATATTTTGATAGATCGGGCATTTCTGAACGCAGCAATACCAAATGTGTATATTTTTGTAATTCTTTAGGCGAAAGGGGGGGGGGCGTGATTTGAACTGTTAGGTTTATTTATTTTTTTTAATTGTTAAAAATAAAAAATTATTTTACTAGTCCCTCTTGGGGATTATAAGGATCAGCTGTCTGATCACTCATTCTTTTCTCCCAATCAGAGCAGCACTGCTCAGATCGTAAGAAATGCTTATCTCTTACAACCTAACCTACAGTACTCGACTGCTTGTTACAGGACCTGAGTCATGTGAGCTACAGGAGTCATCACATTACCCTGTTCTACCATAGCAACCATCGGCTACACGCGATTACTTCACGTGGCGGCCAGTGAGTAAAGTTTTACCGCGACTGTGATTTAAAATGGCACGGTGATATTTTGGCAGCGCCATTTAAGGAGTTAACAGACACAGGCAGATCGTGGATCTACTCGTGCCTGCGAGACACACGTCAGCTGTACAAATCAGCTGACATGTGCGCAGATTGCCGCAGGCTGCCTGCAGCAGCCGGCGGGGATTAACACTATGACCGCTAGTACGCAATATATTACTACCAGCGGTTGTTAAGGGGTTAATATTGTGGCAATCGAACTATGTAATAATTGTATTATATGCTGCATTATAGAACTATTTCACTTGCAAGGTATGATCTGCCAAATTTGTGTCCTGTACAGGGCAAATAAAATAAAGATGTAAAGATATTCGGTATTACCTGAGTGATTCTGATAATGGTGTCAGAGTACCATCCCCTCTGTCCACCACACGGAAGAAATTCAGTTGATCTCCTTCACGGTATACCAAAAATGTGACCTGCTTATTTGTGGGGGTCTTCTCCCACAATTCATCCCGCAGAGGGTCCATGATCTCTGCTATCTCTCGGACCGAGTCATCCAGTGGCACTGAACGAAGCAAATTGGTAAATCTATTAATACAGAACAAGATTAAATAATTTTGCTAGCTCTTATGTATGACAAACAAAAAGAAAAAAAAAAAGGGAGGAGGAGGTGACATTTACATGGAAGCACCTGTGCGAGTCTGCAATATAAATTTCCCCAATGACAGATATACAAATTATTTAATTGGGAAGGAAGCCGGAAATTCACCATCTGACTCCTAGAAACTTCCTTTCCAGGAACACACTTCCACATGTAACGCAATTGCGTGGTTTCATATCCGCTGTAAGATTTAGCTATTTTGAAATTAAAAATGTGTCTGCAAAATTATTCTACGCATGTATGGAAAAATGTTTCAGTGGTGGCCAACAGCAGCCAGTTACATCCCCCAGTACTGGAAAAAGAAGTCTGAAGGTGGATAACTTCCATGTACTTTAATTAGTACACACACACACACACACACACACACACAACACACACACACACACACTGCAGGAGCGAGACTTTGACCACAGTGTGGGTGATGTAGAGGTCATCCATTTCCATCAAGCTAGAAGGGGAGGTATTTGCAGGGACCAGGTAGGCGCTGATTGAGGATGTAGAAACCGCTTTCAAAAAAAAAAAAATTCCAGGAGCACATACGAGGCTAGAATGGGGTTACAGGAGCCCTATTTACATGATTTTAAAAAAGGTGATCGGCATAGTTTAGAACGTAAAAAAAAACCAAAAGAAAACAAAAACTTGGGACAGGTTTTCTTCAGACAAATTGAAAAAAGTAGGAGAGTATTTTTCTTCATAAAAAATTAGGAAGATGGCACAACACCTTTAAGGTCTGATTGCTGGGACCCCAGTGATCACTAGAGAGGAGGGTCCTCATCACTATCAGACTGCAAAGAGGTGGATTTTGGATAAAGAGATAGTCCAAAGCTCAACTGTGCACATTGGCCCCAATGATATTAACTGGAGCCATAGAGGGCATACATGACCACTGCCACACGCTTTCCCACGGTGGTCATGTAGTAGTGAGTAGGACCAGGGAATTCAGAAGACCAGTTATAGTAATAATGGGGATCCCTACTAGCAAAAAACTCTGTGGATAGGTGATAACTTTCAGTTATAGAACAATCCCTTTAAAACTGTGACCACTGACTACATAGGCTGTACATACCTCTTCGAGTGTTAATTGGACCTCCTCTCATAGCGAGCACTAACTTCAAAGTGCAACCTTCAGTGATACTACAGAAAAAAAAAAAAAAAAATAATAGAAAGCATTATGGTTGGTGAAATAGTCTAAAGTACATTAAAAATAATAAAAACACACAACCAAATAAATACTTACTTATAGTCATTCAGGCAAAACTCATCCTCCAATTCCATGTTATTCCAGATTAAATGTTGTTGTGCAATGGGAATGCCTAGAACGAGATCAAGTTAACATCGGTGTTATGTGCTGGAGATTACAGATTATTTCCGTAAGGTTTACATTCATGGCTCCAGCGTGGGAGAATTAGTAATATATATCTCTCTATCAGAAAAGGGACTTCCGATTCTTGTATTAAACATTGGAAAATTTTGGGGACTCACCGTAATATCTCAGAGGCTTCATTGGGGGGCACAGGAAACCTTGGGTGTATGCTGCTGCCAGTAGGCAAGAAAAAAGAAAAAAGTCTGATCCTCCTAAGGCTGCTTTCACACATCAGTTTTTTGCTGTGCGGCACAATCCGGCACTTTGCACAAAAAAAACGCAACCGTTTTTTTTTGCCACCGGTTGCGTTTTTTTTTTGCATAGACTTTCATTAGTGCCGGGTTGTGTCGCATGGGCTTGTGTTCGGTCCGGTTTTTGCCGGATGCGGCAGATTTAGCCGATGCGGCGGCCGGATCGAACGTTGCCTGGCACATTTTTTTTTTTGTCTGGCAAAAAAAAACAAAACAAAAACCCACATCGCGCCGCATCTGGCGCATTTTCCAATGCATGCCTATGGACGCCGGATGCGGCAAAAACCTCATCCGGCGGCTGCATGCGGTTTTTGCCACTGCGCATGCTCAGTAGCATGCCGCAACCGGCAAAAACCGGACGGCCCGCATGTAAACAAAAAAAAAAAAAAAACCCCAAAAACTTATGCAAAGGATGCGGTTTTGTCGCCGCATCCGTTGCATAGGTTTTACAGCCGGATTGAGCCACAGTGCTCAAACCGGATGTGTGAAAGCAGCCTAAGTAGGATACACCCACAGACCGGAGCCAAGCTGATCAGTTCATATAAAAAGCGGTAGAAGGAGCAACCTAAAAATAACAGACTGGCCGAACTGAAGCTTTTAAAAAGGGGAGGGTTGTTGTGTCCCCAATGAAGGCTCTGAGAAAGATTTTACGGCGAATACCAGAAATCTTCTCTCCATAGTTTCATTTGTTGGGGAATAGAATATAGGAAACCATGAAATGTCTCAAAGTAGTCCTCAAAAAGGTGGGAAGAAAAAAAGGACTGGTGGAAGAATGAAAGAGCAGAGGCACGATTCTCAAGTTGGAAACTGGGCGCTGTAAATTTACAAAAAAACTTTCTACCTTGCCCAAAACAGTCAAGGAAAAAAAAATAAATAGATGAGTATACTATAGAACTTTGAAAAATTGAAAAGTACAGATAACTAGGAAACAGCCTAGAAAACTACCAAATAGAGGCCTGATGACAAAATGTCTTGGAGGCCCCAGCCAATAATGAAGAGAGCCTGAAACCCTATGGGGGTGCTCCGTCTTTAGCTCAATATGCGTCCAGAGTGGCGGAGCAGATCCGGACCTAAAACCATTCTAATGACTCTCTGAATCACAAAAGAATCCAAGTGTCTAAAGAAGCTGCCTTAGACAGATTGGGGGGGGGGTGCTGAGATGTCCCTCGAACTAGTTATAAAAATATCCTAAAGACTGGTCAGGAGGACAAAAAAAAAAAAAGAAGAGAAAAAAAAAAAGAAGAAGAATGGGGCACTAAAAAGGCTCTCAAAAAACGAAAAACAACCCACACGGAAGAGACCTGACCTTAGAGAGAATTGAGGAACAGACAAGACAAGGTTCGACAGCAAGAAGGTCAAGAGGGAAGGAGAGAAGGGAAATATATTATGATAGTTACAAAGATGAAGGGCTTCCCCACTTTGATAATGATCAATCTGATTGGAGAACTGGAAACTCAGATGAGAGGAGACCAAGGAAACTGATATGGAAGTCAGCTCAA
This sequence comes from Anomaloglossus baeobatrachus, assembly GCF_048569485.1. Classification (NCBI taxonomy): domain Eukaryota; kingdom Metazoa; phylum Chordata; class Amphibia; order Anura; family Aromobatidae; genus Anomaloglossus; species Anomaloglossus baeobatrachus. The sequence goes on along the minus strand of NC_134357.1, from coordinate 144,195,846 downwards.
AGAGGTCTGCAAAAAAAAAAAAAAAAAATAAGCGAGGCAGTAGCCAACCTCCTTAGATCCAGATCTAGGTCACTCTGGAACTAGAGAATGAGAGAAGGAAAAGTGGAGGATAGAAAAAACTCAGGAGAACGCTGGCGTGTGGGAGACAACCGCTGAGGATTGCGGGACTTGGATAAAAGCTTAAGGACTCTTATGCACACTGGATGCCAACAGATTGAAGCCTAACCTTCTGATGATGTAACCACTTCTGTCAAATGTCTTTCACAGGTTAGGAAGTAAGGGGTCTGGAACCTACTCGGGGAATGTGAATTGCTGAAATCACCGGTACACACTGTTCCATCCATGACCAGATATCTCCGCCATGACCAATAGGATTTCACTTTGTGGTGGATTATGAATGTTGTGACATTCTCAATTAGATGTGGGGCAGCCAGGAAGAAAAGCCTAGCAAAGGAGGGGGATGTAAAAGAACAGCTATGAGTTCCATATGAAGGAAAAAAAAAAAAAAAAAAAAAAAAAAGGAAGAAGACCGACATTGAGCTTACCAGCGATGTTGAATTGGGAGATTCTGGAATAATCTTACCAACTAACAAAGACAGGCGTTCATCATGATCTTCTAACAATTGGAAGGCTCACTAGTGGAAGAGAGTAGAATAACGCCACAAATCATGGACTGTTATACAAAAACGAATCGCTTGGGAAAAGTGGGAGCATGGAGTGAAAGGTCACTGACCAAGTTCTAAGGGGAGTAGAGTACTTTTCTACAAGGAGGGGGGGGGGGGGGGGGTCTTGTTCGTGGGGAAAAAAAAAAAAAAAAAAAAACCAGCGTGGTCAGACGACTAAACACTGGGTCCGTATAGGAGACGACGTGACGTGTTGAAGGTTGAACATGAACAAGAAGTGTGGAACAAGTGGTATGGAAAACTCTCGCAGCGCACAGAAGAGAAGAGCCTTGAGCCATATGTGATCTGGAGGGAAGATTCAGATCACTCTGGTGCAGAGAATGGCTACACTGCTGAAATGATCCACAACAGGACACATGAAGGGGAGTGGCTAAGTCAAGAAGTAAAGCCACGAGTTGACGGGGATAATCCGAACTGTCAGTCCCGAACGTAGGTGAGCATCTTCAAGTCGCTTGCACAGAAAAAAGAATAAGTATTTGGATTCCATGATGTTATTCCCCCATAGAGGGAAATCATTCTGTAGGGCGAAGAGGAACATGCTTGTATGCAAGCTTGAGGTCCCGAATGGTATGAGAGGTACTGACCTATTGTTGGACTAAAAGGACTTGAAGAACTGGAGGAAAGCCACACAAACATGGGAAACATTCCCTATGCAGTTGTCCATATCGGGATCTGAACACAGGACCCAAGTGATGCAAGGCAACAGTGCTAGATACGGAGCCCTGTGAAGTCACTGCTATGTAGAAAGAGGATAATGCTGAAATGGACGAAAGATGAGACGGAAAGGACCAACTGTTCGAGAGGACAGAAGGAACCAGCCTGAGAAAGGCTTCTCATAGAAACTGAGGTTTCTTCTGGAATAGAGACAACACTGATGAGGGCTTGACTGATCGAGCCTATTATGCCATTTATTCCATGGAGCTTTAGATAATAAAAACAAGCACAATAATCATGAACAATACAAAACACACACTGGTACAGGAGGAGAGAGGAGGAGCCTATGGAATTAAATACGGTTAACTTTCAGCTTTTGGAAAGGGGCGTCAGTCTCCGTCCCAGAGAGGCAGCAGTCTTGAAAAGGAGAAAAGAAATGGATTCTCTGCATATGCAGCAGTATCTAGTCATGAGCCACAAGAAGAAGTGAACTGTGGGCAGCTGTAAAGATAGGCCAAGGAAAGGAGCTACCTAACCCCCATGGGTAATCTGCTTTGCGAGGTCTGACAACTTGGTTTTGGCTTGCTTCTACAGAAAAAAAAAAAAAAAAAAACCCCGAAAAAACGTATGGTTAAGACAGCATAAAAAAAAAAAAAAAAAAAAAAGCAGCAGCATTACAAGGTTTTTTTTTCCCCACTTACATTTTTGGGAGAAGGTGCAGTTTTCTTGTGACAACAAAACTGCAGCATGCGCATGTAGCCTTATTTATACAGGGAGCGCTCCTCTTTCCTGGAGTAAACCACGACATATCTCTTGTTGCTCCCAATGCTGGATCACACCAGTGATCCCTTTCTCACAGATTTTATTCTTTGGGTCAGATTTGAAGCCCTCCATCTTGGACCTCCACAGTCTTTACAAGGAATATTGTTCCCCCTCATACCAACTCTCTGTGGCAGTTGGGTGCTCCGCTTCCCTCATCTGGACGATCTACTGGTGAGGGACAAGTATAGGGAATTTAATTTTTCCAGTTCAACATTCCAACAGGGCTTCCTGGGAATCACTGGCCTGCAGCACCAGCCCTTTACTCCAGAATTTTTTACAACATTGTGCATATGCATTTTATAGATTATATACATACAGTATATCACAAAAGTGAGTACACTGCTCACCTTTTTTGTAAATATTTTATTACATCTTTTGGGCCAATACTGAAGATATGACACTTTGATACAATGTAAATAGTCCATGTACAGCTTGTATAAAACAGTGTAGATTTGCTGTTCCCTCTAAATAACTCAACATACAGCCATTAATGTCTAAACCACCAGCAACAAACGTGAGAACATCCCTTAATGAAACTGCCAAATTGTGCCTAAAAGTCAGTATTTTGTGGGGCCATCATTAATTCCAACCACTGCCTTAACTCTCTTTGTCTTGGAGTTCACAACAGCTTCACAGGAGCCGTTGGATCCTCTTCCATCCTCCATGATGACATCACAGAGCTGGCGAGTCTTCAAAACCTTGCACTCCTTCACCTTCAGTTTGAAGATGCCCCACAGATGGTTAATAGGGTTTAGTGCTGGAGACATGCTTGGCCAGTCCAACACCTTTACCTTCAGTTTCTTTAGCAACGTGTAATACTGCTCTGTGGCCCAGTTTCCGAAGGGATGTGATCATGCTCTGCTTCAGTATGTCACAGTACATGTTGGCATTCATGGTTCCCTCACTGAACTGTAGCTACTCAAAGCCGGCAGCTCTCATGCAGCCCCAAACCATGACACTCCCACCAGCATGCTTGATTGTAGGCAAGGCACACTTGTCTTTGTACTTCTCACCTAGTTGCCGCCACACAAGCTTGACACCATCTGCACCAAATACGTTTATCTTGGTCTCATCAGACACAGGATATGGTTCCAATAATCCATATCTTTAGTCTGCTTATCTTCAGTAAACTGTTTACAAGCTTTTTTGTGCATCATCTTTAGAAGAGGCTTCCTTCTGGGATGACAGCCATGCAGACCAATTTGATGCGGTGTGTGGTCTGAGCACGGACAGACTGATCCCATCACCCAACCACCACTGTAACCTCTGCAGCATTGCTGGCAGCACTTCTACGTCCATTTTGAAAAGTCAACTTCTGGATATGACACTGAGCTTGTGTACTCAGCTTCTTTGGTTGACCATGGCGAGAGCTGTTCTGAGTGGAACCTGTCTTGTAAAGCTGCTCAGTTTCAGGATGTTGGCAAATCTTTATGTAGAGCAACAATTATTTTTTTCACATGCCCATGAGGAGTCATGTTGAATTTCCAGTGACCAGTATGATAGTGTGAGCGATAACACCAAATGTAACACACCTGCTCCCCATTCACACCTGAGACCTTGTAACACTAATGGGTCACATGACACCTGGGAGGGAAAATTACTAATTGGGCACAATTTGGCCATTTTCACTAACGGGTGTACTCACTTTTGTTGCAAGCGGTTTAGACATTAAGGGTATGTGCGCACGTTGCTTTTTACCTGCTTTTTTGCTGCTTTTTCTTCTGCGCTGTTTAATGCCAAAATGGATGTGTTCTTCTATTCAAGCAAAGTCTATGGGAATTTGGGTTTCTTGTTCACACTATGTTGTTCAAAATGCTGCCTTTTTGTGGCAGAACTTTGGTCAAAAACTCAGCTTTTCAAAGAAGCAACATGTCAATTGTTTTTGCCATTTGGGTTTTGCACTGCAAAGCTGAGTTTTTGACCAAAGTTCTGCCACAAAAAGGCAGCATTTTGAACAACATAGTGTGAACAAGAAACCCAAATTCCCATAGACTTTGCTTGAATAGAAGAACACATCCATTTTGGCATTAAACAGCGCAGAAGAAAAAGCAGCAAAAAAGCAGGTAAAAAGCAGGTAAAAAGCAACGTGCGCACATACCCTAATAGCTGTGGGTTGAGTTATTTAGAGGACACCAAATTTACACTGTAATCAAAGCTGTACACTGACTACATTACATCAAAGAGTTGTCCAGTGAAAAGATTATAATAAAATATTAACAAAAATGTGAGGGGTGTACTTTTGTGACAATGTATATGGGCCAAGTTTCATCCAGTAAACGCAGATTATTTTTTAACTTTTCTGTCATTGTGTGTCAAATTTTTACGTGTGTGAAATCCATTTTTATACATTAACATTTTAAAATGTACATTATCAAATACAGTTTCTCATGTTAATGACAAGGTATCTAAAAATAATAACATGCTATACATATGATCTGATTTTGCACAGAGTGCATGTTACATGTCATACAAATTTGGTCTAAATAAAAAAAAAAAAATTACATCTGAACAGCCTCATTGTTTAACATGGACTTACTGGAATGACAGTTTACGCCCATGTACCTTCGTAACCATAACTAACGTATGTGGAAAACTAAAGAACAAACCAACAGAAAGAACCATAAGCAAGCAGATAAAGAAACATAACACCTCCCCTTAGTGGTGATAAAGCCAAGTCCTAAACCTATGGGGAAAATGCCACCAAGTATACACAGCACACAGACCAGCACCGGGAGTCCATGCCAGGCACCTACCCTGCCACTGGCTATCAGATGAGCAGGAGAAACGCAGCGATCTGACAAAGGCAGGCAAATCCCACTAAGAATGACCACAGACTTATTTTGCTCTAGATTGGACTCCCGAGTGCTCAAAAACCATCAGAGCTGAAGATCTTCCATAGCCAGTGTCACCGATCTCCATCCTGAAGAAGCTTCCATGGACTTCTAACTGTTACAGGGCATCTCCATTTAGAGATTGATAAATAACCCAATCCAAAGACTTGTACCATTCATTTTATAAAACGATTGGGATAATTTTGGTTTAGTCAGATGCGCAAGATCATTTATTAAAATAATCAAACATTTGGGCGTGAAGTGCGGAAAATCAAAGAAGAAAGAATGATTATACAGTGGAACCTTGGTTTAAGAGTAACTTGGTTTGAGAGTGTTTTGCAAGACAAGCAAAGCTTTAAACAAATGTGTAACTTGGTTTAAGAGCAATGATTAGCAATAAGAGCAGATACTCACCGATCACATGTCTGGTTCTGTCCTTTAACCATGCTCTGACCGCGCTCTGGAGGTAACTTTCTGTACATATTTGCTGTTTACTGTATACTGTACCATTGTACAAGATTCAAAGAAGTCGATCCAGCACGGTGCATTTGATTAAAAATAAAAGTCCTTTATTGAAAAACCATTAAAAAGTCCATTTGGTGCTGAGACTGAATAAGGACAACCCGTCCGAAACGCGTCCTCCTAGCATAATGGACTTAATGGTTTTTCAATAAAAGGACTTATTTTTAAATCAAATGCACCGTGCTGGATCGACTTCTTTGAATCTTGGATACTAAAGGGAGCGGGCTGACTCCAAATGGATCCCTGCATGGTGAAATGATGGTCTCCTAAAACAAAGAGGTGAGCTGGACACACCCTTGTATATGCTTCTGTACCATTGTACAGTATACACTATATAGCATTTCTATCTATTTGTATTTGTAGATACAGTATTGTACTTTTTTTGCTAACCAGTACAGCACATTGCTTATACTGTACCTCACACACCAACAATTCTATTGTAAGCTAAAGTACAAATTAAACTGTACTAGGAATGATGCACTTATGTCAGAGCAAACGCTCATGTATTGAGGAGGCTCAGGAACTGAAGCTGCTTCACACAGGGCATACAGTCCATTTTGGACATACATCAGGTCTTGATCTGTGATCTACCCCCCCCCCCCCTAAAAATATAATATAATATAAATTATATACACACACATATATACACAGTTAGGTCCAGAAATATTTGGACAGTGACACAAGTTTTGTTATTTTAGCTGTTTACAAAAACATGTTCAGAAATATAATAAATATAATAATTATATATATATATATATATATATAATTTATTTATTATGGGCTGAAAGTGCACACTCCCAGCTGCAATATGAGAGTTTTCACATCCAAATCGGAGAAAGGGTTTAGGAATCATAGCTCTGTAATGCATAGCCTCCTCTTTTTCAAGGGACCAAAAGTAATTGGACAAGGGACTCTAAGGGCTGCAATTAACTCTGAAGGCGTCTCCCTCATTAACTTGTAATCAATGAAGTAGTTAAAAGGTCTGGGGTTGATTACAGGTGTGTGGTTTTGCATTTGGAAGCTGTTGCTGTGACCAGACAACATGCGGTCTAAGGAACTCTCAATTGAGGTGAAGCAGAACATCCTGAGGCTGAAAAAAAAAGAAAAAATCCATCAGAGAGATAGCAGACATGCTTGGAGTAGCAAAATCAACAGTCGGGTACATTCTGAGAAAAAAGGAATTGACTGGTGAGCTTGGGAACTCAAAAAGGCCTGGGCGTCCACGGATGACAACAGTGGTGGATGATCGCCGCATACTTTCTTTGGTGAAGAAGAACCCGTTCACAACATCAACTGAAGTCCAGAACACTCAGTGAAGTAGGTGTATCTGTCTCTAAGTCAACAATAAAGAGAAGACTCCATGAAAGTAAATACAAAAGGGTTCACATCCAGATGCAAACCCTTCATCAATTCCAAAAATAGACAGGCCAGAGTTAAATTTGCTGAAAAACACCTCATGAAGCCAGCTCAGTTCTGGAAAAGTATTCTATGGACAGATGAGACAAAGATCAACCTGTACCAGAATGATGGGAAGAAAAAAAGTTTGGAGAAGAAAGGGAACGGCACATGATCCAAGGCACACCACATCCTCTGTAAAACATGGTGGAGGCAACGTGATGGCATGGGCATGCATGGCTTTCAATGGCACTGGGTCACTTGTGTTTATTGATGACATAACAGCAGACAAGAGTAGCCGGATGAATTCTGAAGTGTACCGGGATATACTTTCAGCCCAGATTCAGCCAAATGCCGCAAAGTTGATCGGACGGCGCTTCATAGTACAGATTGACAATGACCCCAAGCATACAGCCAAAGCTACCCAGGAGTTCATGAGTGCAAAAAAGTGGAACATTCTGCATTGGCCAAGTCAATCACCAGATCTTAACCCAATTGAGCATGCATTTCACTTGCTCAAATCCAGACTTAAGACGGAAAGACCCACAAACAAGCAAGACCTGAAGGCTGCGGCTGTAAAGGCCTGGCAAAGCATTAAGAAGGAGGAAACCCAGCGTTTGGTGATGTCCATGGGTTCCAGACTTAAGGCAGTGATTGCCTCCAAAGGCTTCGCAACAAAATATTGAAAATAAAAATATTTTGTTTGGGTTTGGTTTATTTGTCCAATTACTTTTGACCTCCTAAAATGTGGAGTGTTTGTAAAGAAATGTGTACAATTCCTACAATTTCTATCAGATATTTTTGTTCAAACCTTCAAATTAAACGTTACAATCTGCACTTGAATTCTGTTGTAGAGGTTTCATTTCAAATCCAATGTGGTGGCACGCAGAGCCCAACTCGCGAAAATTGTGTCACTGTCCAAATATTTCTGGACCTATATATATTTATTTTTTTTTATTCAAACTGTTTGGGCGTTTTGTTTTCCTTGTTGCAGCAGTTGAGTTTTATATTTTGATAGATTAGACTTATATTTGTTTATTGTCAATTGGGGAAAAGGTGTGTGATCTTAAACTTTCTACGTTAAGACATTTTTTTTTTTATTCTTTAGTTCTTCAGAGGAGTTGATACTTTGACTGTCCGAATAATACAGTATATAATGTACATCACGGTCTCCTTTTAAGCTCAACAAATAGCTCCAGGGGAGATCCAGGACAGTGGCAATGGTGGCCTTCTGTAGGCCCCCCCCCCCCTCCGGCTGCTATAGAAACCATTGAACAGCCAGTGATTGTGCCGCAGTGTGCTAATGGGAGTCAGTAAGCACAAGCACACGTTCCATTTAAATGTTGCGGTCATAATACTGATAGTGCTGTTTAAAATTGTTAACAGGAACAGCAGTGGCTGTATATTTAATATAGCCGGTATCTGTCACGTGTGAAGAGCTCAGCTCCTAAGCCCTCTCCACACATGATCACCCCCGCAATTTACAAACATGTATTTGATACTGTGTTAAGGGATTAAAATGGGCATATTAAGAGTGCAGTTCGAGGTGAACTGCTAAAAATACCTTAAAAGAGGTGGTCTAAAAACAGAAATTAAATTTTTCTTCCTGAAAGCCCATCTACTTAATGCCATATTCTTATGTATTTTCTAACATAATGTTAATTAATAAAAGTAATTAATTTCATTAACATATTTTCAATAATAAGTCCCTACCATTCCATTCTAACAAGAGTAAAAGTACCACTTAGGCTAGGTTCACACACTGCGTTTTTTTGACGCTGCGTTTTTGCGTTTTTTGCGGCAGAAACTGCACAAAAACGCACCCGCGGCAAAAAACGCACGCGTTTTGCCACGATTTGGTGCGTTTTTGCTCACTGCGTCTTTATGCGTTTTTTATCAGTGAACAAAAAAAAAAAAAAAAAAAAAAAAAAAAAAAAAAAAAAAAAAGGTCTGATGTCATTTCCTTCTTCAATGTGTTCTTCATTCTCCACTAGTGTATGCAGGAGAGCAGACAGCAGCTGCAGAACTACAAGGCTCAGCATGCTCCTTCCAGGACTGTATGCTTGAGGGAGAGTCAGGGGGAGCAGACCTACAAGGCTCAGCATCCTCCATCCAATAGTGCATGCAAGAGAGCTCAGCATCCTCCTTCCAGGACTGTATGCAGGATTTCTTTGCGCCCCCCCCCCCCCCCAAACAAAAAAAATGACGTGGGCTTCGCCATATTTTTGTATGCTAGCCGGGTACAGCAGGCAGGTACGGGCTGCCCCCAACCCCCAGCTGCCTATTTGTACCCGGCTGGGAACCAAAAATATAGGGAAGCCCTTTTTTTTTTTTTTAAATTATTTCATGAAATAATTAAAAAAAAAAAAAAAAAAAAAAAAAAAAAAAAAAGACGTGAGCTTCGCCCAATTTTTGAGTCCAGCCGGGTACAACTAGGCAGCTGGGGATTGGAATCCACAGTGCAGGGTGCCCATGATTTCTGGGCACCCCCGCTGTGAATTGCAGTCCCGCAGCCACCCCAGAAAATGGCGCTTTCATCTTTCCATCTTCTGGCGCTGTATCCAACTCTTCCAGCTGCCCTGATGCCGGGTGGCTCGCTGGGCAATAATGGGGTTAGGGCTAGCTGTATAGCTGGCCCTAAGCCCGAAATTCATGGTGTCACGCCAATATTAGATATGGCCACCATGAATTTCTAGTAAAGATAAAAAAAAAAAAACAACACAGAAAAATATTTTTATTAGAAATAAAAACACAACACAATTAGTGACTCCATCTTTATTGAAATAAAGAACCCCCCTCCACAGTAATCCTGGGTCAGGGTCCCGCGCCGTCCAATCCGGATCCAATATCATCTGATCGGTTTGCTGGAAGGCAAAGCGATCAGATGATGTGTCAGGTTCTAGGGGCTGAAGCACATCACACATCAGCTGATTGTATAAACGGCTTTTATACAATCAGCAGATGCATCGGTGCAAAAAAAAAAAAAAAAAATACTCACTTATGTGCTGATTACCGGCAGCTCCTGGAGCGATGGGGCGGGAGTCTGATCCTGTCCGATCGCTGCAGCAGCTGCCGGTAATCAGGGATGAAGTCTCCTGACGCATCCGCTGATACCGGCCGGGCGCCCGTGTCACCGCGATACTTACGATCACCTGATGCGTCAGGTGACTGCATCAGGTGATCCATCGCCAGGTCCTGCATCTATCGGAGATGTCCCGGCTGTCTGCACACAGCCGGAGCGGGGGTGGCGATACCGTGAGAGGAGATGGGAGCGGGCATGGCACCGGGAGTCTGCAGACAGGTGAGTATAACTTTTTTTTTTTTTCTACTGTTAACTTTTGTTTTCGCAGCCGCTTCCACCTCCTGCCTGTACATGGCAGGCAGCATACATGCCCAGGACGGGAGGTGGAAGCAGCGGTGACTGTACCGGGAGGATTCACGCTTCTGTGTTTACTGACAGAAGGAATCCTCTTCCTGTACACGTCACTTTACTACCCACCTCCTGCGTTTATAGCTGCGTTTTTGGTCTTAGAAACGCACCAAAACGCAGCTATTTGCGTTTCTCATTGCGTCTTTCAACATCCCATTGAACTCAATGGATGAAAAGCGCAGTGAAAAACACAGGAATAATTGACATGCTGCGTTTTTGTGGCACCACAAAAACGCAGCTGAAAAAAAACGCTGTGTGCAGACAGCAAAAATGAAAACTCAGACTTTGCTGGGGAAGCAAAGTCATGCAGTTTTCTGAGCAAAAACGCACCCGAAAACTGCGCAAAAACGCCGCGAAAAACGCACTGTGTGAACTTACCCTTACTGCTGACTAGTGGAGGTCTCAAAGGAAGAAGCCCCACTGGTCAATAAGTTATCACCTATCCTGTGGATAGAAATTATCAGTCATACTACTGGTATTCAGTACTGATCCAGGAACTGAGTACACGGTGATACACCGGCATTTATAAAACGTGTGTGTGTGTGTGTGTGTGTGTGTGTGTGTGTGTGTGTGTGTGTGTGTGTGTGTGTGTGTGTGTGTGTGTGTGTGTGTGTGTGTGTGTGTCAAGAACGGCATAATAGGGAACTAGGATGAGGACTGGCGACATTACTACTTGGGCACAATGCTACAAGGATGGGCACAAGGATGGTGGCCATTACTACAAGGGACAAGAATGGGCACAAAGCTACAAGGATGGGTACAATGCTACTGGCACAAGGATGGGTACACTACTGGGCACAAGAAAAAAGGAAAATGACACCATTAAAAATGTCTTTTTACTTAAACGTAACAAAAAAGTGCAGGTTTCTTTTAATAAACAAGCAAAACAAAAAAAAAAACAAAACAAAACCAATGTTCACAAAAAGCGAGCGAAAAAAAAGGTGTATAGAAGAAAATACATGGAATCACTAAAATGTCACGTGGCCCTGCAAAGAATGCCCCCCAAATAATTTTATTTCTATGTGCAGCCCATACACCCAGCCGAGTTTGAGACCCCTGATCTAGACTTTTCAAAAGAATTTAATACAGTGCCACATAAAATAAGATCGATAGGACTAGGGGAGAATAAATGTAACTGTTAACTTGCTCAGTGATGAGGGTGGTTAATAATAGAACTAGAATTGGGTCACAGTTAAAAGTGGGGTACCAAAGGGATCGGTATTGGGCCCTCTTTAATATATTAATGACCTTGTAGAGGTCATAGAGAGTAAAAATGTAATTATTTGCAGAGAAAATTAAACTCTGCAGCGTTATCAACAGAGGAGTATAAAATAGGAAGCAATAAATGCAATCACAGCTAGAACCTCAAGAATTATACTAAACCCCTTCACGACCGGCCGATTTTTCGCTTTCCGTTTTTTTTTTTTCGCCATTTTTCTGAGACGCGTAACTTTATTTTTCAGTCAATATGGTCATGTGAGGGCTCATTTTTTGCGGAACGAGCTGTACGTTTCAATAAAACCAAAGGTTTTATCATATAGTGTACTGGAAAACTGCAAAAAAATTCTAAATGGAGAAAAACTGCAAAAAAAGTGTGATAGCACTATTGTTTTTGAGATATTTTATTCACTGTGTTCACTGTATGGTAAAACTGATGTGTGGGTATGATGCCTCAGGTCAGTGCGAGTTCGTAGACACCAAACATGTATAGGTTTACTTTCATATAAGGGGTTAAAAAAAAAATTCAGAAGTTTGCCTGAAAAAATTGGCGCACGTTTTACGCCATATTCAGTGACCCGTAGCGTTCTCATTTTTCGGGATCTATGGTTCAGTGACTGCTTATTTTTTGCGACTCGAGATGACGTTTTTAACAGTACCATTTTTGCACAGATGCTACGTTTTGATCGCCTGTTATTGCATTTTGCGCAAAAGTTGTGGCGACAAAAAAACGTCATTTTGGCGTTTGGAACTTTTTTGCTGCTACGCCGTTTACTGATCAGATTAATTGATTTTATATTTTCATAGATCGGGCGTTTCTGAATGCGGCGATACCAAATGTATTTTTTATTTTTTTAACCCTTTAATTTTCAATGGGGCGAAAGGGGGGGTGATTTGAACTTTGTTTTTTTTAATTTTTTAAAACTTTTTTTTTCACTTTTTTTTATTTTACTAGTCCCCCTAGGGGGCTATTGCGATCAGCAATCCGATCGCTCTGCACTAGCTACGGATCACAGCTACACAGCTGTAAACAGCAGATACGTGCACTTCCTGCTTCCCTGGCCTCCGTGGAAAGCGAAAGTGAAAGTAGTTCATGTCTAGCACAGGAGTCATCACATGACCCTGTGCTGCCATGACAACCACCGGAAGTCACGTGATCATGTCACGTGACTTCCGGTATCGGGTGGTAAGTAAAACTTTACCGCGATCACATTTATAATGGCGCCGTCACATATTGACAGCGCCATTTCAGGGGTTAAACGGCACGAGCAGATAACGATTCTGCTCGTGCCTAGCAGGCACACATCTCAGCTGTGAAAATCAGCTGAGATGTGCGCCGATCGAGGCATGCTGCTGCCAGCAGACTGCGGGCAGTAACGTTATGACCGCTAGGACGTAATTTTACGGCCCACGGTCGTTAAGGGGTTAAACTAGCAATCAGCGATGGATTTGGAATATTATTATTATAGCGCCATCAATTCCATGGCGCTTTACATGTGAAAGGGATATACATAATAGGGACAAGTACAATAATCAAACAATACAAGGCACAGACTGGTACAGGAGGATAGAGGTCCCTGCCCACGAGGGCTCACAGTCTACAAGGGATGGGTGAGGATACAGTAGGTTAGGGTAGAGCTGATTGTGCAGCGCTGCATCAGACTGAGGGTTACGGCAGGATGTAGGCTTGTCGGAAGAGGTGGGTCTTCAGGTTCCTTTTGAAGTTTGTCAAGGTAGGCGAGAGTCTGATGTGTTGTGGCAGAGCATTCCAGAGTATGGGGAAGGCACGGGAGAAATCTTGGATGCGATGGTGGGAAGAGGAGATGAGAGGAGCAGAGAAGGAGATCTTGTGAGGATCGAAGGTTACGTGCAGGCAAGTACCAGGAGACTAGGTCAGAGATGTAGGGAGGAGACAGATTGTGGATGGCTTTGTATGTCATGGTTAGTGTTTTGAACTGGAGTCGTTGGGCAATGGGTTGCCAGTGAAGGGATTGGCAGAGAGGAGAGGTGGGGGAGTAGCGGGGGGGGACAGGTGGATTAGCCGGGCACCATAGTTTAGAATAGATTGTAGGGGTGCAAGACTGTTAGAAGGGAGGCCACAGAGCAGGAGGTTGCAATAATCCAGGCGGGAGATAATAAGGGCATGTATTAGGGTTTTTGAAACTTCTTGGGAAAGGAATGTTCGGATCCGTGAAATATTTTTGAGTTGGAGGCAGCAGGAGGTGAAGAGGGCTTGGATGTGTGGCTTGAAAGAGAGATCAGAGTCTAGGAATACTCCCAGGCAGCGAGCACGTGGGACTGGGGAGAGTGGGCAGCCATTGACATTGATGGATATGTCAGGTGGGGGAGTGGAGTGATGGGGGGGCAGAAAGACAATGAATTCTGTTTTGTCCATGTTCAATTTTAAGAATCGAGCAGTGAAAAAAAAAAAAAGGGATGAAATAGATAGTGGGATTCTGGTTAGTAGGGAGGTGATGTCAGGTCCAGAGAGGTAGATCTGCGTATCATCAGCGTAGAGATGATACTGAAAGCCGTGTGACTATGAGCTGTCCCAGGCCAAGAGTGTAAATGGAGAACAGCAGGGGTCCAAGAACTGAACCTTTTGGGACACCGAAAGATAGGGGGCGAGATGAGGAAGTGGTATGAGAGTGGGAGACGCTGAAAGTTCGGTCTGTTACGTATGAGGAGATCCAAGATAGCGCCAAGTGTGTGATGCCCAGAGATGAGAGAATTTGTAGTAGAAGGGAGTGGTCTAATGTGTCAAAAACAGAGAACAGGTCCAGGAGGAGGAGGACAGAGTAGTGTCGCTTGGATTTTGCGGTTAGTAGGTCGTTAGTGACTTTGGTTAGGGCAGTTTCAGTGGAATGATCGGGTCGGAAGCCAGATTGTAAAATCGGTCAAAGAGGGAGCAGGAAGAGGTATGAGGACAGTTCAAGATGGACATGCTGTTCCAGTAGTTTTGAGGCATAGGGGAGAAGTGATATGGGGCGATAGTTTGATACAGAGGATGGATCAAGGGAGGGCTTTTTGAGGATGGGTGTAATAGAGGCATGTTTAAAGCATGAAGTGAATACATCAGTTGTTAGTGATCGGTTGAAGAGATGGGTTAGGGTTGGGATGAAGACTGTGGTGAGATTGGGGATGAGGTGGGATGGGAGTGGATCAAGCAGACAGGTTGTGAGATGTGATCTTGAGAGTAGAGTGGAAAGATGATCTTCCGTCATGGTGGAGAAGCTGGATTTGGAGGAAGAAGGCTGAGTAGTTGTGAGGAGTGGCTGTGGTGATTGTGGGCCAAAGCTTGCTCTGATGTGGTCAATCTTCTGCTTGAAGAAAGAGGCAAAGTTTTCAGCTGAGATGAGAGGAGAGGGAGGTGGTGCCGGGGGACGAAGGAGCGAGTTGAAAGTGTTGAATAGCTGTTTAGAATTGTGGGATAGAGATATAAGAGATGAGAAGTAGGTTTGTTTTGCAGCAGTGAGTGCAGACTTGAAAGTGGTGAGAGCTTGTTTGTATGTAACAAAGTACTCAGTGGAATGAGACCTCTTCCATCTGCGCTCAGCAATTCTGGAAGCCCGTCTCAATTCTTTAGTCTGGTTCGTGTGCCAGGGTTGCCTGTTGATTGTGCGGGTTTTCGTGTGTGTGAGGGGGGCAGCTGATTCAAGAGCTGCAGAGATGGTGGTGCTGTATAAAGTGGCACCAGCATCTGCATCGTGTGAAGAAGCAATGTCAGCAAGAGGGAAAAAGACTGAGAAAGTGAGTGTAAGTCAAGGTGATTGAGATTTCTGGGGGTGTGTGAATGTTTTTGGAGGGGAGGGTTTGTGTACTTAGAGAAGAGAGGGAAGAGATGTGAGTAGGTTGTGGTCAGACAGGGGGAGAGGAGAGTTAGAGAGGGTAGATGGGTAACAGAGGCAAGTGAAGATGAGGTCCAGCGTGTGGCTGTCTTTGTGAGTAGCTGCAGAGGACCATTGGGTGAGGCCGAAGGAGGAAGCGAGTGTTAGGGTGGAAACACATCTATGCGAGTAAAATCGGTCCGACTGGGCTGAAAAAAAAACTCGGCTGATTTTAGTTCACGTTAGGTGCGAGTGCAACGCAAGTGCGATGCTTTTTCTGAATAAATTAATGATTTTACTAGCGTGGGTAATGCGTGTGTAATGCGTATTTTTTACTGTCATCTGCCATTCAGCGCTGCTACATGGCCGCTGACAGCAGACACAGACAGCCATGTAGCAGAGCTGAATGGCAGATGACAGCAGACACAGACAGAGCCGCACAATCAGAATGAACTCGGGTGAACTTCACCAGACTTCATTGTCATGCTGCGGCTCTGTCTGTGCCGCGTCCTGATTAGCGGTCACCAGTGAAGGGCTCACCGGTGACCACTAATCCCCCGAGTGACTGAAGTTAGCAGCCCTCTCTCATACTCACCGATCCCCGGCGCGGCGCTGCACGGCGTTCACACTGCTCCGGCGGCTTTTATTATTTTGAAAAAGCCGGCCGCTCATTAAACAATCTCGTATTCCCTGCTTTCCCCGCCCACAGGCGCCTATGATTGGTTGCAGTGAGACACACCCCCATGCTCAGTGACAGGTGTCTCACTGCAACCAATCACAGCAGCCGGTGAGCGGGTCTATACTGTGCAGTGAAATAAATAAATAAAAAAAATGGCGTGCGGTCCCCCCCAATTTTAATACCAGCCAGATAAAGCCATACGGCTGAAGGCTGGTATTCTCAGGATGGGGAGCTCCACGTTATGGGGAGCCCCCCAGCCTAACAATATCAGTCAGCAGCCGCCCAGAATTGCCGCATACATTATATGCGACAGTTCTGGGACTGTACCACCCGGCTGTTCCCGATTTGCCCTGGTGCGTTGGCAAATCGGGGTAATAAAGGAGTTAATGGCAGCCCATAGCTGCTACTAAATCCTAGATTAATCATGTCAGGCGTCTATGAGACACCCTCCATGATTAATCTGTAAGTTACAGTAAATATACACACATGAAAAAAATCATTAGAAATAAAAAAAAAAAAACACAAACAAATTCCCTCATTACCAATTTATTATGCCCCAAAAAGCCCTCCATGTCCGGCGTAATCCACGGACCTCCAGCGTCGCTTCCAGCATGAAGGTGACAGGAGCTGCAGCAGACACCGCCGCTCCGGTCACCTCCACGCAGCAACTGAGGTGAGTATCGCGATCAGCTGAGCTGTCAATGAGGTTACCCGCTGTCACTGGATCCAGCGGTGGCCGCGATTAACCTCAGTGACACCTCAGCAGATCGCGCTACTCACCTCAGATGCTGCTTGGAGGTGACCGGAGCGGCGGTGTCTGCTGCAGCTCCTGTCAACTTCATGCTGGAAGCGACGCTGAAGGTCCGTGGATTACGCCGGACATGGAGGGCTTTTTGGGGCATAATAAATTGGTAATGAGGGAATTTGTTTGCGTTTTTTATTTCTAATAAATGATTTTTTCATGTGTGTGTTTATTTACTGTAACTTACAGGTTAATCATGGAGGGTGTCTCAGACGCCTGACATGATTAATCTAGGATTTAGTGGCAGCTATGGGCTGCCATTAACTCCTTATTACCCCGATTTGCCAACGCACCAGGGTAAATCGGGAAGAGCCGGGTACAGTCCCAGAACTGTCGCATCTAATGTATGCGGCAATTCTGGGTGGCTGCTGGCTGATATTGTTAGGCTGGGGGGCTCCCCATAACGTGGAGCTCCCCATCCTGAGAATACCAGCCTTCAGCCATATGGCTTTATCTGGCTAGTATTAAAATTGGGGGTGACCACACGCCATTTTTTTTAATTATTTATTTATTTCACTGCACAGTATAGACACGCCCACTGGCTGCTGTGATTGGGTGCAGTGAGACACCTGTCACTCAGCGTGGGGGCGTGTCTCACTGCAACCAATCATAGGCGCCTGTGGGCGGGGAAAGCAGGGAATACAAGATTGTTTAATGAGCGGCCGGCTTTTTCAAAATAGTAAAAGCCGCCGCAGCAGTGTGAATGCCGTGCAACGCCGCGCCGGAGATCGGGGAACGGTGAGTATGAGAGAGGAGGGGAAAATGACCGACAGGCTGTGAGAGAGGGACAGAGATAGTGACGGACTGACAGAGAGAGAATAGAGACCGAGAGGGAGAGACCGACTGACAGAGAATAGTGATTGACAGATATTGTGACACATCACTCGTTTCTAGTGTTTTAGGAAACCTGCGAGAAATGTATTTAGAAAATTGCATGTCACTAGGATGGTGTGAGTGCCGTCCCGTGACATCCGATTTTTTACACGCTCCCATAGACTTCATTGGAGAGACTCGCAGTAGAAACTCGCAAAAAAGCAGCATGCTGCGATTTTTTTCTCAGTCCAATTTGGACTGAGAAAAAAAAAAAAAAAAAAAAAAAAAAAAAAAAAAAAAAAAAAAAAAATCGCAGATGAGAGCTGAATCATTCACTAACATGTGTCCGATTCCAATGCGAGATTTTCTCGCATTGCTCTACTGCGAGAAACTCGCAAGTGAGAAGCAGCCCTTAGAAGTTTAGAGACCGATGAGTGAGAAGTGTCAATGGGGATGTTAAAGTCACCCATGATGATGGTGGGGGATGTCGGTGGAAAGGAAATGTAGTAGCCAGGTGGCGAAATGGTCAAAAAAAGGCAGTGGCTGGCCCTGGAGGGCGGTAAATGACAGTCAGCCAGAAAATAAAACGTAACATTCATACACAAGAGTGTCCTAGTGATTAGGTTCATTATAGGTCCTATTGATGAACTATTTGGTCTCTATGTAGGCTTTAATGCCTAAATCTGTGCCCTGCATCCAATACGCGGATTCACCTAATGAGATAGTGGACAAAACGCGTTGGAAGGCCTATAGGTTCTAATAGGGTTAGAAGTAGTTAAGGCCTGTGGCCTGCCTTCGGATGTGGGGGAGGGGGGGGGGGGGGAACGACGACACAGGATTCAGCAATTATTCCAGGAACAGAATATATAACCTGTAGGTGAATAGGCACTCTGATTACCAGGCAAGCGACCTCAGATGACGAGACATCTACTGATGTGTGAGGCTGTTTCATTCTTGATAATGTCACCACTGTGATTTTATGTATTATTGTTTATATTTGACATTTAATGTCCATGATTCCAATGGCCAGGGAGTCACCACTGTGACTCTTCAGGATTGAATATCTAGGATAGAGAATGTCTGGATCATCTGCTCACCAGTTGCAGCACAGCCTTGTGAACTGAGGAGCGGTTTAATCAGTAGTAGATTTATTGGATGATCTATTACTGACACCTCTACCGCTATTACCATTGACACTTATTGGGGCTCCTTGAAGGTATGTTTTGGAGCACTGGTGGTTTTATGCAGGAACCACGATCAGTGGCTTTTACACCTAATTCACTAATGAAGTCTGTGGTGGACGGGATATGAATGGTTAATCCATTCCTTTTTGTACGGGTTTATGAGCACTTTAATTACTAGGACCCTGTTGTGTATGAATTTTAAAGTTACATTTTAAATATCAAATCCCTCGGTTGCAATTTGGGTGCACAGCAAACTCAACTTTAGTGTCTAGTGCCAGGCAGCTGCTGCCAAGGCCAATAAAATTCATAGGATTCATTAAAAACTGCATAGAAGCTCATGACAAAAACAGTTTTGCCTCTATACAAGTCACTACTGTGCCCACATTTAGAATACTGTGTAAAATGTTGGGCTCATCTACAAGAAGGACATAGCTGAACTATAGCGGGTGCAGAGAAGAGCAACTAAGATTATTAAAGGGAATGGGTGAATGACACCAAGACAGATTATCAAGCTTAGTGGTGTTCAGTTTTGAAAAACAAAGGCTTAGGGGCGACCTTTGTATAATTTACAAATACACGATGGAACTATACAGAGATCTTTCCAATGATCTTTTTATACCTAGATCTGTAACGGTGACAAAAAAGCATCCTCTACGCTAGAGGAAAAAAGGTGTAATCAGAAAAGCAGATTCTTTACTGTAAGAGGAGTGAGATTTCGGAACTCACTGCAATACTGCAATGTGATGTGATGTTTAAATAGTTGATTCACTACCAAAATTACAAAGAGGGTCTGGATACCTTCCTTAAAAAAAAAAAAATAAATAAATAAATAAATAAATAAATAAATAAATAATAATAATAATACCGGTTATACCTACCAGATTCTGCTGATGGGCTTTTGATCCGGGGAACTAGTCCTATTACCGTATGTGGTCTTGGGAAATAATATTGTCCCTAATATGGCACAATTATCTGCCTCATGGGTGTTTTTTTGCCTTCCTCTGGATCCACATGTTAAGTCGATAGAGTTGAACTTATAACCTAGGTCTACCTTCAACCTTAAAACATCTTACTCAGGAAATATTAAAGCTGAAAACTGAGTCTACTGTTCTATAGGCACTGATTTTTCCATACACAATTTATGCACATATTAATACAAGTCAAATAATAAGTTTTGCACAATTACCTTCGAGTCTCTGAATTTTGGCTTTTACGCAGACAATGGTTTCAAATGGTGACACCCGAAGTTCAAAGCAAGTTCCTGTAAGAGTTTCAATGAAGAGCTCCATGGTCTCATAGAAAGGTAGCTTGTAGTGGAAGGACCCAATGTTATCTTCGTTAAAAAATGGAGGTTCCTTTTTGTTGGACATTGCATAGGATAAAAAAATAAAAAAAATGTGCAGGAAGAACTAAAATGAGAAAACCTCTGGACCACAGACACATGGGGTGTTATCTTGCTCCATTTTTAAATATGGCAACCTGCAGACACAACAAGGTGGTAAGAAATGGAGTGACTCCACATAATCTACAATTTGGCATTTTATTTTTTACTTTTTTTTCCAATGTTGAAGTCAATGATCACAATTAAATATCATAGCAAGAGATATAGAGCGATGATTGGTGCCGCACTGATTACACCAGTGCTGGAGTCGGTCGACATTCTCTAATTTGACGGAAAGAACAAACATTCCCTGTATTAAATTGATTGATGCCATAAAGGTAATGGTGTCCATTACACATCTGTTCTAATAAATTACTTTCCACTTTAACAAGAGCATGAGTTTGAGAAGAAAGCATATATGATACACGAGACAAGGCGAGTAGCATTGTTAATTGTATGACTAGGTCACAGGAAAAAAGAGAATTTTGTTACTTACCGTAATTCTTTTTCTTATAGTTCCGTATTGGGAGACCCAGACCATGGGTGTTCAGCTTCTGCCTCCGGAGGAGGGAGACACAAAGTACTACACTTAAAAGTGTAGCTCCTCCCCCTGAGCTTATACACCCCCTGGTAGCCAGTCCTAGACAGTTTAGTGCAAAAGCTGAAGGAGAATAGCCACCCACAAGTAGAACAGAGTAAGAACCGGAACAACCGGAGACTCTGTCCACGACAACAGCCGTGATAACACACGGAACAAGAAAATTGCCAACAGGAAGGGAGCTGGGTCTCCCAATACGGAACTATAAGAAAAAGAATTTACGGTAAGTAACAAAATTCTCTTTTTCTTTATCGTTCCTTTGGGACACCCAGACCATGGGACGTTCCAAAGCTGTCCCTGGGTGGGAATAAACAGAAAAAACTAAGTAGGCGGAGCCTAACTTCACAAGTGGGCAATCAAAAAGCTGTGGAGAGAAAAGCGCACATAGGGTCTTATCTGGCAAACAATGCAGGCTTAAATAATGAAAAACAGGTGCTCACCTATGGAAGTTGTGACAGGCACAACTCCTATGTATGCAGAAATTGGTCAAGCAGCAGCCCCGATGATGCAACAGGGAATCATGAATAGATAAGAAAGTCGGGTTTAACACTGCGCTAAAACCATGAAGCCAAACGATGTGATGAATTCTTTGCTATATTTTCTTTATTTAGGACTTGTCCTAAATAAAGAAAATATAGCAAAGAATTCATCACATCGTTTGGCTTCATGGTTTTAGCGCAGTGTTAAACCCGACTTTCTTATCTATTCATGATTCACAAGTGGGCGACAGCCGCCTGAAGGATGCGTCTGCCCAAGCTCGCATTTGCCGAAGCACGAGCATGCACTTAGTAGTGCTTCGAAAAGGTATGCAGGCTAGTCCAAGTGGCAGCCTGACAGACTTGTTGAGCCGTAGCCTGGTGCCTAAAAGACCAAGAGGCACCGACAGCTCTGGTCGAGTGTGCTTTGATCCCCGGCGGGGGAGGCACCTGAGTACTCTGGTAGGCGTCCGAAATGGTCGATCTAATCCAACGGGCCAAGGTCTGCTTAGAAGCAGAGACCCTTGCGCCGCCCTGTGGTTAGCACAAAAAGAGAGGTGCACCGCCTAAGCGCAGCGGTGCGAGACACAAATCCGGAGAGCACGCACCAGATCTAGAGTATGCAGCGCTTTCTCAAAGCGATGAACAGGGGCCGGACAGAAGGAAGGCAAGGAAATATCCTGGTTAAGGTGGAAGGGAGAGACCACCTTAGGAAGAAAGTCCGGGGTCGGACGGAGAACTACCTTGTCTTGGTGAAAAACCAAAAAAGGTGACTCCGAGGAGAGCGCAGCCAAATCAGAGACTCTCCTGAGAGAAGTTATGGCAACTAGAAAGGCCACCTTTTGAGAAAGACGATACAAAGAAACCTCCCTAAGGGGCTCGAAAGGGGGTTTCTGCAATACCGTGAGGACCAAGTTAAGGTCCCAGGGATCCAAGGGCCGCCGATAACGCGGAATGATGTGAGACGCACCTTGCATTAAGGTGCGGACCTGAGCCAGCCGGGCGAGACGCCGCTGGAATAGCACTGATAAAGCTGAGACTTGTCCCTTGAGAGAGTTGAGGGACAGTCCTAGCTGCAGACCGGACTGTAAAAAAGACAGAAGGGTCGGCAACGAGAATGGCCAAGGAGAATGGCCGGAAGAGCGACACCAGGACAGGAACATTTTCCAAGTCCTGTGATAGATCTTGACGGAGGAAGACTTACGGGCCCGAGTCATAGTGGAGATGACTTCAGGAGGAATACCAGAAGCTGTCAAAATCCAGGACTCAAGAGCCACGCCGTCAATTTGAGTGCCGCAGAATTCGGGCGGAAAAACGGACCTTGCGAGAGCAGGTCTGGACGGTCCGGAAGATGCCACGGCATCTCCACGGACAGTTGGAGCAGGTCCGGATACCAAGCTCGCCTGGGCCAGTCCGGTGCAATGAGGATGACTCAACTGCCCTCCATTCTGATCTTGCGCAGGACTCTGGGCAAGAGAGCTAGAGGGGGAAACACGTAGGACAGACGAAACTGGGACCAGTCTTGAACCAGAGCGTCCGCGGCGAAGGCCTGATGATCGTGGGAGTGAGCCACGTAAACCGGAACCTTGTTGTTGTGACAGGATGCCATTAGGTCCACGTCCGGAGTGCCCCACTTGTGGCAGATTAACTGAAACACTGCCGGGTGCAGGGACCACTCGCCACCGTCCACGGATTGACGGCTGAGATAATCTGCCTCCCAGTTTTCTACGCCAGGGATGTGGACTGCGGATATGGTGGACTTGGAGTCCTCCGCCCATTGAAGGATGCGTTGGACCTCCAACATTGCCAGGCGGCTGCATGTCCTGCCTTGGTGATTAATGTAGGCAACCGCTGTCGCGTTGTCTGACTGGACTCGAATGTGCCTGCCCGCCAACAGGTGGTGAAAGGCTAGGAGAGCTAGAAGCACAGCTCTGGTTTCCAGCACATTGATTGAAAGGGCTGACTCGGACGGAGTCCAAGTGCCCTGTGCTTGTGGTGGAGATGTACCGCTCCCCAGCCGGATAGGCTGGCATCCGTGGTGAGAATCACCCAGGACGGAGTCAGGAAGGAGCGCCCTTGGAACAGGGAGAGGGGTCGAAGCCACCACTGAAGAGAGCTCCTGGTCCGTGGCGACAGAGCCACTAACCTCTGTAAGGAGGAAGGCCGCTTGTCCCAACAGCGGAGAATGTCCAGCTGCAGAGGACGCAGATGGAACTGGGCAAAGGGAACCGCCTCCATGGAGGCCACCATTTGACCTAGCACCTGCATCAGATGCCTGAGGGTATAACGGCGGGGCCTCAGGAGAAAGCGCACCGCCAACCGGAGTGACAGCTGTTTGTCTAAGGGCAACTTCACAAGTGCCGGCAAAGTCTCGAACTGCATCCCTAGGTACGTGAGACTCTGGGTCGGAGTCAGAGTGGATTTGGGAAGATTGACAATCCACCCGAATTGGGCTAGGGTGGCGAGAGTGAGCGAAACACTCCGCTGACAGTCTGCGCTGGATGTACCCTTGACCAGAAGGTCGTCCAGATAAGGAAGCACTGCTAACCCCTGGAGGTGCAGGACCGCAATCACTGCCACCATGACCTTGGTGAATACCAGAGGGGCCGTGGCTAACCAGAAGGGGAGAGCCACGAATTGGAAATGATCCTCTCCTATCGCAAAACGTAACCAACGCTGATGTGACACTGCGATTGGCACATGTAGATAGGCATCTCTGATGTCTATGAACGCCAGGAACTCCCCTTGGGTCATAGAGGCAATGACTGATTGCAGAGACTCCATGCGAAAATGCCGCACCCGGACATGCTTGTTGAGAAGCTTGAGATCCAGGATGGGCTGGAAGGTACCGTCCTTTTTTGGAACTAGGAAGAGATTTGAGTAAAAACCTCTGAACCGTTCCTGAGCGGGAACTGGGACAATCACTCCGTTTGCCTGCAAGGACGCCACGGCCTGCGAGAAGGCGGCGGCCTTGGAGCAGGGGGGAGTTGAGAGAAAAAATCTGTTTGGAGGGCTGGAAGAGAATTCTATCCTGTAGCCGTGAGATATGATGTCTCTCACCCACTGATCGGAGACTTGCTTTAACCAAGCGTCGCCAAAGTGGGAGAGCCTGCCACCGACTAAGGACGTGGCTGGAGCGGGCCGAGAGTCATGAGGAAGCTGCCTTAGTGGCAGAACCTCCTGCGGTCTTCTGCGGACGCGCTTTTGGGCGCCAGTTGGATTTCTGATCCTTGGCTGAGTTAGCGGACGAGGCGGAAGGCTTAGAGGATGACCAGTTGGAGGAACGAAAGCTCGATTGATTCCTACCCTGGTCGGGTTTCCTGGTCTTGGTTTGTGGCATGGAAGTACTCTTCCCGTCAGTAGCTTCTTTAATGATTTCATCCAGCTGTTCACCAAACAGCCGTGAACCAGCAAAAGGGAGCCCAGCAAGAAACTTCTTGGAAGAAGCATCTGCCTTCCACTCTCAAAGCCACAAAATCCTGCGGATAACAAGAGAATTAGCTGAAGCCACCGCAGTGCGGTGAGCAGCCTCTAGCATGGCAGACATGGCATAGGATGAAAAAGCTGAAGCCTGAGCAGTTAAGGTAACCATCTCAGGCATAGATTCCTTGGTGAGGGAATGCATCTCCTCTAGAGAAGCAGAGATGGCTTTGAGAGCCCACACTGCTGCAAAAGTCGGGGAAAACGCGGCCCCCGCAGCTTCATACACAGATTTGGCCAGAAGGTCAATCTGACGGTCAGTGGAATCCTTAAGTGAGGTGCCGTCAGCCACCGTCACAACGGTCCGGGCTGGGCTGATAGCCTAGACAACGGAGGGTCTACCTTTGGGGAGTGAGACCACTCCTTGACCACCTCAGGTGGAAATGGAAACCGGTCATCAGAACCACGCTTTGGAAAGCGTTTGTCAGGGCAGGCCCTGGGTTTGGTCACAGCGGTCTGAAAACTGGAGTGGTTAAAGAACACACTCTTTACACTCTTAGGCGAGGTAAACTGATGTTTTTCTGCCAAAGAGAGTTGCTCCTCTGACACTGGCGGATTGAGATCCAGCACAGAATTAATAGAAGCAATCAAATCACTAAGATCTGAGTCACCCTCAGAGAAATCGATGGGATACATAGCCTCCGAGCCCCCAGTGAGGGCATCCTCCTCATCTTGAGAGTCAGCTCTTGAGACAGAGCCGTGGGATGGGGAGGGGGAGGAAACCCTGCGCCTTCTCTTAGAAGGACGGGGTCTGGGATCAGATGATGAATCCTCCGTGAGCTCCGATGGACGGAGGTCAGAGGATAGGAGTCCTGTCAAGAGTATTAGAGGCACCCTGTGAGGGGGGCTGATGCATATTCATCAAAGTCCTGGACAAAAGCCCCATGGACTCAGCAAATGACTGGGATATGGACCTAGAAAAAGTACTCTACCCAGGCCGGGGGTTCAATCACAGGTGCAGCAGCATCAGCCTGAGAGACCACTGGGGGTGAGACTCCAGGCTGTGGCACCGCCAAGTTAGAGCAGACATCACAATGTGGATAGGTGCTCGGCTCAGGCAGCAGGAGCTTACATGTAGTGCATGCAGAATAAAGCTTTGGAGCCTTGCTCCTTGTGTGAGACATGCTGCTGGAGTGGGGGCTTTGCAGAGAATGAACCCCAGGGAGAATATACAGAGGTCCACAACCGGAGACCGGCTGTGGCTTACCAGACCGCTGAGCGCGGTGTTGTGTGCCCTCCAGATCCCGAAGCCCGGTCCCCCAGTCGCAGCACCTCAGCAGAGATGCAGAATGCAGGATGTCCCAGAGCAGAGTGAACTCTGCCTGAGAAGAGGGCGTTCCTATAAAAGAGCGGGAACTGGAGGGCTATAGAGACCTGCAGGGAAGGAGGGACACCCCAGCAGTGGGGAGTGTCCCTCCCCTGTGTAGAACGGCCGCCGGGAGGAGCTGAACCTGTCCCTCTGCATGAGTGACATGCGAGGGCAGGAAAATGAAACTAGGCCTCCGGCGAAGCCGGGGCCTAAATTTAAGCGGCGAGGCCGACAAGCAGGCACCATCGGTGCGGTTCTCAGGCAAAAGCTAGAGAACCCGCCGGAAAAGTTAAAACAATCACATACAGCATACTCTCCCCTTACAATAAAGAACCGAGACCCCCAACATAAATGTCTCAGGTACTTAGCTGCTGAGACGCAGGGCCATGTCCCTGGGGATGAGTGCTCCGGTCCAACAGAATCCTCAAGGGGCTGTGGATGGAGACCGGACTCCTGCCAGGCATGGAGACCGTGCTGGCTCCCACTTCAAGCCAGAGCCCAGAAGGGATGGTGAAGGAGCGTGGCATGTAAGGCTGCAGCCTTGCAAATCAACCTTAACAACACCGCCGACACAGTGGGGTGAGACGGGACATGCCGGGAGTCCAGACATGGACCCGCTTTTCTTCAAACTCTTTCCAAAAGTCAAACAAATCAGATGAGAATGCATGTGTGGATGTATGCCTCCTGACACAAAGCAATAAACTGGCTAGGACTGGCTACCAGGGGGTGTATAAGCTCAGAGGGAGGAGCTACACTTTTAAGTGTAGTACTTTGTGTGTCCTCCGGAGGCAGAAGCTAAACACCCATGGTCTGGGTCTCCCAAAGGAACGATAAAGAAAAAGCTCTATACTAATATACAGCCTGATACATTATTCTAGACAATAAAATAATAAAAAGGTGGAATTCTATTGACTGTATTTGTATTGGGATTTATCAGGTCTCAGGTGTGAACAGTTCTTAATGTTTGTAAGTTCTGATGCTGCGATCTGTTGGCCTCGTTGAATAGGTCTTTTGTAAATAAGTTTTCCAAGACTTCTGAATCTCTTGGGTGCAGGGCCTTTTAGGACTCACTAGTGAAGACAGACTTTTTTGTTGTCAAGTTACCACGTAGCTGTTTAAATAAAGGGAACGTGAAGGATCCATCATATGTCAATAGGGTTGGTCATGGTCCATCACAGCATCTCTAAGAATGTAAACTAAGGTGTGAGAATAGACCTGTCAAACGGATATTATATAATCTGAATGGTGTACTCTAGGAGGGCTTCTATACAGAACGGAAGGAACTACTGATGCATGATGTACACCAGCCGCAGTAAGACTATATACAGTGTGTCCACCCATATCCTGTCCACCGCCATTAACTTGAGAACGGCGGCAGCTATAGACATAGAAGTAGTGTCTAGGTATAGTAAAGTGACCATGCGCTACGCAATGAAACCACCTATTGTGCCACCTGGTGGAAAACAACGGAGTTAGCATTTTTAGCCCAAAAACGGAACGAGAGAGAAAAAAAGTGAATTGAAAAATTGCAGGGTATCATCAATTCAATACGAATCGACACTTTGCATACAGAAATGCTATGATATGAAACCCATGACCCCCCAAAACATTGAATGCTGGTCACGCATATGGCGCTCATTTATCTTTGATGCTCAAAGTGGCCACCGTCAGCTGCAATGCACATCTGGACAGCATACTGTATCTTGCTGCACGTCGTGCAATATTGTAGGTGACACGTTTGCACAAGCATCTGTGATACGTCGTCGTAGGTCCTGCAATGTTGGTGGAGGGGTCGCATACACCTGCTGTTTGATGTGACCTCTCAGAAAGAAGTCCAATGGGGTCAGGTCAGGTGAGCGTGGTGGCCACTCCACGCAGCCACCATACCCAATGACTTGTAGGAAGGTCTCCATGAGGTATCGCTTCACATCCACAGCCTTGTGAGTTTTACACGTTCTTATCATAGCATTTCTGTATGCAAGGTGTTGATTCGTATTAAATTGATGATGCCCTACAACTTTGTAATTCACTTTTTTTCCCCTCTCTCTCGTTTCGGTTTCAAAATAAAAATGCTAACTCCGTTGTCTTCCACCAGGTGGCGCTATAGGTGGTTTCATTGTGTAGCGCATTGATACTTTACTATACCTAAACAAAAAAAACTGAAGTCCTCAGTGGTTGATACCTTTTAATGGCTAACTGAAAAGATGGTAATAATAGCAAGCTTTCGAGACTACTCAGGTCTCTTCTTCAGGCTCAATATAAACACAATCTGAAAAGTCACATATTTATTTCACA
The DNA here is from genome assembly GCF_048569485.1 of Anomaloglossus baeobatrachus. Taxonomy (NCBI): domain Eukaryota; kingdom Metazoa; phylum Chordata; class Amphibia; order Anura; family Aromobatidae; genus Anomaloglossus; species Anomaloglossus baeobatrachus. Next base: position 144,167,447 of record NC_134357.1, on the reverse strand, counting down.
ACAGGACATAGAATGGGGCAGTAAAACAAGTTATGTGAAGCAGAACTATCACTATGGCAAGAGGACAAACTTGTGGCCATAAATATTGCTGCAGTTCAGTGTGAAAGTTTTATTGTCCTCTGATTAGGGTCTGGTCCAAGGCTGTGATGGCCCCGGATGGTCTGAGGAGCACATCTCTTAATTGATGTAGAAACACATGAATCCATGAGACACATTCATCCCTGCTCTGAATGTGTCAAAGGTCATCATAAGTTTGTACTCCCATAGTCTTCTATCTCTCTGGGACTTGAAATTCCCTTTCAATACCAGCAATTTCATGTCCATGATGCTGTGGTCTGAATTACAAAAATGTTTGGCCACAGGTAGATCTATTCTTTTTTTCCTTAATTGTGTGGTGGTGAGAATTCATCCTTGTCCTGAGCTGTTGTCCTGTCTCCCCTACATACAGACCCCCCAACTGGACATTTGGTCTGTATGTAGGGGAGACAGGACAACCGCTCAGGACAAGGATGAATTCTCACCCACCCACCAACGTTCACCATCCAACCTGATGGAACTGGAGCGGATCTGCAAGGAAAAATGGCAGAGGATCCCCAAATCCAGGTGTGAAAAACTTGTTGCATCATTCCCAAGAAGACTGATGGCTGTACTAGCTCAAAAGGTGCTTCTACTCAATACTGAGCAAAGGGTCTGAATGCTGATCACCATGTGATTTCAGTTTTTCTTGTTTAATAAATTTGCAAAAAATTCTACATTTGTTTTTTTCTGTTAAGATGGTGTGCAGAGTGTACATTAATGAGAAAAAAAATGAACTTTTTTGAATTTTCCAAAGGGGTCTGAATACTTTCCATACCCACTGTATATGCCCCCTCCTCAGATAAAAAGGCAAGGAATTTGAGGAAGTGGAATTTACTTTCCAAAATGCAGTATTTTAAAGACAAATACATTTTATATGATTAATAGCACTAGTGCCTAGGATTTAAATTGATTTATCCACATGCTTCCTGTGATGGTGGTTTTTACCCACCGAGGTGTCCCTGGAGGCACCTGTAGCAGCAATTCCCAAAGTTGGGTCCATAACTTTACAAGTGGTTGGGAACTTCACAACCACACAAGGTGAGAAGTTACCTCTACCACAGTATTACTTCGCTGTGATCACTCGCTGAGGTTTTTAATATTTATTTTGTAGCTCATTACCAAGAACTAAGTGTCCTTCAAAAATTGATCAAGAGACCAGAACAAAAAAAAAAAAATGATCAGGAGGCTGCAGAAATTCCTACAGCAACCTGAAAGGAGCTGAAGGAATTTCTGGCAAGTACTGGTTGTGACAACAATCTCCTGTATTCTTCATATGTCTGACCTGCAAGACGGAAGCCTAATCTTACTAAGCAAAACTGCCAAGCCTGGCTACGTTTTGCCAAAACCTACATTAAGTCTGCCAAGAGCATGTAGGAAACCATGTTATGGTCTGATGAGATCAAAGATTAACTTTTCGGACACACAATAATATATGAACGAACACACACACACACACACACACACACACACACACACACACACACACACACACACACACACACACAGGAACCTGGGACGCAGTGGAACGCATTGATGCGTTCCACCATAGGTCCTAGCCCTCCACTGTATTGCGTCCCATCTTTCCCTGCTGGCCGGAAGGAATTGGCATCGCCGGATGTGGTGTTTGTGCGTGTTCTGATGTATGAGCGTGTCGGCCAGAAGCAGGGAAGGACTCTTGTGGCATATACCTGCTGGGAGCGCCCGCCAAAGAGTGCAGGAGGACCTGGGAGTCACAGACATGTGGGGTCTGGTAAGTAGGATTTTCCTGGTGGAGCCTGCATTTTTTGGGGAGTAAACTTACTCCCAACCATGTTTCCCCAAAAATTAGACCTACCCGAAAATGAGCCCTGGATCTTTAAAATCAGAGACAAAAAAAATAAAATATTAAATAAAGTACTGTATAAGACAGTGTCTTGTTTTTGGAAAAACATGGTAGAAATGTAGTATAGTTCTCCTGATTAGCACTGTCTTACCTCATGTGCAGGGAAGTGCAGTAGCTTAGGTATCCATGGTTACGACCACTCATAGTGACAGTTAGCTCCTTGTGGTTGTAACCATGGCTACCTAAGGCTACTTTCACACATCCGGTTTGAGCAGTGCGGCTCAATCCGGCTGTGAAACCTATGCAATGGATGAGGCGAAAACACCGCATCCTTTGCATAAGTTTTTACATGCGGCCCATCCGTTTTTTTCCGGTGAACGAGGCTTATTTGTGTTTTATTTAAAATAAAGGATTTTTCGGTGTCTGTGTTTTATTCACTTTACTTACGGATTGATCATGTCAGCTGTCACATAGACGCTGCCATGATCAAGCCTGGAGTTAATGGCGGTGATCCGCCACCATTAACTGCTTGTATTACCCTGACTGCCACTGCTAAAAGGCAGCAAGAAGAGCTGGGGACACTCAGATACTGCTGCATAATGCATGTAACAGTCCCGGGGCAGCTGCGACTGATATTCTCGGCTGCGGGAGGTGGGAGGGAGGTGGGGGACATTAACCCTGCCCCTCGCCCTCCCCAGCCTGAGAATACCGGGCCGACGCTGTGTGCTTACCTCGGCTGGACGGTAAATATACAGCGGAGCCCATGTGCTTTGTTTTCTATATTTCCGTTTGATTTCTATGTGTGTTCTATGTGTCTGTGTTCTATGTCTGTGTCTGTGTCTGTGTTCTATGTCTGTGTTCTGTGTTCTGTGTTCTGTGTTCTGTGTTCTGTGTTCTGTGTTCTGTGTTCTGTGTTCTGTGTTCTGTGTCTGTGTTCTGTGTTCTGTGTTCTGTGTCTGTGTCTGTGTTCTGTGTTCTGTGTCTGTGTCTGTGTCTGTGTCTGTGTCTGTGTCTGTGTCTGTGTCTGTGTCTGTGTCTGTGTCTGTGTCTGTGTCTGTGTCTGTGTCTGTGTCTGTGTCTGTGTGTGTCTGTGTCTGTGTCTGTGTGTGTCTGTGTCTGTGTGTGTCTGTGTCTGTGTGTGTCTGTGTCTGTGTGTGTCTGTGTCTGTGTGTGTCTGTGTCTGTGTCTGTGTCTGTGTGTGTCTGTGTCTGTGTCTGTGTCTGTGTCTGTGTCTGTGTCTGTGTCTGTGTCTGTGTGTGTCTGTGTCTGTGTGTGTCTGTGTCTGTGTGTGTCTGTGTCTGTGTGTGTCTGTGTCTGTGTCTGTGTGTGTCTGTGTCTGTGTGTGTCTGTGTCTGTGTGTGTCTGTGTCTGTGTGTGTCTGTGTCTGTGTGTGTCTGTGTCTGTGTGTGTCTGTGTCTGTGTCTGTGTCTGTGTCTGTGTCTGTGTCTGTGTCTGTGTCTGTGTCTGTGTCTGTGTCTGTGTCTGTGTCTGTGTCTGTGTCTGTGTCTGTGTGTGTCTGTGTCTGTGTCTGTGTCTGTGTCTGTGTGTGTCTGTGTCTGTGTCTGTGTCTGTGTCTGTGTCTGTGTCTGTGTCTGTGTGTGTCTGTGTCTGTGTGTGTCTGTGTCTGTGTGTGTCTGTGTCTGTGTGTGTCTGTGTCTGTCTGTGTCTGTGTCTGTGTGTGTCTGTGTCTGTGTCTGTGTCTGTGTGTGTCTGTGTCTGTGTGTGTCTGTGTCTGTGTGTGTCTGTGTCTGTGTGTGTCTGTGTCTGTGTCTGTGTGTGTCTGTGTCTGTGTGTGTCTGTGTCTGTGTGTGTCTGTGTCTGTGTGTGTCTGTGTCTGTGTGTGTCTGTGTCTGTGTCTGTGTGTGTCTGTGTCTGTGTGTGTCTGTGTCTGTGTGTGTCTGTGTCTGTGTGTGTCTGTGTCTGTGTGTGTCTGTGTCTGTGTGTGTCTGTGTCTGTGTGTGTCTGTGTCTGTGTGTGTCTGTGTCTGTGTGTGTCTGTGTCTGTGTGTGTCTGTGTCTGTGTGTGTCTGTGTCTGTGTCTGTGTCTGTGTCTGTGTCTGTGTGTGTCTGTGTCTGTGTCTGTGTGTGTCTGTGTCTGTGTCTGTGTCTGTGTGTGTCTGTGTCTGTGTCTGTGTCTGTGTGTGTCTGTGTCTGTGTGTGTCTGTGTCTGTGTCTGTGTGTGTCTGTGTCTGTGTGTGTCTGTGTCTGTGTGTGTCTGTGTCTGTGTCTGTCTGTGTCTGTCTGTGTCTGTGTCTGTCTGTGTCTGTGTCTGTGTCTGTGTCTGTGTGTGTCTGTGTCTGTGTCTGTGTCTGTGTCTGTGTCTGTGTCTGTGTGTGTCTGTGTCTGTGTGTGTCTGTCTGTGTCTGTGTCTGTGTCTGTGTCTGTGTCTGTGTCTGTGTCTGTGTCTGTGTCTGTGTCTGTGTGTGTCTGTGTCTGTGTGTGTCTGTGTCTGTGTGTGTCTGTGTCTGTGTGTGTCTGTGTCTGTGTCTGTGTCTGTGTCTGTGTCTGTGTCTGTGTCTGTGTCTGTGTGTGTCTGTGTCTGTGTGTGTCTGTGTCTGTGTGTGTCTGTGTCTGTGTCTGTGTCTGTGTCTGTGTCTGTGTCTGTGTGTGTCTGTGTCTGTGTGTGTCTGTGTCTGTGTGTGTCTGTGTCTGTGTGTGTGTCTGTGTCTGTGTCTGTGTCTGTGTCTGTGTCTGTGTGTGTCTGTGTCTGTGTGTGTCTGTGTCTGTGTGTGTCTGTCTGTGTCTGTGTGTGTCTGTGTCTGTGTCTGTGTGTGTCTGTGTCTGTGTGTGTCTGTGTCTGTGTGTGTCTGTGTCTGTGTGTGTCTGTGTCTGTGTGTGTCTGTGTCTGTGTGTGTCTGTGTCTGTGTGTGTCTGTGTCTGTGTCTGTGTCTGTGTCTGTGTGTGTCTGTGTCTGTGTGTGTGTCTGTGTCTGTGTCTGTGTCTGTGTCTGTGTGTGTCTGTGTCTGTGTCTGTGTGTGTCTGTCTGTGTCTGTGTGTGTCTGTGTCTGTGTCTGTGTGTGTCTGTGTCTGTGTGTGTCTGTGTCTGTGTGTGTCTGTGTCTGTGTGTGTCTGTGTCTGTGTGTGTCTGTGTCTGTGTGTGTCTGTGTCTGTGTGTGTCTGTGTCTGTGTCTGTGTCTGTGTGTGTCTGTGTCTGTGTCTGTGTCTGTGTGTGTCTGTGTCTGTGTGTGTCTGTGTCTGTGTCTGTGTGTGTCTGTGTCTGTGTGTGTCTGTGTCTGTGTCTGTGTGTGTCTGTGTCTGTGTGTGTCTGTGTCTGTGTGTGTCTGTGTCTGTGTGTGTCTGTGTCTGTGTCTGTGTGTGTCTGTGTCTGTGTGTGTCTGTGTCTGTGTGTGTCTGTGTCTGTGTCTGTGTGTGTCTGTGTCTGTGTGTGTCTGTGTGTGTCTGTGTGTGTCTGTGTGTGTCTGTGTCTGTGTGTGTCTGTGTCTGTCTGTGTCTGTGTCTGTGTCTGTGTGTGTCTGTGTCTGTGTCTGTGTCTGTGTGTGTCTGTGTCTGTGTGTGTCTGTGTCTGTGTGTGTCTGTGTCTGTGTGTGTCTGTGTCTGTGTGTGTCTGTGTCTGTGTGTGTCTGTGTCTGTGTCTGTGTGTGTCTGTGTCTGTGTGTGTCTGTGTCTGTGTGTGTCTGTGTCTGTGTGTGTCTGTGTCTGTGTGTGTCTGTGTCTGTGTGTGTCTGTGTCTGTGTGTGTCTGTGTCTGTGTCTGTGTCTGTGTGTGTCTGTGTCTGTGTCTGTGTCTGTGTGTGTCTGTGTCTGTGTCTGTGTCTGTGTGTGTCTGTGTCTGTGTGTGTCTGTGTCTGTGTGTGTCTGTGTCTGTGTGTGTCTGTGTCTGTGTGTGTCTGTGTCTGTGTGTGTCTGTGTCTGTGTCTGTGTGTGTCTGTGTCTGTGTGTGTCTGTGTCTGTGTGTGTCTGTGTCTGTGTCTGTGTGTGTCTGTGTCTGTGTGTGTCTGTGTCTGTGTGTGTCTGTGTCTGTGTCTGTGTGTGTCTGTGTCTGTGTCTGTGTCTGTGTCTGTCTGTGTCTGTGTGTGTCTGTGTCTGTGTGTGTCTGTGTCTGTCTGTGTCTGTGTGTGTCTGTGTCTGTGTGTGTCTGTGTCTGTGTCTGTGTGTGTCTGTGTCTGTGTGTGTCTGTGTCTGTGTGTGTCTGTGTCTGTGTGTGTCTGTGTCTGTGTCTGTGTGTGTCTGTGTGTGTCTGTGTGTGTCTGTGTCTGTGTGTGTCTGTGTGTGTCTGTGTGTGTCTGTGTGTGTCTGTGTGTGTCTGTGTGTGTCTGTGTGTGTCTGTGTGTGTCTGTGTGTGTCTGTGTGTGTCTGTGTGTGTCTGTGTGTGTCTGTGTGTGTCTGTGTGTGTCTGTGTGTGTCTGTGTGTGTCTGTGTGTGTCTGTGTGTGTCTGTGTGTGTCTGTGTGTGTCTGTGTGTGTCTGTGTGTGTCTGTGTGTGTCTGTGTGTGTCTGTGTGTGTCTGTGTGTGTCTGTGTGTGTCTGTGTGTGTCTGTGTGTGTCTGTGTGTGTCTGTGTGTGTCTGTGTGTGTCTGTGTGTGTCTGTGTGTGTCTGTGTGTGTCTGTGTGTGTCTGTGTGTGTCTGTGTGTGTCTGTGTGTGTCTGTGTGTGTCTGTGTGTGTCTGTGTGTGTCTGTGTGTGTCTGTGTGTGTCTGTGTGTGTCTGTGTGTGTCTGTGTCTGTGTCTGTGTCTGTGTCTGTGTCTGTGTCTGTGTCTGTGTCTGTGTCTGTGTCTGTGTCTGTGTCTGTGTCTGTGTCTGTGTCTGTGTCTGTGTCTGTGTCTGTGTCTGTGTCTGTGTCTGTGTCTGTGTGTGTGTGTGTGTGTGTGTGTGTGTGATCTGTGCGTTTACTCTCTGCTCCGCTTCCTCTTCCTGTCATAATGACATCACTTCCCTGCAAAACTGCAGGCAAGCGATGTACATTACTGCAGGTAAACCGCGAAAAACCGCAGGGAATAACGCAGGAAAACGCAGTGAACCGCACAGAATTTGCTGCCTGCGTTATTCCCTGCGGGATTTCACGATTACATTGCAGTCAATGGAGTGAAATCCCGCAGCGATGTGCGGAAAAGAATTGACATGCAATTGTTTTTGCTGCGGGAATCCCGCAGCAAAACATGCAGCTGTCAAAATCCGCCTAGTGTGCACAGGATTTTTTTTTTCCATAGGTTTTGCTGGTGATTCACTGCAGAGATGTTATGAACATTTTCTGCAGCGAAACATGCAGCAAAACCGCAGGAAAACCGCGGCAAAAACCGGCAAGTGCGCACAGGGCCTTAAAGTTAGAAAAAGTTCTCAAGTTATTCTTCTTGGTATGTTTAGTTTTTTGTTTTAAATTACAAAACCCCAGCATTTGAACAGGGGGTGTGTAGACTTTCTATAACCATTGTAGTGACTTACACTAGTGTAAACAATGCGAAACCTTCAAGGGTGGTGAATTATGACCACGGACTGGAAGCTCCGCAGGTCAGTGCCTTCTCTCGTCTTATTGACCCCTTCATTACTTATTCTGGTGTTTGCTACTCCCCATTTGTAAAGCGCTGCAGATCCATAAAGATGAATATTATATTGTACGGATGCGTTTTGTTCACATAAAGAGCAGTTCTCTAAAATTATTCTTTTCTTTATCACTGGTGGTCATAAATGGTTTGAATTTCTTTTTTCCGTTTGCCATTAATGAACAGTGCTTTTGTGCAAAGCAAGGGGGTCTGAAAGCAGCTTCCCAAGGGGATGTGCACAGGATTTTTACAGTGGGTCTGCTGTGAAAAGTGCCTGAAAAAATTGCTAAATAAAAAATAAAAAAAAAAAAAAAAAGATTCTTAAATGACTCTTCTGATTCATTTGTATTATAAAACCACTTTCGCTGTCCCCTCCTTTTACCCAATCACTTCAATTTCTTATTTAAAAAAATACAAAAAAGGAAACCCCCCCCAAAAAACGCCTGATTGAGGGGGGGGGGGGGGGGGGAGTGCCTGTCCCTTATTTGAAACAGAAAACCGACCAGCACATCCAAGAAACAGACAAATGTGAATAGGTGCATACTGAAGGAATGAGTCATTATAATGAAAGAGAATACAGCTGCACAAAGAAATATTATACTACAGTAGGCAAGCATTGACTAAAATTTGGAAATGCATTACTGCCATAGAAACCATGTAAAAATGAGGTACGTGGTACACAATTTGGCCAATTAGTGATAAGCCCAACAGGCAGCAACAAGGCGTGCTCCGCTGTTGGGATCCCATCCATTAATGCCTTCTAGCTGGGATAGAAGCCTACAATTTAAAAAGGGAAGGTAGGATCTAGCTATAACTTTAATTAAAACGCCCTTGGCTTGTGGGCGGAATGCTCAGTCAGAATATAAAGAAAAAAAAAAAATACAAAAACTGGTCTGTTTCTTGGACGTGTTGGTCAATGTGAACCAGTGCATCCTGAAGGAACTAGTCCATACAATGAAAGCTGCACACTGAAATGCACTCAAGAAGAGGGTCCCAATAACAGAGTACGCCTTGTCGCTGACTGTTGGGCTCATCACGAATTGGCCATATTGTGTACCAAGTACCTTATTGTTAACCTAGTAATGCAGTTCCAGATTCAGCGTTTACCTGGTATAGAATTTCAGCCTGCAGCTGCATTTGCTTTACTTCTTTGAAGCTGGTCCTGATGGAATCTGCTCCAAAATAGGCTCTGTCCAATCAGAAGGCTTCAAAAACTCTTCAGGAAATAAAAACAAAAAATAGCGAAAGGACAGCATCTCATCTTCTAGAAAACACGTCCTTTTTGACAGTTTCAAAACAAAACTGTGTTCATATTGCCCTAGACTTTCACATACACAATGATCATAGCCAAGGCCTAAAAATTCTGTCCAAAGACGAAGTTACACGTCTGCACTTAGAGCGCAATATGCGACCAACTGCCTAACATAAGCCCACAAGTCAGTTAGATAAGGTAGGAAAGCCATTATTATGATCTGAGCTTGGACAGAGTTCCATGATCTCGTGAATTTGGCCTAAATTATTAGTTTTACTTATTTGTGGCACGTTTTCAGAGACTGATTTGGATTTTAATTCTATTCGAGAGACAAGAGAGGCTGGCGGACCCCACCGGGAGCCGGCTAATATGTAAGCTGCAGTAGAAAAACGGTTCATGTTACCAGAGCCACAGGTTCATAAATCACAGCCCAGCTCTATTATGGCAGCCATGTTTGTTTTACTGTAAAGCACTGATGCTTCCCAGAGTAATTATGCTTTTTGAAGGCGCCTGACCCTACCGCTTGTCTCTAATGACTAGGAAAAGGCAGTCAGCCATAGGGAGATGAGCGGGGAGCATACAGTGAGTTACTTAGCTGCTAATGGTTGTAACTATGGTTACCCAAGGTCCTGCAAATGAGATAAGCGGCATAATGAATCAGAACATTTCTAATTGGAGGTATTTGCTAATACTTCATATTGGGATAGGATCTTTTAGATGGGAATACCCCTTTAAGTTCTGGCTGGAGGGGTCCATTGTAAAAAGGTGGAAGGGACAGCTCTACCTCCTGATGTACACGGTTACATTAAACCAAATAGTTTTGCCATATACACTTCTGCAGTTGGTCTACTTTTATAAGTGGATCCAACACAGAATGGATCCCAGTGACATTGTGTGGGGCGCTGATTGGATTTCCAACATTTAGATAAGTCTAGCGCTGCATGTATTACCGACTTGTCATCAAATCTTACAGAACAGTCCGCAGGGCTCTGGACGAAGCCTCCATGTTTCTGCAGTGTGTCCGGGGGTTCCATCTGAATCCCACATAAAATGATATACAGGCGACCTGCTGATGGGTCCATTGAATACAATGATATAAGGAGTTCAAATGGACTCAGTTTGTATTGAATGTGCCCATTTATTCGGACGCGCAAAGAAATATAATCTGCAGAAACGTGGTGTGAACAGGGCCTAAAGCAATTGTGAATGAAACCAAATTCTAGAATCCACACTTGACCAACTCCCTGAGGATCATTTCTGCTAACTTATGTGATCATGATGTGACCCGTCACCTGTATACAGGCCGACCCTGTAATATGGAGACTGTGCATGTATACAGACCACCAGGTGGGAACATGTACAAGCCTGATCTGGAAAAAAAACCTCACACTTTTCAGCCCCCCCCACCCCCGAGCAGGGCACGCACGCGCACGCACGCACTTCTCCCGCCCCCCCCCCCCGAGCAGGGCGCGCGCACACCCACCCCAGAGCAGGGGGCGAGGGTGCGCGCCGCACACCCACCCACCCCAGACGAGGGGGCGAGGGTGCGCGCGCGCACACACACCCACCCCAGACGAGGGGGCGATGGTGCGCGCGCGCACACACACACCCACCCCAGACGAGGGGGCGATGGTGCGCGCGCGCACACACACACCCACCCCAGACGAGGGGGCGAGGACGCGCGCGCGCACACACACACCCACCCCAGACGAGGGGGCGAGGACGCGCGCGCGCGCACACACACCCACCCCAGACGAGGGGGCGATGGTGCGCGCGCGCACACACACACCCACCCCAGACGAGGGGGCGAGGACGCGCGCGCGCGCACACACACCCACCCCAGACGAGGGGGCGATGGTGCGCGCGCGCACACACACACCCACCCCAGACGAGGGGGCGAGGACGCGCGCGCGCACACACACACCCACCCACCCCAGACGAGGGGGCGAGGACGCGCGCGCGCACACACACACCCACCCACCCCAGACGAGGGGGCGAGGACGCGCGCGCACACACACACCCACCCACCCCAGACGAGACGAGGGGGCGAGGACGCGCGCGCACACACACACCCACCCCAGACGAGACGAGGGGGCGAGGACGCGCGCGCACACACACACCCACCCACCCCAGACGAGGGGGCGAGGACGCGCGCGCACACACACACCCACCCCAGACGAGGGGGCGAGGACGCGCGCGCACACACACACCCACCCCAGACGAGGGGGCGAGGACGCGCGCGCACACACACACACCCACCCCAGACGAGGGGGCGAGGACGCGCGCGCACACACACACCCACCCCAGACGAGGGGGCGAGGACGCGCGCGCACACACACACCCACCCCAGACGAGGGGGCGAGGACGCACGCGCACACACACCCACCCATGACGAGGGGGCGAGCGCACACACACCCACCCCAGACGAGGGGGCGAGGGCGCGCGCGCACACACACACACACCCACCCCAGACGAGGGGGGCGAGGGCGCGCGCGCGCCACACACACACACACACACACACACACACACACCCACCCCAGACGAGGGGGCGCGCGCACACACACACACACCCACCCCAGACGAGGGGGCGCGCGCACACACACACACCCACCCCAGACGAGGGGGCGAGGGCGCGCGCGCACACACACACACACCCACCCACGACGAGGGGGCGAGGGCGCGCACACACACCCACCCACCCCAGAGCAGGGGGCGAGAGCGCGCACACCTCAGAGGAACACTATAGATGCCCCACACCTGGAAAATGGCCCTTGAAGAGCTGACAATCTCCTTACGACTTAGAGGGCATGACCTACCTCCACACGAGTCAGCAGATCACTCACCGGCGGAGATACCCATAAGAGGTAACACTTGGCACAAAATGGTAGGGGTATCCTGGGTGAGATTTCCCAGCACTGTTGCCCCCCCTATCACTCCCCCACTAATATTTAGCCTGCCCTTCTATCCGGGGTGTATGGAGCGGCACATTACCCCCGACCTCCCGGCTATTATATCGGGGCAGATAGACCCCCACCCTGTACTCCCCTCCAACACCTTTCCACCGACTAACCCGAATTCGCTTCCAAGCCACGCCCCTCCTTTGTGACGTCAGAAAGACTGACAGACAATCGGACCATTTAACATCCGGCTCTAACAACGGCAACCCTGAGGCAGAGGGGCAGCCAATAAAAAGAGGGGGCGTGGCCATGTAGACAGTAGAGGGAGGCAGCTACTGGGAGGAGCGAGAGGGGCGGGACCTTCTGCTCTTGTTGTTGTTACAGAGATATCCGGACGTTAACCCCTGTCCTTAACAACGGGAGTCACATGACCCTTCAGTAAGGACGGCACAGGGCACCGCTAGATCATGTGACCAGATGACATCACCTAAAAAGAAACTATTGATGTTATAGTCATGTGACCGGTCACTTTTCGGAAGAATCTCTGCGCCTCCTGTCATCATGTGTCCAGTCAGGGTTGCGTCTAGATCAGAGTTGATTTTTTGTGGTCCTCAAAAAATCAACTCTGATCTAGCTGCTTCAGTAGTGAGCCGGCTATATCGGAGTTGATTTTTTGAGGCCTCATTTTTTCCACTCTGATTTAGCCGGCTCACTACTGAAGTGTCTAGATCAGAGTGGGTTTTTTGTGGTCCTCATTTTTTCCACTCTGATCTAGCCGGTTCACTGCTGAAGTGTCTAGATCAGAGTTGATTTCTTGAGGCCTCGCTGTAGTCACATGTTTTTGGTCACCTCATTTTATCCACTCCGTTCTAGCTGCTTCACCAGTGAGGTGGCTAGATCAGAGTTGATTTTTTGATGATCTCTGTGATCTTTTCTCCATACAACACAGTTCAGTTTCTACAGCGGGGTCTCCAGGCCTCAGAGCAGGGGCTGGAATCAGATTTATAATTGGAATGATTTCATGTTTTTATTTATTAGATGCTCACACTGTTATATTTATTATTTTTTTCCAAAGGGCAAATTTTTATTTTCATTATTATTATAACTTACATTTTATTATTATTTTTTACAATATAAATAATTCCACACAGCGCTGATTGTTCAGTTTTGCTGGAATTTTAATTTTACCGTATTTCCACAAGTCGTGACCGCATGACTGACATTGAAAGAGTGGGCGGAGCCTCACAAGGAAAAACGGAACCGCGCAGCTGACAGTCTTCATAACTTACCATATTGGATCAGAGTGGATTTTTTGAGGATCTCCCTGTAGCCTTCATTCTGTACATTTGGTACTGAAGTGACTGAAATTCAGTTTTTTGAAGAGTGGGAGGAGCCTCACGGCGAAAAACGTAACAGAGCGCAACCGAGAAAGTGCTTATAATTTCACACATGGTGTCGTAGTGGATTTTTTGAGGACCTCATTTTAGCCACTACATTATGTATATTTGGTACTGAGGTGACTGCAGTGGATTTTTTCGAAGAGTGGGAGGAGCCTCACGGCGAAAAACGTAACAGAGCGCAGCCGAGAAAGTGCTTATAATTTCACACATTATGTCGTAGTGGATTTTTTGAGGACCTCATTTTAGCCACTACATTATGTACATTTGGTACTGAGGTGACTGCAATGGATTTTTTCGAAGAGTGGGAGGAGCCTCAAAGCAAAAAGCGTAACAGAGCGCAGCTGAAAGTCCTCATAATATCCACATTGTGTCGTAGTGGATTTTTTGAGGACCTCAAAAAAGCCACTCCGTTCTAGCTGCTTCAGTAGTGAGCCGTCTATATCAGAGTGGATTTTTTGAGGACCTCATTTTAGCCACTACATTATGTACATTTGGTACTGAGGTGACTGCAATGGATTTTTTCGAAGAGTGGGAGGAGCCTCAAAGCAAAAAGCGTAACAGAGCGCAGCTGAAAGTCCTCATAATATCCACATTGTGTCGTAGTGGATTTTTTGAGGACCTCAAAAAAGCCACTCCGTTCTAGCTGCTTCAGTAGTGAGCCGTCTATATCAGAGTGGATTTTTTGAGGACCTCATTTTAGCCACTACATTATGTATATTTGGTACTGAGGTGACTGCAATGGATTTTTTCGAAGAGTGGGAGGAGCCTCAAAGCAAAAAGCGTAACAGAGCGCAGCTGAAAGTCCTCATAATATCCACATTGTGTCGTAGTGGATTTTTTGAGGACCTCAAAAAAGCCACTCCGTTCTAGCTGCTTCAGTAGTGAGCCGTCTATATCAGAGTGGATTTTTTGAGGACCTCATTTTAGCCACTACATTATGTACATTTGGTACTGAGGTGACTGCAATGGATTTTTTCGAAGAGTGGGAGGAGCCTCAAAGCAAAAAGCGTAACAGTGCGCAGCTGAAAGTCCTCATAATATCCACATTGTGTCGTAGTGGATTTTTTGAGGACCTCAAAAAAGCCACTCCGTTCTAGCTGCTTCAGTAGTGAGCCGTCTATATCAGAGTGGATTTTTTGAGGACCTCATTTTAGCCACTACATTATGTATATTTGGTACTGAGGTGACTGCAATGGATTTTTTCGAAGAGTGGGAGGAGCCTCAAAGCAAAAAGCGTAACAGAGCGCAGCTGAAAGTCCTCATAATATCCACATTGTGTCGTAGTGGATTTTTTGAGGACCTCAAAAAAGCCACTCCGTTCTAGCTGCTTCAGTAGTGAGCCGTCTATATCAGAGTGGATTTTTTGAGGACCTCATTTTAGCCACTACATTATGTACATTTGGTACTGAGGTGACTGCAATGGATTTTTTCGAAGAGTGGGAGGAGCCTCAAAGCAAAAAGCGTAACAGAGCGCAGCTGAAAGTCCTCATAATATCCACATTGTGTCTTAGTGGATTTTTTGAGGACCTCAAAAAAGCCACTCCGTTCTAGCTGCTTCAGTAGTGAGCCGTCTATATCAGAGTGGATTTTTTGAGGACCTCATTTTAGCCACTACATTATGTATATTTGGTACTGAGGTGACTGCAATGGATTTTTTCGAAGAGTGGGAGGAGCCTCAAAGCAAAAACCGTAACAGTGCGCAGCTGAAAGTCCTCATAATATCCACATTGTGTCGTAGTGGATTTTTTGAGGACCTCAAAAAAGCCACTCCGTTCTAGCTGCTTCAGTAGTGAGCCGTCTATATCAGAGTGGATTTTTTGAGGACCTCATTTTAGCCACTACATTATGTACATTTGGTACTGAGGTGACTGCAATGGATTTTTTCGAAGAGTGGGAGGAGCCTCAAAGCAAAAAGCGTAACAGTGCGCAGCTGAAAGTCCTCATAATATCCACATTGTGTCGTAGTGGATTTTTTGAGGACCTCAAAAAAGCCACTCCGTTCTAGCTGCTTCAGTAGTGAGCCGTCTATATCAGAGTGGATTTTTTGAGGACCTCATTTTAGCCACTACATTATGTACATTTGGTACTGAGGTGACTGCAATGGATTTTTTCGAAGAGTGGGAGGAGCCTCAAAGCAAAAAGCGTAACAGAGCGCAGCTGAAAGTCCTCATAATATCCACATTGTGTCGTAGTGGATTTTTTGAGGACCTCAAAAAAGCCACTCCGTTCTAGCTGCTTCAGTAGTGAGCCGTCTATATCAGAGTGGATTTTTTGAGGACCTCATTTTAGCCACTACATTATGTACATTTGGTACTGAGGTGACTGCAATGGATTTTTTCGAAGAGTGGGAGGAGCCTCAAAGCAAAAACCGTAACAGAGCGCAGCTGAAAGTCCTCATAATATCCACATTGTGTCGTAGTGGATTTTTTGAGGACCTCATTTTAGCCACTCCGTTCTAGCTGCTTCAGTAGTGAGCCGTCTATATCAGAGTGGATTTTTTGAGGACCTCATTTTAGCCACTCTGTTTTAGGTGATTCAGCAGTGAGCCGTCTAGATCAGAGTGGATATTTTGAGCACCTCATTTTTGCCACTCTATTCTAGATGATTCACTAGTGAGCTGTCTAGATTGGGCCCGTGAGTCACTGTGGCCCCGTGGACCTCCTGACGACGATCGTACTTTCATTTATATCGGTATCACCATCACAGATGCCAATACAATTGAAAGGAACAATGCGAGGAGGAGCAGAACACTCTATTTCTAATCATTCTACTACTATGTGTCTGTGAGACACTGATGTTTCAGCATGGAGGACTGCGGTTACTAGAGATGAGCGAGCCTCTGAAGGCTCCGTTCGAGGTGCCGTTCGACGAACCGTTTGACGAACCTCTCGAACCCCATTGAAAACAATGGGAGGCAAACACCTAAAAACACATAGAAAACACCTTCAAAGGTGTCCAAAAGGTGACAAACAACTCACAACATACCACAAACACATGGGAAAGTGACAAGGACATATACTCATGCGAAAACGAAACAGCTGGACGAGGAAAAAGAGGAGGAGACACAGATATAGGCATGGCACGCCCTTCTAAAATCATGTAAAACACAGCAAAGGGACTCTAAGCAGAGTCTCCCTTTTTTCCAAAAATTGGGCCACACACACCCCTTCAGTGGCATCACTTGTGCCCCAGTTGCAAACTTGACCTGTTGATTTGCATCAAGCACATTCAAAAATACGCCAGCCTTAACTGTCTTCAGGATGACACCTGGGTAGGTAGCAAAGTCCTTGCTGAACTATGACTTGTTCATCTTGGATCATTTTTAAAAACACAGCAAGGGGACTCCAAGCGGAGTCTCCCTTTTTTCCAAAAATTGGGCCCCACACACACCACTTCAGTGGCATCACTTGTGCCCTAGTTGTAAACTTCACATGTTGACTTGCATCAAGCACAATCCAAATCCACAAGCCTTTACTCTCCCCAGGATGACACCGGGGTAGCAAAGTCCTTGCTGATCCATGACTTGTTCATCTTGATGAACATTAGTCTGTCCACATTGTCACTGGACAGACGTGTGCGCTTATCTGTCAGCACACACCCAGCAGCACTGAAGACACATTCAGAGACATCGCTGGCCGCGGGACATGACAAGATCTCCAAGGCGTAAGTGGAGAGCTCTGGCCATTTTTCAAGATTTGAAGCCCAAAATGAGCAAGGCTCCATTTGCAAAGTCATGGCATCGATGTTCATTTGGAGATACTCCTGTATCATCCTCTCCAGCCGTTGACTATGTGTCAGACTTCTTGTCTCTGGTGGCCTTGCAAAGGAGGGTCTAAAAAATTATGAAACGATTCAATAAAACTGCTGTTACCACCAGATACGGTGCTGCTGGTACGGTTTGACTGTTGATGACGAGACAGTCCCCTGTTTGTCAAGTTACAACTGGGAGATTCACTCCCTGCACCTGCACGGTTGTTTGGTGGAAAAGCCGAGCTAAGATCGAGTAACAGCTTCTGCTGATACTCCTGCATACGTGCGTCCCTTTCTATGGCTGGAATTATTTTGCAAAACTTGGACTTGTACCGGGGATCTAAGAGTGTGGCAAGCCAGTAGTCATCATTACTTCTAATTCGGACAATCCGAGGGTCATGTTGAAGGTAGTGCAGCAAGAAGGCACCCATGTGTCTTGCGCATCCCTGCGGACCAAGTCCTTGCTGTGTTGGTGGCGGCGAGGTGATAACCATGCTGCCTTCCTCTGACATATCCTCCCAACCTCGAACAAACGAAATTTGACCAAGGTCTCCCTCATCAGCTGAGTCTTCCATGCCCATCGACAGTTCGTCCTCCATTTCTTCATGGGCTCCTGCCCCTTCCTAAACAGTTTGGCTGCTACCATGCGCCCTTGTTAATCCCTCTCCCCCACTGTCCCATGCCTGCCGCCTTGTTGATGATGAACGTCTGGTCCTTGTAGATCTTGTTAACCCTTCCGTTGTCATGCTAATAATGGCATTGTCAGCGCTAAACATATTCGTCGCCATGTCGAAGCTGTGCAGAAGGGTGCATAGGTCCTTGATCTGAGACCACTCCATCAGCGTGATCTGCCCCACCTCTGCATCTCGTTGGCCCAGGCTATACGTCATAACGTATTGCACCAGGGCTCGGCGGTGCTGCCACAGTCGCTGTAACATGTGGAGAGTCGAATTCCAGCGTGTCGTCACATCGCATTTCAGGCGATGAACCAGCAGGCCGAAAGACCTCTGCAGCGATGCAAGTCGGTCAGCTGCGGCGGTTGAACGGCGGAAGTGAGCAGAGAGTGACCGTGCCCTGTGCAGAAGCCCATCTAGGTCGGGATAGTGGGTGAAAAATTGCTGGACAACAAGGTTCAAAATGTGAGCCATACAAGGCACGTGTGTCACCTTGCCCCGGCGAGGGGCCGCACCCAGGTTTGCAGCATTGTCGCACACGGCCTTACCTGGCTGCAGGTTGAGTGGAGACAACCATTTACGAAACTCTGAGTGCAGAGCTGACCACAACTCCTCAGCTGTGTGACTCTTATTTCCCAGACATTTCAACGTAAAGACCGCCTGATGCCGTTGAGCTCTACTGCCAGCATAGTAAGGAGGTGTGTGGGATTCCTTGTGCACAGTTACAACGCGGGTGGCCTGACCACACAGGCTTTGGGCGGAGGTGGAGGACCCAGATGAGGTTGAGGAGACAGAAGCAGTGGAGGAACTTCGACATACAGAGGATTGACGCACAAGTCGTGGGGACGGCAAGACTTGTTCAGCAGACCCCTCACCATCTCTCACCATAGTTACCCAGTGCCCAGTCAGCGACATGTAACGCCCATGTCCATGCTTACTGGTCCAAGTATCGGTGGGGAAATGCACCCTGTCACACACAGAGTTTCTCAAGGAAGCGGCGATGTTGTGTGCAACATGCTGGTGTAGCGCAGGCATACCTTTCTTGGAGAAGTAGTGGCGACTGGGCATCTGGCACTGTGGCACTGCGACTGATATAAGGTCTTGAAAATCCTCTGTGTCCACCAGGTGGAAAGGCAGCATTTCGGTAGCCAAGAGCTTACAGAGGGTGAAAGTCAACCTCTTAGCTTTGTCATGGCTCGGAGGAAATGGCCTTTTATTTGTCCACATCTGAGGGACCGAGATCTGGCTGCTGTGTGGAGACGGTGGTGAGTAGGGTGTCCCTGGAAAACTGCAGATCTGTGAGGAAAGTGCAGGCGGAGACATGATGTTGCCTTCATCCAAAGTTGATGCTCTCGATGTCTGAGAGAGCTCTACACCAGCACTTGTTTCCCCTTCCAAACCAACTGACAACCTGCCAAGCAAACTGGCTGTTGCGGTTAAAGAGGTGGAAGATCTGCGTGGAAAAACATGTGTGACAGCTGTCCCCACAGTCATAGAAGATGAAGGGCGCGCGGAGGAATTTGAAGGGGCAGGCGGTGGTTGGCTCGCTCCGCTAGGCCGCATTGCAGCACGGTGAGCTTCCCACTGGGACTTATGCTTGTTATTCATGTGACGATTCATGGAAGAAGTTGTCAAACTGGTGAGGTTTTGGCCTTTACTTATAGATTGGTGACAAATTTTACAGATCACATGATTTGGGAGATCCTTTGCAAGGTCAAAAAAGGACCCGGCTAGGCAAGGCTTAGAGGCCATGCGACCTGCAGAGCCACCCCGACTTGTGCTCAGAGGCAGAGTTGTGGCTGAGGATGCAGTTGTTGACGTGCTTCCAGTTCTCCGACTCTGTCCAGGAAGGCGCAAGGTAACTTCGTCATCAGTTGCATCCTCCTCCACCGCCTCTGGTGTCCTCCTCGAGTGCCTGACTGTGGGTTGACAGTAAGTGGGATCTAGAACTTCATTATCAAGTTAAGTTGTCATCCCAATCTGGTAACTGCGTCTCATCGTCATCAGTATGTTCCTCATTCTCTCTACCAACAGGTGTTACAGTTTGGGAATGAGGGTCTACATTATGCTCAGAAACTTGGTCATCAAGGCCTGAATCAGACTCACAAAGCTTCTGGGCATCACTGCAGACCATTTCCTGGTCTGTACTCACTGTAGCTTGGCAACAGACCTCTGATTCCCAGAGGCTATAGTGTGACTGAACAGCTCTGCAGACTCAGCCATCTCTGTTACACCATACTCTTCAGGGCGGGTGGAGACTTGAGAGCTGGGAGAAAGCAAGTGCGATTGGGATGACAACTCAGAGGACTGTTGTTTTTTGGATGTTGAAGTTGAGGTGGAGGAGAGGCCACTTGTTGGAGCACTTGAGATCCATTCAAGCTTGTTTTTTTTTGTGCATCATCTACCTTTGTTACAGTTGTTCGGTTCCGTAAAAAAGGAAGCACATCGGATTGTCCACGGAAAGTAGTAGACATCTTACTTTTGCTGGAAGATGGCATTTCTTCAGCAGATGTTAATGTAGCTTTCCCACCTACCCCACGGACACAAACTTTTTTTCCTTTTCCAACACGCCTGTTCCCCTTTCCACCAGCATCTGTCCTTTTGCCACTCATTTTGTTAGCGAAAAGATTGGACACTTAAAATGTGGTAGCAAAAATGGAGAGGTGCTGTAGATTGCAGCGGTGGTCTAGCTTTATTGACAGCTGAAGAACCAACACTGACTATCCCAGACAATTTTAATATGCCCCTAACAGTGGCAGCACAGTTTGCAAATAGAATTGTGTGGGAAAAATGGGCAGTTGGGTAGAATGCCCGGGTGCTGTGGGTAGCAGGACAGCAAAGGGACACTAACGTAGTATTCCAGACACAATGGCACAAAAAGGATGGCACAAAAAGTGTCAGCTCTTTGGTCAAATAAAATAGCATGGCAAAAATGGGCAGGTGGGTATAATGCACGGGTGCTGTGGGTAGCAGGACAGCAAAGGAACACTAAGGCGGGCTTTGCACGTTGCGATATCGCAAGCCGATGCTGCGATGTCGCACGCGATAGTCCCCGCCCCCGTCTCAGGTACGATATCGTGTGATAGCTGGCGTAGCAAAAATTATCGCTACGCCAGCTTCACGCGCACTCACCTGCCCTGCGACCGTCGCTCTGGCCGGCGACCCGCCTCCTTCCTAAGGGGGCGGGTCGTGCGGCGTCATAGCGACGTCACACGGCAGGCAGCCAATAGCGGCGGAGGGGCGGAGAAGAGCAGGATGTGAACATCCTGCCCACCTCCTTCCTTCCGCATATCCTACGGAAGCCGCGGTGACGCCGGTAGGAGATGTTCCTCGCTCCTGCGGCTTCACACACAGTGATGTGTGCTGCCGCAGGAACGAGGAACAACATCGGACCGTCGCGTCAGTGTAATTATGGATTACGCCGACGCTGCACCGATGATACGATTACGACGATTTTGCGCTCGTTAATCGTATCATCTAGGCTTTACACACTACGATGTCGCATGCGATGCCGGATGTGCGTCACTTTCAATTTGACCCCACCGACATCGCACCTGCGATGTCGTAGTGTGCAAAGCCGCCCTAAGGTACTATCTCAGACACTTTTAGGATGTCACAAAAAGTGTCAGCTCTTAGGGCAAATAAAATAGCATGGCAAAAATGGGCAGGTGGGTATAATGCACGGGTGCTGTAGGTAGCAAGACAGCAAAGGAACACTAAGGTAGTATTCCAGACACTTTTAGGATGGCACAAAAAGTGTCAGCTCCTTGGGCAAATAAAATAGCGTGGCAAAAATGTGCATGTGGGTAGAATGCACGGGTGCTCTGGGGAGCAGGACAGCAAAGGAAGCCTCACTTTCTATCCCTGCTAATGAAAAAATGCAGTAAGGAATTGCCTGAGCTGAGGTAGCCAGACGCTGTTATCTAAATCCCTACACCGCATTTGCACGGACATGCTTAGCAGCTATGGCTATGAATGCCTGTAAATCAGCCCTGAAAAGGGCTGAAATAACCAGCAGTCCCTAATCCCTAAAGCGCTGTGTAGATTGCACTGTATCTCTATAGCGCACACAGCAGCAGCAGCAGCGTGAGCGGTGACTGTCACCCACACGCAGAAGACAGATAATAGCGGCGAAGGGGAAAATGGCCGTATCTTATAGGTTAAGGACATGTGACATGCACAGCCTATGACACATGCCCTTGCTTGTCTGGCAAAAATCAACTTAGCTGTGTTTGTGTCTGTGATTTGCTGACAGCTTGGAACGCTCCACTGCACGCGCGGTTAGGGGAAAAAAAAATTAATAAATGGTGATCGGCATTCTCTCAGCACTTTGCAGTAGCACAGATCTAAACCCCGTCCCCCCCGCACACTATAAGCTGAAATTTGATAATAGTGTGAATCACAGAGTGACTCACACTATTACAGTGAAAAGCCAGCTAGTAACTAGCTAGGCTTTTTGGTGATCGAACCGTTCTCGAACGTAACTCGAACTGTCGAGCTTTTAGCAAAAATCACTCGAACATGAAATTGGCGAACCTCGAACATCGCTCATCTCTAGCAGTGACGTCACTACTGCGCACTGATGTGCTAAAATGTCAGAGTGGCATAACAGTGGACACACGCTGAGGAGACTGGGGCAGTGGCTGAATGAGGAGAAGTGAGTATATTTGTGTATTTAATCAGGAATTCCAGAGGACTATGCGGAAGCATTTATTGGGGTTGCAAAATAGTATATGGGGCTGCATATTGTTAGGACCAGGATGACGGGTAGGCCCAGGAGGTGGATCCACTGGACTGAGCACCCAACCGAGGGCAAGGTGCCCGGTAGCCGAAGCACTACGGGTAGCAGGACAGTCCGTTCAGAGGAGTGGGTGTAGAAGTCCCTGGGATCACGGAGTCTCTGAAGGTAGTCCGGGTGACGGAGCGCAGGTTCGGAGGCCGAGATGATGTCAGGCAGGGTCCACAACCAGCGGAACGGGGAGATCGGTCACCGCACAGATCCAGGAATCGGAGACGGTAGGGACTGAGAAGATGGCGGACAGTCCGTTCGGGGTTCTGGAACCGTCAGGACCGGTTGGCGGGACAGGAGTGGCTCTACAAGAGAGATAGGTGAGTACGAGACAATGGCACAGGGAGACCTGACTCCTAGCTTAGCAAACACGAAGAACAGGCCCCGCCCACTTGGAAAGGAACCCCCTATATACCCTGTACCTGCATCTTCAATATCCTGTTGGAGGACGCTGGCCCTTTAAGAAAAGGTCAATGACCGCGCGCACGCCCTAATGCGCATGCGCGAGGCCCGGGTGCCAGAAGCCAGAGCAGGATGCGGTGTACAGGAGGCAGGAGTGCCGGGCCGGCTCAGGACAGCAGACGGGCGCCGGGACCGGGGACCGGGTTGCCTGGAGGACGCAGGTGAGGGAGCATGGAGGCTGAGGAGCAGGGGACCGGGGAGCGTGGCACGGGAGTGGGGAAGCGAGGTCCGGGAGCGGGGGAGCGTGGCAGAGGAGCCGGGGAGCGTGGCAGGGGAGCCGGGGAGCGTGGCAGGGGAACCGGGGAGCGTGGCACGGGCACCGGGGAGCATGGCACGGGCACCGGGGAGCGTGACACATATAACTATATGTTGGCGCACAATATTATATTGGGGCACACAATATGGTGGTGCACTATATGGGGGCTGCATACTAGTATATGGCAGAATATAAGGGGTGCATACTACTATATGGAGGAATATAAGGCGTGTACTAAACTATATGAAGGAATATAAGGGGAGCATAATACTATAAGGAGGAATATAAGGGGTGCATAATACTATATGCAGGAATATAAGGGGTGCATAATACTATATGAAGGATCCCTTTTACATGGAATATAGGGGTGCATTATACATGGAGGACTATGGAGCTGCATAATCCAATATGAAGAACTATGGGGTGCATTTTAATACATATAGGACTTAGGGGGTTGCATTATATGGAGGACTAATTGGGTTACCTTATACATGGACTTTAGGGGTGCATTATACAGTGCCTACAAGTAGTATTCAACCCCCTGCAGATTTAGCAGGTTTGATAAGATGCAAATAAGTTAGAGCCTGCAAACCTCAAACAAGAGCAGGATTTATTAACAGATGCATAAATCCTACAAACCAACAAGTTATGTTGCTCAGTTAAATTTTAATACATTTTCAACATAAAAGTGTGGGTCAATTATTATTCAACCCCTAGGTTTAATATTTTGTGGAATAACCCTTGTTTGCAATTACAGCTAATAATCGTCTTTTATAAGACCTGATCAGGCTGGCACAGGTCTCTGGAGTTATCTTGGCCCACTCCTCCATGCAGATCTTCTCCAAGTTATCTAGGTTCTTTGGGTGTCTCATGTGGACTTTAATCTTGAGCTCCTTCCACAAGTTTTCAATTGGGTTAAGGTCAGGAGACTGACTAGGCCACTGCAACACCTTGATTTTTCCCTCTTGAACCAGGCCTTGGTTTTCATGGCTGTGAGCTTTGGGTCGTTGTCTTGTTGGAAGATGAAATGACGACCCATCTTAAGATCCTTGATGGAGGAGCGGAGGTTCTTGGCCAAAATCTCCAGGTAGGCCGTGCTATCCATCTTCCCATGGATGCGGACCAGATGGCCAGGCCCCTTGGCTGAGAAACAGCCCCACAGCATGATGCTGCCATCACCATGCTTGACTGTAGGGATGGTATTCTTGGGGTCGTATGCAGTGCCATCCAGTCTCCAAACGTCACGTATGTGGTTGGCACCAAAGATCTCGATCTTGGTCTCATCAGACCAGAGAACCTTGAACCAGTCTGTCTCAGAGTCCTCCAAGTGATCATGAGCAAACTGTAGACGAGCCTTGACATGACGCTTTGAAAGTAAAGGTACCTTACGGGCTCGTCTGGAATGGAGACCATTGCGGTGGAGTACGTTACTTATGGTATTGACTGAAACCAATGTCCCCACTGCCATGAGATCTTCCCGGAGCTCCTTCCTTGTTGTCCTTGGGTTAGCCTTGACTCTTCGGACAAGCCTGGCCTCGGCACGGGTGGAAACTTTCAAAGGCTGTCCAGGCCGTGGAAGGCTAACAGTAGTTCCATAAGCCTTCCACTTCCGGATGATGCTCCCAACAGTGGAGACAGGTAGGCCCAACTCCTTGGAAAGGGTTTAGTACCCCTTGCCAGCCTTGTGACCCTCCACGATCTTGTCTCTGATGGCCTTGGAATGCTCCTTTGTCTTTCCCATGTTGACTATGTATGAGTGCTGTTCACAAGTTTGGGGAGGGTCTTAATTAGTCAGAAAAGGCTGGAAAAAGAGATAATTAATCCAAACATGTGAAGCTCATTGTTCTTTGTGCCTGAAATACTTCTTAATACTTTAGGGGAACCAAACAGTTCTGGTGGTTTGAGGGGTTGAATAATAAATGACCCTCTGAATAAACTTTTCACAATTTAAAAAAAAAAATAAAAAAAGAAATAACATTCTTTTTTGCTGCATTTCACACTTCCAGGCTGATCTACAGTCCAAATGTCACAATGCCAAGTTAATTCCGAATGTGTAAACCTGCTAAATCTGCAGGGGGTTGAATACTACTTGTAGGCACTGTATATGGAGGATTATAGGGCTGCATAATACAATATGAAGGACTATGGGGATGCGTTATAATACATATAGGATTATGGGGGCTGCATTATATGAGGACTAATGGCGTTACCTTATACATGGACAATAGGGCTGCATTAGAATACATTAAGGACTATGGGGTGAATAATACAATACACTGTGTGCAGAATTATTAGGCAAATTAGTATTTTGATCACATGATACTTTTTCTACATGTTGTCCTACTCCAAGCTGTATAGTGAAAGCCAACTGCCAATTAAGTAAATCAGGTGATGTGCATCTCTGTAATGAGGAGGGGTGCGGTGTAATGACATCAACACCCTATATAAGGTGTGCTTAATTATTAGGCAACTTCCTTTCCTTTGACAAAATGGGTCAGAAGAGAGATTTGACGGGCTCTGAAAAGTCTAAAATTGTGAGATGTCTTGCAGAGGGATGCAGCAGTCTTGAAATTGCCAAACCTTTGAAGCGTGATCACCTAACAATCAAGCGTTTCATGTCAAATAGCCAACAGGGTCGCAAGAAGCGTTCCGGGACAAAAAGGCACAAAATAACTGCCCATGAATTGAGGAAAATCAAGATGCCATTTGCCACCAGTTTGGCCATATTTCACAGCTGCAACGTTACTGGAGTATCAAAAAGCACAAGGTGTGCCATACTCAGGGACATGGCCAAGGTAAGGAAGGCTGATAAACCACCACCTCTGACCAAGAAACATAAGATAAAACGTCAAGGCTGGGCCAAGAAATATCTTAAGACTGATTTTTCAAAGGTTTTATGGACTGATGAAATGAGAGTGACTCTTGATGGGCAGATGGATGGGCCAGAGGCTGGATCAGTAAAGGGCAGAGAGCTCCGCTCCGACTCAGACACCAGCAAGGTGGAGGTGGGTACTGGTATGGGCTGGGATCATCAAAGATCAACTTGTGTGACCTTTTCGGGTTGAGAATGGAGTGAAGCTCAACTCCCAGACCTACTGCCAGTTTCTGGAAGACAACTTCTTCAAGCAGTGGTACAGGAAGAAATCAGTATCGTTCAAGAAAAACATGATTTTCATGCAGGACAATGCTCCATCACATGCATCCAACTACTCCACAGCGTGGCTGGCCAGTAAAGGTCTAAAAGATGAAAAAATAATGACATGGCCCCCTTGTTCACCTGATCTGAACCCCATAGAGAATCTGTGGTCCCTCATAAAATGTGAGATCTACAGGGAAAGAAAACAGTCCACCTCTGGGAGCAGTGTCTGGAGGCTGTGGTGGCTGGAGGCTGTGGTGACTGGAGGCTGTGGTGTCTGGAGGCTGTGGTGTCTGGAGGCTGTGGCGGCTGCTGCACGCAATGCTGAGTGTAAACAGATCAAGCAATGACAGAATCTATGGATAGTCGGCTGTTAAGTGTCATCATAAAGAAAGGGGGCTATATTGGTCACTAATTTTTTGTGGGTTTTTTTGCATGTCAGAAATGTTTATTTCTAAATTTTGTGCAGTTATATTGGTTTACCTGGTGAAAATAAACAAGTGAGATGGGAATAGATTTGGTTTTTATTAAGTTGCCTAATAATTCTGCACAGTAATAGTTACCCGCACAGACAGATATCCTCCTAAGGCTATGTGTCCACGAGAGAATGTAGCTGCGGATTTTTCTGCATCAAAATCCGCAGCTTTCCCGCAAAATCCGCACCTTTTCAAAGGTGCGGATTTGCCGTGGATTTACCGCGTAATTGCCGCGGATTTGATGCGGATTTTTTTTTCCCAATTTTAAAGCCAAAATCCGGATGAAAATCCGCAACAATAATTGACATGTTGCAGATTTTTCCGGACCAAAATCCGCACGAAATCCGCTGCGGAAAAATCCACAGCATGGACACAGCATTTCCAAAATGCCATAGAAATGGCTGGGAAGTGCCGGTGCTGCAGATTTTCGTGAAATCCGCGGCTTTTCTGCGAGAAATCCGCGGCAAAATCCGTGCATTTTCCGCTGCGTGGACCTAAGATAGCCAAATCTAGCCTAAGATAGCCAAATCTAAAAAACCCCACTCCAACTGCCAAAAATATTAAGCTTTGATATTTATGAGTCTTTTGGGTGATTGAGAACATAGTTGTTGATCAATAATAGAAAAAAATCCTCTGAAATACAACTTGCCTAATAATTCTGCACACAGTGTATGAAGGACTATGGTGACTGCATTATAATACATATAGGACTATGGGGGTGCATTATAATATATGGAAAACTATGGGGTGCAGTATAATATACGCAGGACTGTGGGGTGCAGTATAATATACAGTTAGGTCCAGAAATATTTGGACAGTGACACAAGTTTTGTTATTTTAGATGTTTACAAAAACATGTTCAGAAATACAATTATATATATAATATGGGCTGAAAGTGCACACTCCCAGCTGCAATATGAGAGTTTTCACATCCAAATCGGAGAAAGGGTTTAGGAATCATAGCTCTGTAATGCATAGCCTCCTCTTTTTCAAGGGACCAAAAGTAATTGGACAAGGGACTCTAAGGGCTGCAATTAACTCTGGAGGCGTCTCCCTCGTTAACCTGTAATCAATGAAGTAGTTAAAAGGTCTGGGGTTGATTACAGGTGTGTGGTTTTGCATTTGGAAGCTGTTGCTGTGACCAGACAACATGCGGTCTAAGGAACTCTCAATTGAGGTGAAGCAGAACATCCTGAGGCTGAAAAAAAAAGAAAAAATCCATCAGAGAGATAGCAGACATGCTTGGAGTAGCAAAATCAAAAGTCGGGTACATTCTGAGAAAAAAGGAATTGACTGGTAAGCTTGGGAACTCAAAAAGGCCTGGGCGTCCACGGATGACAACAGTGGTGGATGATCGCCGCATACTTTCTTTGGTGAATAAGAACCCGTTCACAACATCAACTGAAGTCCAGAACACTCTCAGTGAAGTAGGTGTATCTGTCTCTAAGTCAACAGTAAAGAGAAGACTCCATGAAAGTAAATACAAAGGGTTCACATCTAGATGGAAACCATTCATCAATTCCAAAAATAGACAGGCCAGAGTTAAATTTGCTGAAAAACACCTCATGAAGCCAGCTCAGTTCTGGAAAAGTATTCTATGGACAGATGAGACCAAGATCAACCTGTACCAGAATGATGGGAAGAAAAAAGTTTGGAGAAGAAAGGGAACGGCACATGATCCAAGGCACACCACATCCTCTGTAAAACATGGTGGAGGCAACGTGATCACGTGGTCACTTGTGTTTATTGATGACATAACAGCAGACAAGAGTAGCCGGATGAATTCTGAAGTGTACCAGGATATACTTTCAGCCCAGATTCAGC
Organism: Anomaloglossus baeobatrachus; assembly: GCF_048569485.1. NCBI lineage: Eukaryota > Metazoa > Chordata > Amphibia > Anura > Aromobatidae > Anomaloglossus > Anomaloglossus baeobatrachus. Next base: position 144,139,135 of record NC_134357.1, on the reverse strand, counting down.
CAAATGCCGCAAAGTTGATCGGACGGCGCTTCATAGTACAGATGGACAATGACCCCAAACATACAGCCAAAGCTACCCAGGAGTTCATGAGTGCAAAAAAGTGGAACATTCTGCAATGGCCAAGTCAATCACCAGATCTTAACCCAATTGAGCATGCATTTCACTTGCTCAAATCCAGACTTAAGACGGAAAGACCCACAAACAAGCAAGACCTGAAGGCTGCGGCTGTAAAGGCCTGGCAAAGCATTAAGAAGGAGGAAACCCAGCGTTTGGTGATGTCCATGGGTTCCAGACTTAAGGCAGTGATTGCCTCCAAAGGATTGGCAACAAAATATTGAAATTAAAAATATTTTGTTTGGGTTTGGTTTATTTGTCCAATTACTTTTGACCTCCTAAAATGTGGAGTGTTTGTAAAGAAATGTGTACAATTCCTACAATTTCTATCAGATATTTTTGTTCAAACCTTCAAATTAAACGTTACAATCTGCACTTGAATTCTGTTGTAGAGGTTTCATTTCAAATCCAATGTGGTGGCATGCAGAGCCCAACTCGCGAAAATTGTGTCACTGTCCAAATATTTCTGGACCTAACTGTATGTAGTACTATGGGGTGCAGTATAATACATGGAGAACTATGTGGTTCAGTATAATATATGGAGTACTATGGGGTGAATTTTACATAGATGGCTATGGGGTGCAGTATATGTAGGACAATGGGGTTCAGTATAATATACAGAGGACTTTGAGGGCTGCATTATAATACATGAATGACTATGGGGAGTGCATTATACAGTAATACATGGAGTACTATGTGAGCTGTATTAATAATATTAATAATAATAATAATAATAATAATCTTTATTTCTATAGCGCCAACATATTCCGCAGCGCTTTACAATTCAGGAGGATCATATACAAAAAAGTAACAGTAATAACAGTAATAGAAAATGCAATATTTAGCGGGGAAAAAAGACAACCCTGCTCGTGAGAGCTTACAATCTACAATGAGATATGGGTGGGGGGGGCAAGGTACAAGTGCTTATTTACAATGACAATCCAGCAATTTCAAGGAAATGGGGGATAGATAATGGCTTCCTGGACCAGTGGGCCTGAATCTTGAGATGCATTTGGGTGGCATGGAGTTTGACGTGAGGTTATGTTGTGAGAAGTTGTAGAGGCACTGTGTGAATTGGATTAGATTAGGGAGTGTGGTAGGCCGCCCTAAAAAGATGCGTTTTTAGGGAGCGTCTGAAGCAGAGTAAGTTATGATTCATTATAACTTCTTGGGGTAGATGTCACGCTCTCCGGCTCCCCTGCTCTGCTCCCCGGCTCACCTGCCACGCTCCCCGGCTTCCCTTCTTCTCTCCCCGGTCCCCAGCCTCCATTGCCTGCGGTCTCCAGGCGGTCCGGTCCCCGCTCCCGGCGCCCGTCGGCTGCTCAGCCCCAGCCCGGCTCTCCTGCTTCCTGCTCACCGCTCCCTGCCCTGGCTTCTGGCACCCGGGCCTCGCGCATGCGCATTAGGGCGCGCGCGCGGTCATTGACCCTTTCTTAAAGGGCCAGCGTCCACTGACAGGAAATTGAGCACACAGGTACAGGGTATAAAGGGGTTTAGTGTCCAAGTGGGCGGGGCCTGTTCTTCGTGTTTCCCAAGCTAGGAGTCAGGTCTCCTTGTGTCTCTGTGCCATACTTACCTATCTCTCTTCTAGAGCCGCTCCTGCCTCGCCATCCGGTCCTGCCGATTCCCGAACCCAGAACGCTGACTATCTGCCATCCTGTCAGTCCGTACCATCTCTGATCCCTGAGGTGACCCGTCCTCTCGCTCCATCGGTTCCGGACTCCGCCTGACAACATCTCGGCCTCCGAACCTGAGCTCCGTCACCCGGACTACCATCAGTGACTCCGTGGTCCCAGGGACTTCTCCATTCTACTCTTGTATACGGACTGTCCTGCTACCCGTAGTGCTCCGGCTACCGGACCCCTTGCCTTCATCAAGGAGTTCGGCCCAGTGGATCCGCCTCCTGGGTCTGCCCGTCCACCTGGCCCTAACAGTAGAGCGTTCCAGAGGATTGGTGCAGCTCGGAAGAAGTCTTGGATCCGGGAGTGGGAGGTTCGGATTAGTGTTGATGTTAGTCGAAAGTCGTTTTCAGAGCGTAGAGACCGGGTGGGGTGAGACAGAGACAGACAGAGAGGAGGGTGGAGATGTAGGGGGGTGCCGCACTGTGGAGAGCTTTGTGGTGATAGACAGAGAGGAGGGTGGAGATGTAGGGGGTGCTGTACTGTGGAGAGCTTTGTGGGTGAGAACAAGCAGTTTGAATTGGATCCTGTGATATATGGGCAGCCAGTGCAATGACTGGCACAGAGCAGAGGCATCCGAGTAGCGATTAGCCAGATAGATGACCCTAGCTGCTGCATTAAGGATGGACTGTAGAGGAGAGAGTCTAGTTAGGGGGAGACCAATTAATAGAGAGTTACAGTAGTCAAGGCGAGAGTGGATCAGGGCCACGGTGAGTGTTTTTGTCATTTCCATTGTGAGAAAGGGGCGGATTCTAGAGATGTTCTTGAGGTGCAAGCGGCAGGAGCGGGCAGTTTTGGAAAGGTTAAGTTTGAGATAGAGAGCAGACATGACATTGCAAACTGCAGTCAGGCAGTCACTTCTGTTCTGTAGTACAGCGGGGGTGAGCTCAGGGGATGAGGTGTATAGCTGTGTGTCATCAGCATAAAGATGGTACTGAAAACCAAATCTGCTAATGGTCATTCCAATTGGGGCAGTGTAGAGGGAGAAAAGAAGAGGGCCGAGGACTGAACCTTGAGGGACCCCAACAGTGAGAGGAAGAGGAGAAGATGTGGAGCCAGCAAATGATACATTGAATGAACGGCGAGAAAGATAGTTAGAGAACCACGAGAGCACAGTGTCCTTTAGGCCGATAGAATGGAGCATAGAGAGAAGGAGATGGTGGTCAACAGTGTCGAAGGCGGCAGAGAGGTCAAGAAGGATAAGCAGAGAGTGGTCACCATTATGTTTTGCAGTCAATAGGTCATTGGTCACTTTGACAAGGGCAGTTTCTGTTGAGTGTAAAGGGCGGAAGCCAGACTGTAAAGGATCTAGAGGAGAGTGAGAGGACAGGTAGCGGGTGAGGCGAGAGTAGACCAGGCGCTCCAAGAGTTTGAAGATGAAGGGGAGATTGGAGACTGGTCTGTAGTTGCTTGTGCAGGACGGATCAAGGGAAGGGTTTTTTAATAATGGAGTAATAATAGAGTGTTTGAGGGAGGAGGGGAAGATACCCGAAGAGAGAGAGAGATTGAAGATTTTAGTTAGGTGAGTGGTGACAACCAGAGTAGGTGTGAGGGAAAGGGATCAGTAGGGCAAGTGGTAGGATGAGAAGAAGAGAGGAGCCTGGAGACTTCCTCCTCTGTGACTGGGTCAAATGTGGAAAGTGAGCTTGATGGGATATATGGAGGGATGGGATTCACAACGCTTGGTAGCTGGGAGCTGATCTCCTGGCGGATGTTTTCTATTTTATCTGTGAAATATGAGGCCAGGTCATCAGCATGAAGGTCTGTGATGGGGGTATGTACTTTGGGACTGAGGAGGGAGTGAAAGGTGTCAAAGAGCTTTTTTGGATTGTTGGATAGTGAGGAAATAAGGGTGGTGAAGTAGGTCTGTTTGGCGAGGTGAAGAGTTGTAGGTCCTTAAGATGAACTTGTAGTGGATGACGTTTTCTGGTGTGCGGGTTTTCCTCCATATGCGTTTGGCACTCCTAGAGCATCACTGGAGAAATCGAGTTTGGGAAGTGAGCCAAGGCTGTTTTACTCTGTGTTTGGAGGTTCTGAGGGTGAGGGGTGCTACTTGGTCTAGGGTATTTCTGAGTGTGTCATTGTAATGGTTTACAGCCAGATCAGGACAGGAAAGTGAGGACATAGGGGACAGTGATGAGTGTAAAGAGTCTGTAAGGGTCTGAAAGTCAATGGCCTGTAGGTTTCTGAATGTGTGATAGGTGGGAGTGTACTGGGGTGGACGAGGGTTTGTGAGCTTGAAGGAGAGGATGTTGTGGTCAGAGAGGGGAAGAGGTGAGTTGTCAAAGTCAGAGATTGAGCAGAGGCGGATAAAGACCAGGTCAAGAGTGTTACCATCTTCATGTGTCTCAGAAGATGAGAGCTGTGAGAGGCCAAGGGAGGTGGTGAGAGATAGAAGCTGGGATGCAGATGGGGAGGAGGGGCTGATCATGGGTATGTTAAAGTCTCCTCGGATGAGGGTTGGTAATTCTGAGGACATGAAGTGCGGCAGCCAGGCTGAAAAGTGGTCAAGGAACTGGGTGGGTGGGCCTGGGGGACGGTATATGACAGCTACTATTATAATATATGGAGGATTATGGGGGCTGCATTATTATACATGGAGGCCTATGAGGTCTGCATTATAATACATGGTGAGCTGTGGGGTGCATTATAATACATGCATGACTATGGGGGCTGCATTATAATATATGAAGGCCTATGAGGGCTACCTTATCCATGGACTATGGGGGTGCATTATAAAACATGGAGGACTATGGGGGGTGCATTATAATATATGGAGGACTATGGAGTGAATTATAATACATGGAGGACTATGGGAGTTGTAGTATAATAATTGGAGGGCTATAAGAGTTACCTTATACATAGAGGACTATGGGAAATGCATTATAATACAAGGAGGACTATGGGGCGCATTCTAGTAAAATGAAGGGTTACGTGGGACCCAATATGCTATATGGAAGGCTATGTGGGGGCCATTATAGTATTTGGAGAACTATATATACGAGGGGGGACAAAGACATAAGCTTGGGATGGGAACGTTTTGTGCTGATGGAAAGAGGCTCTTACCCGCAGCACCCAGCTTTACGATGCTATGATATGGGAAAGCTGGGTGCTGAGGGAAAGATGTATAGCAGAGCCTAGGGAAGCTGGGTGCTGAGGACAAGATGGATATCAGAACATAGGAAAGCTGGATGATGATAGAAAGAGGGATTTCAGATCATGGGAAACCTGAGTGCTGAGGGAAAGAGCCAAGTGTTAACTTCATTATCCCGCACCCTGAGTGTCAGCGTCATTATCCCATGCCCCGAGTGTCGATGTCATTATCCTGTACCCAGTGTATCTGTGTTGGGGGGGGGGGCAGGTCCTAATTTTGCATTGGGGCCCATCAAATTCTAGTTACAACACTGCCCAGCACAGAGATGACTAGATCACAGTTGTTGCACTAAGGTTCATGATTTCTGATCTCACAGCACTGTCTGTAAGGAACATCCCCTGTACAGTAACTCCATTCTATCTCACTAGAGGTGACTAGAGCGGAGTTGCTGCACTGAGGTTCATGATTTCTGATCTCACAGCACTGTCTGTAAGGAACATCCCCTGTACAGTAACTCCATTCTATCTCACTAGAGGTGACTAGAGCGGAGTTGCTGCACTGAGGTTCATGATTTCTGATCTCACAGCACTGTCTGTAAGGAACGTCCCCTGTACAGTAACTCCATTCTATCTCACTAGAGGTGACTAGAGCGGAGTTGCTGCACTGAGGTTCATGATTTCTGAGCTCACAGCACTGTCTATAAGGACGGCCTCAGCCAGTCCATGCATTGTGTTCAGAGATTGTACTGACGTTCATAGATGTTTGAATAAGCCCTTATACAGATTACATGAAAGCTCCCATAAACATAGGGCTAAAATTGCCCGGATCAGACAACAATATGATGTGTATGGGGGCTCTGACTTACCTCGAGAATGGATGTAAAGCTGGTGTCACACACAGCGACAACAACAACGAGGTCGCTGCTACGTCACCATTTTCTGTGACGTTGCAGCGACGTCCAGTCACTGTCGCTGTGTGTGACATCCAGCAACGACCTGGCCCCTGCTGTGAGGTCGCCGGTCGTTGCTGAATGTCCAGCTTAATTTTTTGGTCGTCACTCTCCCGCTGTGACACACACATCGCTGTGTGTGACAGCGAGAGAGCGACGAAATGAAGCGAGCAGGGAGCAGGAGCCGGCGTCTGGCAGCTGCGTTAAGCTGTAACCAGCGTAAACATCGGGTAACCAAGGGAAGACCTTTCCCTGGTTACCCGATATTTACCTTCGTTACCAGCCTCCGCCCTTGCTGCCAGCGCCGGCTCCTGCTCTGTGCACATGTGGCTGCAGTACGCATCGGGTAATTAACCCAATGTATACTGTAGCAAGGAGAGCAAGGAGCCAGCGCTAAGCAGTGTGCGCAGCTCCCTGCTCTCTGCACTGTGACATGTAGCTGCAGCACACATCGGGTTAATTAACCCGATGTGTACTGTACCTAGGAGAGCAAGGAGCCAGCGCTAAGCGCGGCTCCCTGCTCTCTGCACATGTAGCACAGCGACGTTATGATCGCTGCTGCGTCGCTGTGTTTGACAGCTAAGCAGCGATCATAACAGCGACTTACAAGGTCTCTGTTACGTCACAGAAAATGGTGACGTAACAGCGACGTCGTTGTCGCTGTCGATTAGTGTGAACCCAGCTTAAAGGGAGGGAAGGAACCGGCGTGTTTTGAATTCCACTTGTTGATGCTTTTGATCTCTTGAAAGATAATCCCACCCCCAGAGGAGGCGACATCAGCTCTCAGAGAGAGAACACAAGAACATTTGGCTGAGCACTCCTGTATGTGATAGTCAAGAGAGAGCTGTCGGACAAATAATTGTAGGGATTGTTTACACGCCTTAAAGGGATTGTTTAGTGAAAACAAGTTATCACCTATCCATGGGCAAGGTGATCACCTGCTGATCAGTGTCCGATCACTGGAACCCGCACCGATTGGGAAAACGGGGAATTTTTATCCATATGTTTCAGGTATGTGTGACATCCATTTTTAACACGGATGCCACACGTACTCATGTTATTCTATAGTGTTCCTCACACATGCATGTTTTTACATGGGACCGTGTTGCCCCACATTTCCCTGCACGCAGACATTGTTTTTTTTTTCTCAGGCAGCACGGGTGTCAGACACTGATGTAATCCGTGTGTGACAAGAACCAGAGAAAACACGTGTCTCTGAAATAAAATGAATTTTTATACTTACCGTACTTGTCTCCAGCCCTGCTGTCACTTGCTTCCGATCCCCGCTCATTATACTCAATGAATATGCACTCAACGGAGGACCTGGAAGCAGCAGCACCATAGACATCAGTGCCAGGGACAGCATCGCTGGGGACAGGTGAGTATCCAGGAACTCTGATATCCTGACAACGCCTACGCCACCGCGGGTGTAGCGACAGTGACTTCACGGGTTCTTCAAAGTTTATTGAGAACTCCGATGAACCCATGACGTTACTGCCGCGACCCCCACAGTAGCGCGGGTGTCATAAGGATGTCATCTGAGTTCATTGTGAACTCTGATTAACCTGTGACATCACTGCCGCGCCCGCACACATACTGCTGACCTGAATAACCTGAGCTCACCTTATGAGATGAAGGTCATCAAACAGAAGCATCCACAGCAGTGTGTGTGTGAGTACTCTCACAACCAATGAGGAATGTTCGGTTCTCCATTGAGTGTGACAGCAGTATTGACGTGACCGCCCCCAATTGGCTTTCGGCAGACCAGGATTAGGGCTTTGATAGAGAAATAAATTGGAAAAGAGGGTGTCTTTGTCTTTATTTATTGAATGATTTTCTCTTTTATGTCTTTCCAGGTTTGCTTTTGGGGAATGTCGTGGGACCTCACCATAGATTACGGTAGAACTGTTTTTTATTTATAAAAATCAAATAAATTGGTGAATGAGGTCTGAGTCGAAGGTTTTTTGTTCAAATAAAGTTTGTTATTCTCCTTTCATCTACTGGATTAGTAGTAGGGGTGTATGCTGGAGCTGGCATCAACCCCACAAATATTACCCAGTTTGCCATTGCACCAAAGCAACGGGAAAAAGCCAGGTCCAGCACCACAATTGCTGCATCTAATTGATGTGCCACTTCTCGGGCGTCTGTGGGCTGCTATTGTTAGGCTGGAAAGGGCCAAATAACCATGGCCCTTTCCACCCTAAGAATATCATCCCCCAGTTGTCTGCTGTACCATGGCTGTTTTTTTAGTAAAAATAGAGGGGACCACACGTAATTTTTTTTAATCTAAAAATGTAAAGAATAAGCGTGGGATCCCCTCTATTTTTCATAACCAGCCAAGGTACTGCAAAGAGCTGAGGATTTCAGCCTACAGCTGCTGCTGTTCCTGTGCTGGATATGAAAGTTGGGGGGACCCCACTTTTTTTTTTAAATTAAAAAATAAAATGGTGTAAAAATGCTGGTCAAGCTAACTATCTCTAGAACACTATTCTATAAGCTCTATTTATCTTCCTATATCTTTAATTTTTCAGGCTTTCCACATTAACAAAAAAAAAAAATCAAAAAAAAAAACAAAACCAAAAACATTCATTTCAGTATCTTACTTTTTTTTTTACCGGTACCACACGGACAACCATACTGGTACGTGTGGCTTGCACCTGTTTAAACACGGACATCTGAAAGGGGCCTTATAGATACCCATCTACTGTATGTACTATCATTTTGAGTTGCTGCAAATTATGATGTTCTCCTCAGCGGCTAAAAATACTTCTCAAAATTTCTAAGAAGTATTGTTACCCCTCTGTAAAATATGTAGTGTCACCTCTGCCAGAGCCCGTCCTATGGAACAGTGGTGGCAACAGCTTCAGACGCTCAGCAAAAAGCAACTTACGTCCCTTTAAATTTAAAGAAAAGAAAAAAAAAAAAAAAACGTTTCGCCCCATATGACCGGAATCAGGCGGTGTGAGCCTCATGGAGTTATGTTGCCACCAAAGGAGGGAACACGGTGAAACAGGACTGGGGCCTAATAAATGGGGGGTGCTGAGAGAGGATCAGGGGTCTGCTAAAGACAGAAAATAAATTGTCAGCGAGATCTGATCAGTTTACTGTGGGTCTACATGTGAGGACAGATGTTTTGGAAACTACCTACAACACTGTGACCGCAGCCCGACCGGCAGTGACTGCTCACTAATGTCACACCGAGCTTATCATTATAGAAATGAACATTCAGCCCAAACTTTCTAGAACAGTTTTATTAAAATAAGTATATCAATTTAAAAAAAAAAAAAAAAAAGAAGGAGAAATATATTTATACAGTTTTATTTTTATAGAGAACATTTATTCCATGCTGTACATGGGAACGGGTAACACACAAAATACAGATATAAATTACAGTGAATAAACCAATCCTCACAGACGGGTACAGAGGGGAGCGGACCCTGCCCTCAGGGGCTCACAGTCTACAGGGTAATGAGGAGGAGACAGAAGGTCGGGATACAAATATATAACACTGATAGACTGGTACAGAGGGGAGCGGACCCTGCCCTCAGGGGCTCACAGTCTACCAGGTAATGGGGAGGAGACAGAAGGTCGGGGGATACAAATATATAACACTGATAGACTGGTACAGAGGGGAGCCGACCCTGCTCTCGGGGGGGTTACAGTCTACAGGGTAATTAGAGAGGGGGAGACAGTAGGTCGGGGATACAAATATACACTGTAACAATCAACTTTACAAATCAATACGTAGAATAAAGCCATATTGGACATTGGCAACAATGAAAGAAAAAAAATCTTTTGTATCGGAGTCCCGTGCGTTTTAGGTGTAAAAATTGTATTTCTCCATTTACCATAAAAATGCTCTTGTTGAATACATTGGAGGACATAGGAGGTGTGATGTGCATTAGACCACACTGTTCTCTCAGTCTTTAAGGTGGGACGACGGGGGGCAATTACACCCAGATGCCAGTAGTCACAAACTGTGTTAGAAAAACAAAGGGAGAAGATTAATAGCACACCTCCCACAAAGTGCAACACGGCCCCCTGCCCAGCACGAGCCCCCCCACGTGCAGCCTCCCTCCCCCTGCAAGCTCGGCCCCCACGTGCAGCCTCTTTTCCCCCTGCAAGCTCCCCCCCCCCAACGTGCAGCCTCTTTCCCCCTGCAAGCTCCCCCCCCCCAACGTGCAGCCTCTTTCCCCCCTGCAAGCTCCCCCCAAACGTGCAGCCTCTTTCCCCCTGCAAGCTCCCCCCAACGTGCAGCCTCTTCCCCCCTGTGAGAGCTCCCCCCCCCCCACGTGCAGGCCTCTTCCCCCCTGAGAGCTCCCCCCCCAACGTGCAGCCTCTTTCCCCTGCGAGCTCCCCCCCCCCAACGTGCAGCCTCTTTCCCCCTGCAAGCTCCCCCCCCAACGTGCAGCCTCTTCCCCCCTCCCCAACGTGCAGCCTCTTTCCCCCCTGCATCCTCCCCCCCCCAACGTGCAGCCTCTCTCCCCCTGCAAGCTCCCCCCCACCCAACGTGCAGCCTCTCTCCCTGCGAGCCCACCACACCAACACACACACACACACACACACGGCCCCCACACACACACACGGCCCCCCACACACACACACGGCCCCCACACACACACACGGCCCCCACACACACACACGGCCCCCACACACACACACGGCACCCCACACACACACACGGCCCCCACACACACACACGGCCCCCACACACACGGCCCCCCACACACACACACGGCCCCCACACACACACACGGCCCCCACACACACACACGGCCCCCACACACACACACGGCCCCCACACACACACACGGCCCCCACACACACACGGCCCCCACACACACACGGCCCCCACACACACACACACACACGGCCCCCACACAACACACGGCCCCCCCCACACACACGGCCCACCACACACACACGGCCCCCCCACACACACGGCCCCCCCACACACACGGCCCCCCCACACACACGGCCCCCCCACACACGGCCCCCCCACACACGGCCCCCCCCACACACGGCCCCCCCACACACACACGGCCCCCACACACACACACGGCCCCCACACACACACACGGCCCCCACACACACACACGGCCCCCCACACACACAGCCCCCACACACACACACGGCCCCCCACACACGGCCCCCACACACACACACGGCCCCCACACACACACGGCCCCCACACACACACACGGCCCCCACACACACACGCGGCCCCCACACACACACACGGGCCCCCACACACACACACACGGCCCCCACACACACACACGGCCCCCCACACCACACACACGGCCCCCACACACACACACACACGGCCCACACACACACACACGGCCCCCACACACACACACACGCCCCCACACACACACACAGGCCCCCCACACACACACACACGGCCCCCACCACACACACACACGGCCCCCACACACACACACACGGCCCCCACACACACACACACGGCCCCCACACACACACACGGCCCCCACACACAACACACGGCCCCCACACACACACACGGCCCCCACACACACACACACACACGGCCCACACACACACACACACACACACACACACGGCCCCACACACACACACACACACACGGCCCACACACACACACACACACACACACACACGGCCCCCACACACACACACACACGGCCCCCACACACACACAACGGCCCCCACACACACACACACACACGGCCCCCACACACGCCCCCCACACGACACACACACGGCCCCACACACGGCCCCCCCCACACACACACACACGGCCCCCACACACGGCCCCCCCACACACACACACACGGCCCCCACACACACGACACACACACACACACACGGCCCCCACACACACACACACACACACACACACGGCCCCCACACACACACGGCCCCCAACACACACACACACGGCCCCCCACACACACACAACGGCCCCCACACACACACACACGGCCCCCACACACACACACACGGCCCCCACACACACACACACACGGCCCCCACACACACACACACGGCCCCCCCACCACACACACACACACACGGCCCCCACACACACACACACACACGGCCCCACACACACACACGCCACCACGCACACAACACACGGCCCCACACACACACACACACACGGCCCCCACACACACACACACACACACGGCCCCCACACACACACACACGGCCCCCACACACACACACACGGCCCCCACACACACACACACGGCCCCCACACACACACACACGGCCCCACACACACACACACACTGCCCCACACCACACACACACTGCCCCCACACACACACACACTGCCCCCCACACACAACACACACACTGCCCCCACACACACACACACTGCCCCCACACACACACACACACTGCCCCCACACACGGACCACACACAACGCCCCCACACACACACACACACACGGCCCCCACACACACACACACGGCCCCACACACACACACACACGGCCCCCCACACACACACACACACGGCCCCCACACACACACACACACCACACACACCACACACACGGCCCCACACACGGCCCCCACACACACACACACACACGGCCCCCACACACACACACACAACGGCCCCCACACACACACACACACGGCCCCCCACACACACACACACACACACACACACACACACGGCCCCCACACACACACACACGGCCCCCACACACACACACACACACGGCCCCCACACACACACACACACACGGCCCCCACACACACACACACACACGGCCCCCCACACACACACACACGGCCCCCACACACACACACACACACGGCCCCCACACACACCACACACACACACGGCCCCACACACACACACCACACACACGGCCCCCACACACACACACACACGGCCCCCACACACACACACACACGGCCCCCCACACACACACACACAGGGCCCCCACACACACACACAGGGCCCCCACACACACACAGGGCCCCCACACACACACACACACAGGGCCCCC